>NW_004797361.1:406390-408330 GCF_000002075.1 Aplysia californica
TTTTTAAAAAAAATTCTGGTCTTATCATAGCCAAGTGATAAATGAAAGACCACTAAACAATTGTGAGGCAGCGTGGTGGAATCAGGCTCTCGTCAGTTTTTGGTCATGTAGAGTTATTTGTATCATCTTAAAGCTTGTTCACTTCTCTTTGGATGAAAAAAATATCCATTTATCTTTATTACAAGTCGAGATATTTGCGAAAGAAGGAGGTGGGGGTTACTTGTTTTCAGAGGTAAAATTAGTGAGAAAATGGCCGCCAAAGATTAGTTATTTCCTTAGCTTAAGAGTCCGTGGTAACTCAACATGTACATTTTTTATGCCTTTAATCAACGTTTTTCAGAAAAATCCACACAGAAATGAGTTTTTTAATGGGCATGAAAGGCGTTGAGCCAAAAAAACAAAATTTTATCAAAATTCACAAACCTGCGGAAAAATGCAAGTTTCTTCACTTTGATTATTTTGACGACAGCCTGATTCCACCACGCTGCCTCAGAATTATATTCTGAAGCAGTCTGGTCATAGAACATGTAATGAATACATTACAGGTTCCTTTATAACCATGATGACATACCGTTTTGCTGATAAATTATGTCAAATTTTAGTCCCAAGCCCCCCCCCCCCCCCCCAATCCCCTCCTCAAATTGATGTGTTAATTTGTCATTCACAAAAATGTTTTTAATTAACGAGGCTCTCCTCAAAATAAGTATGTATATAAATGAACACTAAGCATACATACACTGGGAAAGCTTCTAGAAAAAATAATTTTCAATTAATGATAGTCTTTGTGAGGTTGCTTTTTTTTTAAGTTGTACCTCTTAATTTAAACTTAAAATTGAAGTCCATCTCCGTCCTGATTGAAACATGCAAGTAAACCCCAAGCCTTGAGAACTCCGAGAACACTCCACATTGCCGCATCGATGACACCAATCACGATAAGCGAGCGGCTCAGTAGACCACTTTGATAACAAGTGAACCAACTGCGTCCTCTATAATATACTTGTAGTAAAATTTGGTCATGATTAACAGATACACAAAGGAAAGTCTTGAACCGTCAAACCTGATCAACAGTAACCATCTCATTGCTTGGGACCGCCAATTCGCTCCAAGCACAAAAGAGCTTGTAAAAGTATCCACAGAAAATTCTTCGAAAAGTACGGTTCTGCGAGGTGAACACGAAAAAATTCACAATTGGCATCATGCTCCTCAATAGCTCAAATGATATGAAGAGAGGTAAATCGTAAATGGTGTAGTTGTAATATTTATATGCCGTGAAATACACGCACGGACTGACAGTTACAAAAAAGATTCCGAAATACATGGCAAACATTCTTACGACATTCCCGTCGTCGAGCGTGCATTGTTGTGAAGGTGTTTCTGTTCTGACAGAACGCAGAAGTTTCCGTATGGCCCGTTTGTGATCTAGGGTGATCTTCATAATGTGGACGTTTATGATAAAAACTGTAACTGACACAACTGAGTGGACGGACGGGATTACATAAACCATCTGGATGAAGAAATATGGGTCTCCTAGTTCAGTACAAGAGGTTGTTAAGTGGGCGTTAACTACACATCCACCTATCCATATAGACGCCACAGTCAATATTTTCCACCTCATGATATTGAGTCTTCTATGAACAAATGGGTGTGTGATGTAAAACCACCTTTCCTTAGACACGACCACATAACTAAAAGAATTCCACATGAAAGAAGCTGGGAGAATAAATTTCAAGGTGCACATCTCAGGGATATTGGACAAGAGGTAATTTTCCACTCCGGTCTTGAGTTCGTGTTGAATCAAACTAAACGTGGAAATCGTAACGACACATACGATTAGATCACTCATGGCTAGAGACACAACGAACACGTTGGCAGTCGTTTGGAGACGTTTGTTCGCACAGATTGTAACAATGATACACACAGAGAGTATGGCTCCAATCGAA
>NW_004797361.1:408430-410031 GCF_000002075.1 Aplysia californica
CAGAGAGTATGGCTCCAATCGAACATTGCGTCGTCTGTATTACAAATTTTGTTGTAATTAAGTCACTGTTTTCTTCCATATTGTTTAAATACTCTGAGATATATTCAGATATGTTCGAGGGCACCATCGTTTATCGAACACTACTCGTATTAGGCTTTCAAAGACAAATACAAACTTCAAGCCAATCTGGTCGCGCCTCAAATAAAACGATTCACGAAGTTTGTTTTCTGCTCATAGTTCACCAGAAGTGTGGACACTGGAAAACTTTACTTCTATTTATTGTAGAAAAATACTTTCCCTATACATTATATATATAGGCAACGGCTTCAAGACAAAAATCTTTCATTCTTATTGAAAGCAATCACAAAGGGCTTGAGTAAACAACGATTCGAATAGATGCAGCAAACATATACACAAAAGTGTCACCTCGAACTGATCCCCCTATTTAAAGTATTTTAAAAAATGAAGCGACTTTGAGTAAAAACAAGAAGCGATGATGAAGCGGACAAATTCATTGCCTGTGAAGTGAAATCTTGCTATATCGCTGATGTCTTCGTGTCGCTAATGCAGTGTACACACAAAGAGACACAATTTCTACGCATCACAACGATAACTGTGTTATAATATTCCGATGAACAACAGTCCTACTCCTCCACAAAATACTGCAGGCTGACGAGGTTAGCTTTTGATTTCCAAGATGAATTTTTCGTCTAGAAAACAACCAAACTATTCAAACAACACACTGCTAACTCTGTCTCTACAACACAGTGAAAATATCATCCTGTACCTTGTATATCTCGAACACGTTACGAAGTTATGTATATAGTTCCAGTTCCCTTCCTTCATTCTCACTTCTCTCCTTGGCATTGGATCAGATAAAGGCACCCCAGGCTTTGTCAAACATGCAAAATGAGGCCAAATACTTACAGTAAAATAGAACAGGGCGAAATAAAGTGATATGTCTCTTTCCAAATAGTGACGTTACCCTTATTTGTTGAATTCTACACACAAGATCAAATACAACAGATCATAGCCACGATCCACACGATTAACCAGAAACCAGAAAGACAACAGATATATAGTCTCAACAGATAATACGGCTTGAAACCATGTTTCATTAGATGTTTTCATGAGTCTAGGATTAATTTCGTTTTGGGCGATATATCATTTCTTCTTCTGGTTCCACCTCCGTTCAGAGGAATATGTCAACCGGATCGTTTCCGTTTCGGTATGCTATTTTCCCAATTATCCTAATGTTTATGCGACCTGGTGATGTGTTTCTCAGCATGCATTTGTTTATTTTGTTGGTGGAAGAAGGGGCGGGGGTTGAGTTGAGTTTTTTTGGGGGGGTGGGAGGGTGAGGGGCTGCGTGGTGGAAATAAGGTGTGAATAAGACTTAGTTTATTTTAAAATATCTCTTCCCCGGTTTCCTCTCCCTCCTTTATGGTTTGGTTTCAGAGCGTCAATTACGGCGGTCTTTACTCCAGTGGGTTTTTAATCTTTACAAAGCTCAAGAAAAGCCTCCCAGGGCCACTTTTGATACGTCGTTTTTTTCCTGTGCGTTTCTCTGCATTGTTCATCAAGACCAGGGCACAATACGG
>NW_004797361.1:410802-412439 GCF_000002075.1 Aplysia californica
TATATATATATATATATAACTAGCGAAAAAGAGAAACGCAAAATCCTGCTTACGTTTCCAATGATCATGTTTATTTTCCTTTTTTAACAAAACGATGGAATTGAAACACAAACTGGGTTTGGTCTTTTTTAGCACTATGAAAAGATACGTGGGGCATCACATTGAATATTGAATTTTAGCAGAATACATTTTCGACTTCCGGTTAATGCGTCAAAATGCTCAGTAGTGGCTTTGGCTGCCATTAGATCGGATAACCGCAGTAGATCTCCGGAACAAGGAGGCCGCTAGGTTGTTGGTAAAACGTAGCTGGATCTGCCTCCATATTTCCTGGATGGCAACATCCAGTTCCCGTGTGGTTCTCGGCCTTGTTTGTCTTCCCTCAGTGCGTCGTTTAATTTCGTCCTTAAAATGCTTAATTGGGTTTAAACCAGTAGTAATGGCAGGGTGAGGCTGCAGAGTGATGCCATGGTGTTGGGGGAAATCCTGTGTAACACGGGAAGTGTGTGCACAAGCATTATCTAACTACAAACAAAAGTTAAATTTTTGACTGTGTAGAGGGGCCTAAGAACTTCTGCTATGCAACGGGCAGCATTAATGCCTTGACCTCAACCTTTGCCTTGATTTTAGAAGATCATTGGTCCTATTTTGTGGTTCCACCTGATTCCACCCAAGATCATGACGCAATGTCTTTTCCGGCGATTCCTTTCTATGACACAGTTGTCACGATAACGTTCGCCTTCCTCTTGATAAACTCTGAGGTCCCTGTTTATTGTATCTATAGAGAACAGGCATTCGTCCGAAAATGAGAACCAAAGACCAGTCTCTCAAACGCCAGTTGACATGGTGCTGGGCCAAGGTGAAACGCTCCTGACGATGGTGTGCGGTCAAGACTGGACCATGGTAAGGTTGAGGACGTCTAAGTCCTACCTGACGCAATCGTGGGTTTACTGTGTGTCGACTTATGGCTCTTCCGTGATTACCCATAATGAAATCTGATGTTCTTGTAGCTGTCTAAAGTCAATTTGAACGATACATTCGCACAATGTATTTGTGTGCACGTGCATCAGTCACTCTATCCTGCATATGGGTCGACCAGACCTTTTTCGATCTGACGTAGAATTCATGAGCTGAAAACGGGTTATGAGTCTGCGGATAGTCGAGATGGGAACACCAAAATGATTGGCAACCACAGTTGACCTTTCTCCACCTTCCAAACGGCCTATTGCCATTTCTTGCTGTATAGCCCTTAAACGTGGCATTGTCGTCGCAAATGCAAGCGAAACGACCGAACCGACTTTTTACCACGGCTTTTATAGCCGAGCTCAGAAGAATACTTTTCACCCTTTTTTCAATGATTAAGACAGTGTTTTAAAGTCACCACGTGGCTTTTTCACTGCTTCAATTAAGGGGCGATAACTCTAATTGCCAGTGACAAACAAGACGGGCGACTTTTGATTTCAAAAAGAGGATATGACATACTATCGATGCTGTACATTTTAGTCTTCTACCATTGGTGGTTATTTCGTCATGACCAAATAAATAGTTTTTCGCGTTTCTAGTAATATACATGTATACACAGAGAGAGAGAGAGAGAGAGAGAGACAGACAGACAGACAGACAGACAGACAGACAGACAG
>NW_004797361.1:413781-415271 GCF_000002075.1 Aplysia californica
CAAAAAAAAAAACACAAAGAAAAAAACCCTAGCCCATTCATCCACCAACAAAATAAGCAATAAAAATCAGAGAAAATCTCATCATCAAGTCGCATAAACATTTACGGACAATACGAAAAACTTTACGACCCATTGCGCAAATGCGTATCACACAAACAGTGTTTTGTAAAATAGCAGAAAGAGAAACTCGATGAAATATGTATGGCCAGTGTTCGTGCTGCCATTCACTCTAATAGTCCAAGCAGAACTCGAAATAATCTCACAGTGTTGAAACGAGTGTTCAGACCGTAACTTGGCAGTAAACCGAGACGAAAATAAGCCTGTTGACATATTCCTCTGAACGGATGTGGAACCAGATGAAGAAATATATTTCATCCAAAACAAAATTAATCCTAGACTCATGAAAATATCTAATGAAACATGGCTTCAAGCCGTATTATCTGTTGAGACTATGTCTCTGTTCTCTTTCTGGTTTCTGGTTTCTGGTTTCTGGTTAATCGTGTGGATCGTGACTGTGATCTGTTGTATTTGATCTTGTGTGTAGAATTCAAAAATAAGGCTGACGTCACTATTTGGAAAGAGACAATGCATTTTATTTCGCCCTGTTCTATTTTACTGTAAGTATTTGGCCTCATTTTGCATGTTTGACAAAGCCTGAGGTGCCTTTATCTGATCCAATGCAAAGGAGAGAAGTGAGAATGAAGGAAGGGAACTGGAACTATATACATAACTTCGTAACGTGTTCGAGAGATATACAAGGTACAGGATATTGTTTTGAGTTGTAGAGACGGAGTAAGCAGTGTGTTGT
Source organism: Aplysia californica (assembly GCF_000002075.1). Classification (NCBI taxonomy): domain Eukaryota; kingdom Metazoa; phylum Mollusca; class Gastropoda; order Aplysiida; family Aplysiidae; genus Aplysia; species Aplysia californica. The sequence continues at coordinate 414,590 of NW_004797361.1, forward strand.
TTGAATTGTTCGGTTGTTTTCTAGACGAAAAAACTCATCTTGGAAATCAAGAGCTAACCTCGTCAGCCTGCTGTGTTTTCTGGAGGAGTAGGACTGCTGTTCATCGTGATATAACATAGTTATCGTTGTGATGCGCAGAAATTGTGTCATTTCGTCCGTACACACCATTAGCGACACGAAGAAATCAACGTTATAGCAAGATTTCGCTTCACAGGCAATGAATTTGTCCGCATCATCATCGTTTCTTGTTTTTACTCAAAGCCTCTTCATTTTTTAAAAATACTTTAAATATGGGGATCAATTCAAGATGACACTTCTGTGTATAATATGTTTGCTGTATCTATTCGAATCGTTGTTTACTCAAGCCCTTTGTGATTGCTTTCAATAAGAATGAAAGATTTGTGTCTTGAAGCCGTTGCCTATATATATAATGTATAGGGGAAGTATTTGTCTACAATCAATGGAAGTAAAGTTTTCCAGTGTCCATTCTTCTGGTGAACTATGAGCAGAAAACAAACTTCATGAATCGTTCTCTGGAAGGCGCGACCAGATTGGCTTGTAGTTTGTATTTGTCTTTGACAGCTTAATACGAGTAGTGTTCAGTAAACGATGGTGCCCTCGAACATATCTGAATATATCTCAGAGTATTTAAACAATATGGAAGCAAACAGTGACTTAATTA
>NW_004797361.1:416153-417383 GCF_000002075.1 Aplysia californica
TTCACCTCACAGAACCGTACTTTTCGAAGAATATTCTGTGGATACTTTCACAAGCTCTTTTGTGCTTGGAGCGAATTGGCGGTCCCAAGCAATGAAATGACTACTGTTGATCAGGTTTGACGGTTCAAGACTTTCCGCGCACCAATCACTTGGAGTCGTTTCCTTCATCTCCTTTGTGTATCTGCTGATGAAGACCAAATTTTGCTACATGTATAAAGAGGACGCAGTTGGTACATTTGTACATATCAAGGAGAGTTACTTGTTTCGTGTCATCGATGCGGCAATGTGGAGTGTTCTCGAAGTTCCCAAGGCTTGGGGCCTACTTGCATGTTTCAATCAGGACGGAGATGGACTTCAATTTTAAGTTTAAATTAAGATGTCCTGCGTGAGAAAATAGCAACCTCACAAAGCCTGTCATTAACTGAAAAGTATTTATTTTAGAGGCTTTCCCAGTGTATGTTTACTTTGTGTTCATTTATATAACATACTTATTTCGAGGAGAGCCTCGTTAATTAAAAGCATTATGACAAATCAACACATCAATTTGAGGAGGGGGTGGTGGGCTTGGGACTAAAATTTGACATAATTTATCAGCAAAACGGTATGTCATCATGGTTATAAAGGAACCTATAATTTAGTCATTACATGTCCAGTGACCAGACTACCTGAGAAAATAATTGTTTCGTGGTCTTTGATTCACCCCTTGGCTATAATAAGACCAGAATTTTATTTTGAAATTACAATTTTTGTCAAAGAAACTTTACAAAATTAAACCTTTTTGTCACTTGTTCCCTTTCAGAACTATTATGACAGAGAAAGTAATATTACTAAATACTAACGAGAATGTTAATTTCCTGTCATCTGAAAGTTGTTTGAGTCTCAAAATAATATAACATCAACCGAGCAAGAGAAAGTAGGGTTGTTTCTTTATAATTTTGTGTCTCTAAACTTTTAAGAGCAAACATGGCGCTCATATGACTTTATGCAGTTGCGAGCGCCGTAAAACCCTCTACTAAATAGGAACAAACATGAGGCTATATTATAACATGCTTGAAAAAATAGTTTCTATGTAAAATTTATTTTAGACTTCATTTGTCACACCAGGGTATCCCACCTATTGGCGAATACTTATATGTGTGTGTGTGTGTGTATGTGTGTGTGTGTGTGTGTGTGTGTGTGTGTGTGTCAGAGAAAGAGAGAGAGTTTGTGAGTGACAAACACGCACACATA
>NW_004797361.1:417978-419407 GCF_000002075.1 Aplysia californica
TCCCACCTCCTTCAATCCAAAATATCACCACTTCTATTTAAGATGGATGGGTAAATCTTTCATTGAAAGAAAAACAAACGAACAAGCTTTAAGATGATACCAATAACTCAATATGCCCAAAAATTGACGAGAGCTTGATTCCATCAAGCTGCCTCTCATATATGATTATTATACAAGTGTGTGTTTATACATATTTTATATAGATAGTTAGATATAGTTAGTGTGTGTATGTATCAACTATGCATTAGTCATTGCCCATATTATTATTCAGCCTTTGCGTAGTTGGGTGTGTCTATGCGTGTGCGTATGTGTGTGCATGTGCGTGTACATGTGCAGGTGTGTGTGTGTGTGTGTGTGTGTGTGTGTGTGTGTGTGAGTGTACGTGTGTGTGTGTATGCGTTTGCATGTGTGTGTGTGTGCGTGTGCATGTGTGGTGCGTGCATATGTTTCGTGTGTGGGATGGCTGCGGGTTTATATGTGTGTATTTATGTTGTGTGTGTATCACAGCGTGTGTATGACTGCGTGTGTTTCGATGTGTGAACACATTATTTGAATACATGGTTAGCGGTGTTTCGATATAATATGTCTGTGTGGTAAAAGTGACAATGTGCGCGTTCTATTGTGTATGTATGACATAATTAATACATGTGGATACATTTTGGCAATGCATATTATCGTATTTCGTCAGCAAGTTGTTCAAATAATAATATATTATACTAAACCCTGAAAGCAAAATGCTTCATGAGAAAGGAAAAACTGTTTCATTACTTTACCAATTGTACCTACGCCGTGTGTCTTTTATTGCTTACTTCAACATTCAGATTTCGAATTTTAACAAAGGATGTCTTGATCAGATGTAACGGATACCACAGATAAAGAAACTGCAATAATTTAAATTTTAAAATTTTGAGCTTAGCACATCTGAGCAGCTAGCCGACGATTTATAGTTTTGATAAGATTTATTGTATTACTGATGCAAGAAGGAAGCGATTAAGCGAAATGTGTCTATCTTGAGCAGGGTTAAAAACTCGGGGCTGTTCTGTTTCTTTGGTCTATCGCCCAAATTTCTGTAGTTCTGAAATCTTTGGATAACGCGAAAAACAGATGAGACACTGCACTTAAGCCGTCTCACTGCTCCTTTGACTAACGCTCTGCGTTGAACTAGGCCACACCAGTATTATGGACAGCCTCGTTTGTAATTTCATTAAAATTGAACCTGACTGCATGAAAGGCAGAACTTTTGCTTGGGAAGAGCATCTTTTTATCCTCTGAGTGAACTAACAATTTTACATGAATAACATTGCTTCCCTTAAACCGGAGCACCGGGGAACAGCGACTCTATTTTTAAAAACAGGAAAAAATTTGTCCGGGGAACAGCGACTGCCCTAAGCGAATACCTCGTCGTGATGGTATTGACGATGGTATCGAT
>NW_004797361.1:419507-424429 GCF_000002075.1 Aplysia californica
CGCCGCGCGGGATTAAACTTTGCCGGCAGAATTTTCAAAATAATTATCACAGCTAAAAACTGATTTCATTTTCGAAATCGGCGTATCAAAATAAGCAAAATAGCTCGCGTGGAACCTGATTTGATGCCATATTTTAAAACTTGATCAAAGTTTGTTTTTCAATTGTCTATTTTCAATCTTAAGTTAGGCATCAAGGTCACCCAGTGCGTTGTAAGTGCATCTGACGTCAAAGCTGCTACTGCTAGGACTACACACTGACCTAAAAAGATATAGTTGGACTACACCGTGCACACTAGATATCTACTATCTACTACAGTAGCCTACTGCACAGTCACTGTACAGTGTACTGTAGGCCTATGGTGACTTGGTCAAAAGAATCTGTAACTCTCTTTATTGAGATGTAGAGGCCCACATATCCCTCGTATGTCTGTGGACGATTAAGTCCAGATACTACAATAACACATTACTAAGAGAGGGCGTAGGGAGAGTTAGAATTTTGCAACTCTAATAACTTCGTGGGCCTCTTTTTTTACCTTTGTTTAGTAACAAAACACATAATGCAGGAAAATTGTTGCGAAGAGTCACCTGGCGCAAGAAGAAGAAATCTCCCCAAATTTCAACGGAATTGGACACTATAAAATTGAATGTTTAAACAGAAGATGGAGTTTGATAAATCTGACAGTTCTACTATACGAAGAATGTAATACGATTTATTACTGAGAATAACTTGGGCTTTACGTATTAACCCTTTTCATGGCAACCAATTTATATCCCTCTGACCGACAACTTGATATAACACCAGCACGTGTATTATACACTGGGTTCCAAAAGATAATGTAATCACCCAATCACCGGGTTAAAGCCTTGCACTACCCACTTCAAAGCTAAATAAATTCTGCATCATCTGACTCAATAATACTTCATATATGTTAGAAATGCTTGAGACAATACTATGGTCACTCAAAATTGACCTTAAACAATCAGGCTTGGCAAAATTTTGCGAAATCACAGAAACGTTTTCTTCACGCGTGTATTCGAGACCACCAATATTGATAGAATAGACATACATTGCATATCCAATTAAAGGAGAATTTGTTTCTCTACAATAAACAATATTTAATGACGATAGTTTCAATTTTAGACAAAACAGAAAACAGAGCAATCACAAATACCACACAAACTTGGACCTAACATAAAATGTGCTCATTGTTATTTTGCGTAGGAGCCTTTGGTTTTGTGTAGTGCACGAACCCATAGGGCATCGACTCTGCTAAATTTTGGAATTTCATCCCAGATGCCACTGACGGTTGCAAACGAAGGGTCTGAATTGGGAGCTACGTCAATGTTCTTCACCTGCTGTTTCATGGGATTTCAGATAGATCTACCTATAGGATTCATATCAGGCTATTTACTGGTGACTACTCCAACGTTGATATGATATAGTTTTCCAATAATTGTCTCGTGATCATATTGGCTCAATTAGAAAGTGATTTGCCATGAATGGAGATATCTACTTGAATGAAATCATGGGGGAAATAAGGGTAAGACATGACATTCCAACACTTGCGCGATGTAGTCAACTAAAGCAAGCCATCCGATAATTCACTTGCGGACGATTTTGTTCATTAAGTCCCACCATCCCCCCCCCCCCCCCACTCCCCAAAAAATGGCTGCTTCATGGCCTCACTCCTCGCTGACAGATGATTATTCCAAAATCCAACTTATACAGCCATGTTCTAAAAGGTTTGTGCTCTACAAGAAGACCAATAGCTGCTAAACAAAAACAAAATCATACTAATGAGCATATGCAATGTCAAGTCTAAGTTCAGCATGGTATTTGTAAGTAATCTGTTTTCTAACTTGTTTTTGAAAATGTATTTCAGAAGATGTTGCTCATTGCAGAGACAATAATATTTCCCTTTCATTTGATATTCAATACATATCCATTCCACCAACGTTGATGAACCTCAATATACGGGCGAACACACTTTTACGTTTCTTTGATTTCGCCCAATTTTGCCAAGCCTGAGTTTTTAAGGTCGATTTTAAGTGACCATATCTCGAGCATCTCTTTACAAAAGTGAAATATTATAGTGTCAGATGATGCAGGATTTATTTAGCTTTAAATTGGCATGCTGCATGAGTGGGTATTTAAGTGCAAGGTTTTAACACGATGATTGGGTAATTACATTTTCACGTTTCTTTTGGACGCCACTGTGCAGTAAAACATGTACTCAACTTACATATGGTGACTGTGTGTAAGAAATCCAGCTCTTCTTTGTTAGTTAAGCTCATATTTACTCCAAAAGCTGCCTAACGCTGAGCCTTTCCCCATGGCACGTACTCCAAGCAAAAACATTGTGAACCCTCCTCCCCCCCCCCCCCCCCTAAAAAAAGGTCGTACTCCATGTACTCATCATGTTCTGTCACCACCGACAGATGCTTTTCTCCTGTGCTCATTGAGAAAACGATAGATACTGCCATCTGTGGTTGATTCTACAAAGGGCGTAGCGTTGTTTGGTGTAAATCAGTGGTTTTCAAACTTTTTTCGCACACCGCCCCCTTTTTCACCTAGAAGAATCCCAGTGCCCCCATCTCTGCCCCAACCATCAATTTGACAAAGCAACATGTATATTGACAATCACAAATATAGAGAGAGCTTAAACAGCCGGGTACAAAACAACGTGCCTAAATTCTAATGATTTGGTTCTGAATAGAAGCATTTGTTGGGTCACAATCACTATCTTTATAGAATCTTAAATTAGGCGAGTTCAAGAGATAATTAAACAAATTTTTCATCAATATTATGCAAGGGTATTGAGAACAAAATGTCATTTTATGCATATATATAGTTGTCGTCGGTTTTAAACGACAAGTGTCATTAACATCAATAAAAGTAATACATGTATTGGCACGTATATAGAAGCAACACACAAATAAGTAAGTGATCATTGGTTTGAAAAGGAAATTGACATTATCTTTATAGAACATGTTCTCCCATCAACGTGCTGCAATAAAGTGGCCTGTGGCTTGTATATCAAATATCTCCTTTGCAGAACAAAAGAAATAATATTAAGTTGTTCAAATGTGAAAAACCACAAAAAAGTATGCATGAATCTTAGTCTGTAGTCATCACCATGATCGTAATCATCATTATCATCATCGTAATCATCATCATCATCATCATCATCATCATCATCATCATCATCATCATCATCATCATCATCATCATCATCAATTTCATCAGCAGCGGCAGTACATGCACATAACAAACCAGGTGAGTAGTTTGCAAAAAAAAATAAACCAAAAAAATACACGTTGAAGAATCAAGTGAGGGTAAACTACGGAGTAAGCTTATGCAAAGAAGTCATTTGACACTGCCCTAATGGGAAGGATGGACCTGGTGAGACGAAAAAACTTATCAACATCAGGTATCAGATTGGTCAGTAGCAGACGCAAATCGCCACGCTCTGTGATCCTTAGTTTGTTCCTCTGTTTCGTCAGTAACTGCACTGAATCTCATTTCTACTAGATAGGAGGCGGGAAAAGTGATGAACAACAACTTGATATTTTCCCACTTGGAGGGATATTTGTCTTGCACAACAGTTTTCAACCAGATTGACTGCTACGACTTCTTGAACAACGGTTTGATTTCATAGTCACTTTTCATTGTCTGAAGCCACTGTTCAATCGCTACTGGCAAGTTATCATCTGTTTCAGTGTTGAATGCGCCCATTACCCAGTCTGGAATTTCCAATAAAAAAATATCAGTAAATCTTGTCTTCATAGTAATCGGCATCTCCCTGAGGTGGTTGGTAATATTTCTAATTCCTCGTCAGACACGCGCCTTTCTTTCAGTGTCTCCGCCAAGCTTGGAAACTGAGCAAATACTCTTCTGCCAATTTCAGCGGAACACTTCCAATTTCGACAAGAATGGCGAAAGCATGGATTTTGCGTTGATCAGTTTGGTGTCATCCCACTGCAGCTGCAAGTTGACCTGGTTGATCTGTGAGGAACACAATGTTGTTCTTGTGTTTTTTCGGTTTAGTACGGAGATCACAGTCTGTTTCTTGAAAGACAAAAACTCCAGCACAGAGTCAAACAGGCAGAACAATTGTGTTAAAACAGTTTTCTTTTGAGAGCCACCGGACTTCAGTGTGCAAAAGTAAGCACTGAAAGTTCTCGTCATTTTCAGCGCACAGTTGTTGGAATAATCTCGAATTCAAAGCGTGGGCCTTGATCTTGTTCACACACTTGATGACAATGGCCAGTGTGTCATGCAGACTATCACTCGGGGGGTTTTTTGCCATTAAATGCTGTCTGTGAACGACACAGTGAACAATAAGTATTCCAGGGACTGATTTCTTCAAGAAGCTCATAAATCCACGGTACCGACCTGTCATCGACGGTGCCCCATCTGTTGCACAGGCAACTACATTTATTGGGATCTGTTTCTCCTCGAAAATCTTTTATTGGCAAGATAGTCGTAAGAAGAAACTAGGGAAATTATCCAGGCAAGAATATATCATCATTATGGGCTTTGTGTGTTTGGAAAGAAAACTCTTAGTAGGCTAGTACGTAGATCTAATTTTGTAAACTTTTACTTACTTACTTACTACCCATTACGTCGTCTGGCGTTTAGGGCAGCAACAAAGGATCTCCAGCTCTAATTTGGGCTATCTTCGTCAGCGTTCCCCACGAATGATTCCAGGACTTCATTTCAGACTCTGCTGTGCGTCTCCAGGTTACTCTGGGTCTGCCCCTTTTGCGACGTTCTTCGGGTGTCCAGTGGAGGGCAGTCTTCACAATAGAGTCTGGTTCTCTTCTCAGAACATGTCCAATCCATCTCCATCTTCTCCTTTTTATTATGGTGGTCATGTCCTCTTGCTTACATTTACGTAACAGATCTGCGTTGGAGATCT
>NW_004797361.1:424529-434301 GCF_000002075.1 Aplysia californica
GTCGGACCAGAAGATTCTGAGGATTTGGCGTAAGCTGGTTGTATGAAAGGAAGATAGCTTGACACGGTCATGATCAGTCATCCTCCAGCATTCAGCTCCATATAGAAGTGTGGATAGTACACAGCTGTTATACAGCTTTAACTTGGTTTGTATACTAAATTGTCCTGACTTCCAGATGTTGATCATGCCTCTGTGTACAGATCTCGCCTTGCCTAGTCTGTTCATGATGTCTTCCTTTGTGCCGCCGTCAGTTTTGATTATGCTGCCTAGGTAGGTAAATGTGTCTGTTATAGGGAGGTCTGTGTTGTTCATCCTAATCAGCGTTGGGGAGCCTACATTCAATGTCATCACTTCTGTCTTCTTCTGGCTTATTCTTAACCCAATCTGGCGTCCGCATTTGTGGAGTCGGTTTGTTTTTTCCAGCATGTGCTGGTTGGTATGGGAGAGTAGTGCAAGGTCGTCGGCAAAGTCAAGATCCTCGAGGATGGAGAAGAGGGTCCACCTTATGCCTCTTGATGTATCCTCTGTTGTTTTCCTCATGACCCAGTCAATGGCCGGGTTGAACAGGATTGCAGACATTTTTATTTTTTTTTGCCTTTCATGAAAATTTCACACCGCCCCCTTGACGTCCACTAGCGCCCCCCAATCGCCCAATTTCGCCACAGCGCCCCCCAAAACTGTTGCCATCGCCCCCCTGGGGGCGGTAGAGCCCACTTTGATAACCACTGCTTTATCTGATCCAATGCCAAGGAGAGAAGTGAGAATGAAGGAAGGAAACTGGAACTATATACATAAATCCGTAACGGGTTCGAGATATATACAAGGTACAGGATGATGTTCTGACTGTGTTGTAGAGACAGAGTAAGCAGTGCGTTGTTTGAATAGTTTGATTGTTTTCAAGAGCGAACCTCTTCAGCCTGCTGTGTTTTCTGGAGGAGTAGGACTGCTGTTCATCGTGATATAACATAGTTATCGTTGTGATGCGTAGAAATTGTGTCTTTTCGACCGTACACAGCATTAGCGACACGAAGAAATCAACGGTATAGCAAGATTTCACTTCAAAGGCAACGAATTTGTCCGCATCATCATCGCTTCTTGTTTTTACTCAAAGCCGCTTCATTTTTTTTAATGCTTTAAATAAGGGATTCAATTCGAGATGACACTTCTGTGTATATGTTTGCTGCATCTATTCGAATCGTTGTTTACCCAAGCCCTGTGTGATTGCTTTAAATAAACATTAAAGATGTGTGCCTAGAAGCCGTTCCCTATATTAATATGTATTTGTCTACAATCAATTGAAGTAAAGTTTTGCAGTGTCTACACTTCTGGTGAACAATGAGCAGAAAACAAACTTCGTGAATCGTTTTCTTGAAGGCGCGACCAGATTGGCTGAAGTTTGTATTTGTCTTTGAAAGCCTAATACGAGTAGTGTTCGATAAACGATGGCGCCCTCGAACATATCTGAATATATCTCAGAGTATTTAAACAATATGGAAGCAAACAGTGACTTAATTACAACAAAATTTGTAATACAGACGACGCAATGTTCGATTGGAGCCATACTCTCTCTGTGTATCATTGTTACAATCTGTGCGAACAAACGTCTCCAAACGACTGCCAACATGTTCGTTGTGTCTCTAGCCATGAGTGATCTAATCGTATGTGTCGTTACGATTTCCACGTTTAGTTTGATTCAAAACAAGCTCAGGACTGGACTGAAAAATTACTTTTTGTCCAATATCCCTGAGATGTCCACCCTGGACTTTGTTCTCTCGGCTTCTTTCCTTTGGAATTCTTTTAGTTATGTGGTTGTGTCGGGGGAAAGGTGGTTTTACATCTCACGCCCATTTGTTCATAGAAGACTCAATACCAGGAGGTGGAAAATATTGACTGTGGCGTCTATATGGATAGGTGGATGTGCAGTTAACGCCCACTTAACAACCTCTGCTACTGAACTAGGAGACCCATATTTCTACATCCAGATCGTTTATGTAATCCCATCCGTCCACTCAGTTGTGTCAGTCATAGTTTTTATCATAAACGTTCACATTATGAAGATCACCCTAGATCACAAACGGGCCATCCGGAAACTTCTGCGTTCTGTTAGACAAGAAACACCTTCACAACAATGCACGCTCGACGACGGGAATGTCGTAAGAATGTTTGCCATGTATTTCGGAATCTTTTTTGTAACTGTCAGTCCGTACGTGTATTTCATGGCATATAAATTTTACAACTACACCATTTACGATTTACCTCTCTTCATATCATTAGAACTGTTGAGGTGCATGATGCCCATAGCGAACTTCTTCGTGTTCACCTCACAGAACCGTACTTTTCGAAGAATTTTCTGTGGATACTTTCACAAGCTCTTTTGTGCTTGGAGCGAATTGGCGGTCCCAAGCTATGAATTGACTGCTGTTGATCAGGTTTGACGGTTCAAGACTTTCCGCGCACCAATCACTTGGAGTCGTTTCCTTCATCTCCTTTGCGTATCTGTTGATGAAAACCAAATTTTACTACATGTATAAAGAGGACGCAGTTGGTACATTTATACATATCAGGGAGAGTTACTTGTTTCGTGTCATCGATGCGGCAATGTGGAGTGTTCTCGAAGTTCTCGAGGCTTTGGGCCTACTTGCATGTTTCAATCAGGAACTGAGATGGACTTCAATTTTAAGTTTAAATTAAGAGGTCCTACGTGAAAAAATAGCAACCTCACAAAACATGTCATTAACTGAAAAGTATTTATTCTAGAGGCTTTCCCAGTGTATGTATGCTTTGTGTTCATTTATATACATACTTATTTCGAGGAGAGCCTCGTTAATTAAAAGCATTATGACAAATCAACACATCAATTTGAGGAGGGGGGTGGGGGGCTTGGGACTAAAATTTGACATAATTAATCAGCAAAACGGTATGTCATCATGGTTATAAAGGAACCTATAATTTAGTCATTACATGTCCAGTGATCAGACTGCCTCAGAAAATAATTATTAAGTGGTCTTTGATTCTCCCTTTGGCGATAATAAGACTAGAATTTTATTTTTAAATTACAATTTTTGTCAATGAAACTTTACAAAATTAAGACTTTTTGTCACTTGTTCCCTTTCAGAACTATTATGACAGAGAAAGTAATATTACTAAATACTAGTGAAAATGTCAATTTCCTGTCATCTGAAAGTCGTTTGAGTCTCAAAATAATATAACATCAACCGAGCAAGAGAAAGTAGCGTTGTTTCTTTATAAGTGTGTGTCACTAAACTTCTAAAAGCAAACATGGCGCTCATATGACCTTATGCAAATGTGAGGGCTGTAAAACCCTCTACTAAATAGGAACAAACATGAGGCTATATTATAACATCACAGAGTTAACTATGTAACATTTATTTTGGACTTCATTTGTCACTCCAGGGTATCCCACCTTTAGGCGAATACTCATATTATGTGTGTGTGTATGTGTGTGTGTGTGTGTGTGTGTGTGTGTGTGTGTGTGTGTGTGTGTGTGTGTGTGTGTGTGTGTGTGTAAGAGAGAGAGAGAGAGAGAGAGAGAGAGAGAGAGAGAGAGAGAGAGAGAGAGAGAGTTTGTGAGTGACAAGCACACACACAGACACACACACATACACACACACACACACACATACACACACACATATAATATATATTTATATAATATATATATTTATATAATATATATATGACTATATATATATATATATATATATATATATATATAATATATATATATAATATATGATTATTATACATGTGTGTGTGTGTATATAAATAGACCCACTGCTTCGTCTGCAGAAGGTGCAACCCCTTCAAAGGCGAGGTGTCGCACACGGACCCCAACCCTCTGAGATCCGGATGCGACACCTGCTTTGTTGTATCTTCCTCTCCTCCTTCCTTCTATCTTTCCTACCACCTCTGACCTCATGAGCAGAAAAAAGAGAGGTCACCCATCCCACAGAGTGGGCGTCTCGTTGACCGTGAGGTGCAGCCCGTGCGGAGGGAAACCGGGTACCTGGCGGGTGAGGTGAGATCAGTCCACGGACTGTCCTCGCCCACGGACTTCTCTGGCCCAGGTTTTCCTCTTAGACGGGAGGGTCGCACGGCCCATGCCACTCAATCGGTTGAGAGCTGAAACCCCATCAAGCCCTGGGTCAATCTTGTCGGGAGGGTATTGTACTTTCTCGTTGAGAGTATAGCTCCGGGGTAGCCCTGGCACAGCTCTGGTCATCCGAGCAATGTGTCCCCTTGTTGGGCTCCGTGGCGGGCGGGGAGCCCCGGAGTCGAATCAACCATAAATTTCATATGGATTCAAAATTTAAAAAGACCCTTCCCCAGCTCCCAACGTTAACAAGAAGTCTCGTCTCGCGGAAGCGGGTGCGGCCGCCGAGCCGAGCAAAAACTCAAAATCTGGTAAAAGGTCCTCTACCGTTGCTTCTTTCGTCCCTTCTCCCAGGGAGCTTCCGAAGCAGCCGTACGTGGCCATCAGCTGCAAAGAAGACGCACAGAAGAAGATCACTGATCTGAATCTGCTCAAGACGGGAGATGCACTACGATAGGTTCTGGGATACATTCCTACAAATGTCCAGAAGTGCGCAACTGAAGACGAAGTGACCAAACTCCTGGATACCACGACCTTCGGCGGTATTCCACGTAGGTCCGAGCGCTACCAGAAATTTAAGCGCTCGAAGGGCGTCGTCCGCAGCCATGAGCTGAAAGGTTGCTCCATGGAAGAAATTGTGGAGCACTGTGAGGGAGTGGTCGAAGCCCGCCGGATTACTCTTCGGCGGGGGGAGACTACTATTGAAACAAACACGATTGTCCTCACATTCGAATCGTGTCACCCTCCTGTCACCGTTTGGGCATCTTACTTGGTACTCGACGTACGACCCTATGTGCGAACCTTTTGCGTTGTTTCAAGTGTCCGAAGTTCGGCCATAGCCAGTCACGGTGCCGTCACGCAGCCGTGTGTCCTCGTTGAGGCAAGACCGGGCATCCTGAGAATGCAAGGCTAGTCCTTGTTGCCCCAATTGCCACGGCCAGCACACAGCTTTCAGCAAGGAGTGCCCGACTTGGCTCCAAGAACGCGCTATACAAGAATACAAGGCGCGAAATGGCTGCTCCTTCAAGGAGGCCCGTAAGGTTGTCTGCCCGCCAATCATAACCCCAGTCATTGGCCGGTCATATTCAAAGGCAGCCCAGGTGGTCACGAGGCTGGCAAGTAATTCTACTGCCGACCTCCCAAAGCCCGCGGTCAACAGGCAAGTCTCTGTGCCTAAGAACAAAAGGCCCGCTACTATCCCTGTGGCAACCCCCTATGCGGTGCCACTTTCTAACCGCTATGGGGTTCTAGGGGAGGACGGGGAGAACGGTGAGGACGGGGAGGACGGGGAGGACTCTTCCTCCGCCCCCTCTTCTCCCCTTCACCCCTCTTCTATCACTTCTTCTTCTTCTCCTTCTTCTTCTTCCACCTCACAGCCCATTGCTCTGATGGAGTGTGAGGTGGGCCTTCTCCCCTCCCCCCAGCCCCCCCCCCCCTTCCCAGCCCCCTCCGTCTGCTCCACCTCCCCCTACCCCTCCAGCAGACAAACCCCTGCCTATGGAGGAGGACAGCTCCGACCCCCCCTACCCGGATTGAGCCCGGGAAGGGCGGAGTCTGTCACTCCTCCAAATCCCCCACTAGACCGCCGTCCAATCCAGGACGGCAACCTAGAAATCACTCTGCCTCCCCCGCAAGGAGGAGTCAGAGTGTTTCTTCGAAGCCGGGGCCTTTGAGCTCCAAAATCAAAGCTAAAAAGATATAACGGCGGTCCTGCAATGGAATGCCCAGCGGAATCCGACCTTCCCTAGCAGAATTACAACTCTTACAGGCCACACTGTGCCCACGTGTGGCCTGTATACAAGAAACAAAATTCGCCCCGGCTTCAACCATTGACTTAAGAGGAGTTACTGCGTATCATCACATTCACACGGAGAACCAGATTGCTTCCAGTGGTACCACCATCTAGACCGACAACAACACACTCCACAGACAAGTACATCTTAAGACGACCCTCCAGGCTATTGCCGTAGGGGTCACCCTGCACAGACCAATCACGATCTGCTCAGTTTATATCCCACCAAATTACCCCCTCAAAATAACCCAACTAAAGGACTTAAAGGCTCAGCTTCCAAAACTCTTTATGCATTTTAAAGTCTAATGGTTAACCAATCGTGCAGTGAGCATTTGCCAAAGTAAACAACTTGTGTTTCGCGCGCTCATATGACCTTACGCAGTTGCGAGCGCCGTAAATCCCTCAACTACTACTACTAACCCTTTATTTTGCTAGTTGATTTCAATGCCCACAGCCCCCTTTGGGGAAACAAACCTACAGACCAGAAAGGAAAAATAATAGATTTTTTTAAATTTCAAAATAACATCTGTCTCTTAAATGATAGGTCCCCAACTTACAGAAACAGAGCCACTTATGGCACTTCATCCATTGACCTCACCTTTTGTACCCCTGACCTAGTCCCAGATCTTGAGTGGTCTGTGCTGGATGACCGTACGAACCATTTCCCAATTCTTCTCAAAAACAATAGCCTCCAAAACAACCCGATCCCAGAACGCCTCAACTTCAAAAAAGCAGATTGGAACGGGTTTGCCAATAAATGTTCCCAGAATCTGAACTCCACTTTCGACCTCAAATACAATAAATTCCACGAAAAGCTTTTAAAGATATGCCAAAAACACATACCAAAAACAAAAACAAAACCCAGGAGGAAAAAGATCTGGTTCTCTTGGGAATGTGAGGATGCAGTAAAGAAAAGAAGGCAGCGTATCGAAAAGCCGTCAATAATACCACCACAGAAAACAAGATAAATTATTGAAAGTCTCGAGCTGTGGCACGTAGATGCCTCAGGGAGAGCACAAAGACAATCATTCAAAAAATACATCTCCAAAATCAACAGCCAGACACCACTCAACCAAGTTTTCAAAATCGCTAAAAAAAAATTTCTTGGACAGACGCACAGACCAGAGGCCGGATTGAACCACAGCTGAAACACAAGTAGACATTGCAAACACAATAGCTTCTTCTCTCGCCAAAAACTCATCCCAAGCAAACTACAACACCACTTTTCAAAACATCAAAACTAACAGAGAACAACAACACCTAAACTTCCACTCAAATAACACTGAAACCTACAACGCAGACTTCACAATAGACGAACTAACATCGTGCATCTCGGACCTGGGCAATACAACCCCGGGACCGGATGACACCCACAACCAGATCATTAGACACCTAACCCCAGAAACACTTACACTCCTACTAGACATATACAACGACATGTGGCGGTCGCACTCCTTTCCGGAGTCTTGGCGTCTCGCCACTGTCATTCCAATACCCAAACCAAACAAAGACCACACACACCCATTCAATTACAGACCAATAGCACTAACGAGCTGTCTGTGCAAACGTATTGAAAAAATGATCCACAGACGGCTCATGTGGTTTGTGGAGACGACAGACTCGCTGAGCGGTCTCCAGTGCGGATTCAGGAAAACTCGATCCACTCTGGATCACCTGGTCCGCCTGGAGACCTTTATCCGCGAGGCGTTCGCAGAAGGAGGCCACATGATCGCCATCTTTTTCGACCTAGAAAAAGCCTTCGACACAACCTGGAAGTACGCCATTCTCAGAGACCTGCACGCACTCGGCATACACGGTCCCCTCCCTGCCTTCATCGGCAACTTCTTGAAGAACCGTTACTTCCAGGTTCGTGTCGGATCCTCCCTTTCACACCCCCACCAACAGGCGGAAGGAGTCCCCCAGGGGAGCATCCTTTCTCCTCTCCTATTCGAAATCAAAATAGATTCCATCGTAAAAACCCTCCAAAACAGCATAGACAGCTCGTTATACGTTGACGACTTTTTTATATGCTGCCGTTCGAAAAATCCTCATCTGAGATCTATGGAAAGGCAGCTGAAAAGTGGGCAAACAATAACGGTTTCAAGTTCTCCCCGTCAAAGACGGTTGCAGTACACTTCTGCCGAACAGGCAGACGTGTGCTGCAGCCGGATTTGACACTATACGAGGAAAGGATTCCCGTCCAGGACCAAGCTCGTTTCCTAGGCGTTATATTTGACAAAAACTCACATTCATACCACACATCAAAGACCTTCGTGTGAGGTGCCAGAAAGCGCTAAACGCTTTGAAAATTATATCGCATCCGGAGTGGGGCGGGGACTCAAAACACCTTCTCCACTTGTACATCTCCCTCGTCCGGTCCAGGCTTGACTACGGCTGTCAAGTCTACGGATCGGCAAAACCACACATCCTGAAAATGCTAGACCCAGTACAAAACGGAGCTTTCCGTACTTCCCCGGTGGAGAGCCTCCAGGCCGAGGCCAACATATCACCACTCTCACTTAGACGCACACAGTCTCACTACAATACGCAATTAAACAGAGCTCAACACCGGAAAATCCAGCGCACAACTGCATTTTTAAAACACACCCAGAAACCAGAAACAAATTCCAAAACAACGAAAAACCCATCAAACCCTTCGGCCTCAGAATCCTTGAGGACCTCAAAACTTGCACTTTTCCAAACAAGACATCCAACAATTTCTTTTCCCCGACCTCCCTCCGTGGCACCTCACCAAGGCAAAAGTAGATTTACAGCTGACCACACACAACAAAAGAAGCACAAACGCCAAAACTTTTAAAGCAGAATACAAAAAACTGATAGATAAATACCCCGGTGCGGAGCTCATCTTCACGGACGGCTCCAAAAAAGACAATGAAGTGGGCGCTGCAGCCCTATCTCCCAACAGTACACACCAGAGAAGACTCCATCCTGAAGCCTCCATTTTCTCTGCGGAGGCCACTGCCATTGACATGGCACTGGACTCCGTAGAAAATTCTCCTAACAAATTATTCCTTATCCTTTCTGATTCTCTGTCTTGCATCACCTCACTCACTAACTACACACTCCTACACCCAAAAATAGTTAGGCTACAACAGAAAATTCATACACTATCAGAAACAGGAAAAAACATCATGTTCGCATGGATACCTAGCCATGTGGGCTTCCGAGGAAACGAGCAGATAGACGACCTGGCGAAGAAAGCCTCATCCCTTCTGTTGGGATCAACGACAAACAGTCTCCCCCAGACTGACTTTAGAAATAAAGTAAAAAAGTGCACCTCCAGTCTGTGGGAGAGCCACTGGTAAAACAGAAAAACAATAAACTGTATGTTATAATACCAAAACTGGAACAGCGAAATCCTTCGGACCTCTCCAGAAGAGACGAAGTCATTTTTACTCGATTGCGCATCGGACACACGGCCTTGACCCACAAATACCTCCAACAGGGAGATGAGAAGCCGTTCTGTGTCGGATGCGACACAGATTTTACGGTTAGACATATCTTAACCGAATGTCTAGACTTTGGAGAGATCCGAAGGAAATATTATAAATGCAAGAAATTGCAAGACATTTTTTCCGTCGTTGGTCCCAGCAGAACTTGGAATTTTATGAAGGCCATTGGCCTTTATGGCAAATTGTAAAGTGAAACAATATTGTTAAAAAATTTTATTGTTATTTATAAGACTTGTTTTAAATATATTTACGCAGAATTTTAAATATTTAAGCTTTTTAAAGTCTAATAGTTGACCAACCGTGCAGTGAACTGTTGCAATGCAACCAACTTGAGTTTGGCGAGCTCAAATGACTTATGCAGTTGCGAGCGCCTTAAAACAATACACTAAAAAA
>NW_004797361.1:434401-444326 GCF_000002075.1 Aplysia californica
GCGAGCGCCTTAAAACAATACACTAAAAAAAATTATATATATATACAAATATATATAAACATATTATATATATAATTAGGTATTGTTAGTGTGTGTATGTATCAACTATGCATTATTCATTGCCCATATTATTATTCAGCTTTTTCGTAGTTGAGTGTGTCTATGCGAGTGTGGTGCTTGCGTGTGTTTTGTATGTGTATATGCTGCAGGTTTATGTGTGTGTAAAATTATGTTGTGCGTGTATGACTGCGTGTGTATGACTGCTTGTGTTTCGGTGTGTGAACACATTATTTGAACACATGTGTAGCCGAGTTTCGATATAATATGTCTGTGTGGATATGGCGGTATGGTGAAAGAATATAAGCTTATATGCAGATTATGTAAGAGTGACAATGTGCGCCTTCTATTCAGTATGTGTCACATAATTACATGTTATACATGTGGATACGTTTTGGAAAAACATATTATCGTTTTTCGTCAGCAAGTTGTTCAAGTATAATAAACTCAGAAACCAAAATGCTTCATGAGATAGGAAAAAAACTGTTTCATTACTTTAACCATTGTAAATGCATCGTGCATCTTTTATTGGTTACTTCAATTTTCAGAATTCGAATTTTGACAAAAGATGTCTTGAGCAGATGCAACGGATATCACAGATAAAGAAACTGCAACAATATAATCTTCAAAAGTTTTAGCTTAGCACATCTGGGCAGCTAGCTGACGATTTACAGCTTTGATAAGATTTATTGTATTACTGCTGCCAGAACCAAACGATTTCGTAGATGCGACGGTGAAATGTGTCTCTCTTGAGCAGGGGTGAAGACTCGAAACTGTCCTGTTCTTTTGTCTATCGCCCAAATTTCCGTAGTGCTGAAAACGTTGGATAAGTCGAAATACAGACGAGACTCTTCACTTAAGCCATCTCAATGCTCCTTTCACTGATGCCCTGCGTTGAACTAGGCCACATCAATATTATGGACAGCTTTGTTTGTAATTAAATTAGTATTGAAAATGACTGCACTGCATAAAAGGCAGAACTTTTGTTTGGGAAGAGCTTCTTGTTATCCTCTGGGTAAATGAGCAATTTTTCATGAATAACATTGCTTCCCGTAAACACATTTTACTAAAGCGTGTCACGGTGCAGTATAGAGAAGTAAATACTCTAGGGATTTTTTTTAATCCGTCGGGCTTAGGAAAATAACAATAATAATGATCAAGCGCTCAAACACTAACAAACTGACCAGATCTTTCGCTATCTGTAGCTGGGTACCTATTCCCACCTGGGTGAAGTGAGGAAAATTCGTGTAAAGTGCCTTTCCCAAGGACACAACGTCGGGCCCACGACGGGATTCAAACCCACGGCTCTACGGTTGAGAGTCCGAGAACCTAACCACTAGGCCACCGACGTGTATGAACTATGTGAACTAATATCTACTCACCCGTGAGTCCAAATATCGTGCTGATCAGAGCCTAGTTAGCTCTCTTATAGTCATTTTAAAATGTTGCGTTTTCAATGGCGTTCAGTATATTATTGGTAGAGTTTATATTATGTACATATCTACACACCTGATAATTCGTATTATTATGTAGCCAAGCGTATATTATATACGTATATCAATGCTATCGTTATTGCTATCACTGTATTGTGTTGTAATCGTTCAGCAGAGGCCAGAATATGCTCGGCTGGTTTAACGATGCTATAAGGTGCGGATAATCTTCTTTCAAACTTCCAAAGGATTTTTTTTTTCATTTCGAGTCTTTATTTTTTCTTGACCTACCGGAGATAAATTATGGTTGTGGACATTTTACGTACCACTCGATTCAAGTAAGATGATTCTGGAAGCTGGCTGCTTCGGCCATGTCCGTCAGAGACATCTAGATACGAGAATGATACGGCGTCCCACGGGGTAGGCGGAAACACTTCATTAAAAAGATCTCCCCACACTGGAATCGAATGTCTTGTGTGTTTAACGGCAAAGTACCTAACCGCTATTTCAAAGAGGCCGGTCCTAAATGAGACAGATATGAAACCAATAAGCACTTTCTCGAACATAATGAAACAACGTTACTATATTTTCTCTGCCCCATGTCACGCACAGATCGTGGCCTTTTTAAATAAAAAATCTAATAAAAAGGGGTGCCGGTTGGAAGTACTGTTCATTTTACTTCCTCCGCACATTCATGTTTGAAAAGTGTAAATTAAAATGTTTGACCCAGTTGTACTTTGACCGCCATACGTTATACTATTAAGATATCATTCAAGAATACCAGTTTAACTCTTATTCAGTATCAGTAGAACAGTAGAAGTTGGAAGAACATTTCATTTTATTTTTATCTTCGTTTTGTTTTTATTTCATATCGCCGCTCCCAAGCTGCTGTCCTTCAAAAAGAGGGTGGTTATGGGGGGGGGGGGAGGTCAGGGCATAATTATACTCGTGTTTAGTACCCCATATGAGAGATCCAAAGGATCATTATATTATCACAAACATACTTCTTTACCGTCTCATTAAAGAGGCGGGAATTCACAGGGGAACCTCTTCTGTTATCGCCACTTGTGTCATGTACCTACAAATTATTTTCTGGCTTATCGCTTTCAAATACTTCTCGAGTGCGAATAGAACACATACAGCTATAATGGGTTGCGGCAGCATTTCTCATTCAATATATACATAATATACTAGAGAACAAAAGAAACGCAAAATGCTGTTTACGTTTGCGATGGTGATCAGGTTTGTTTTCCATTTTTTAGCAAAACGAGGGAATTTAAATACAAACTGTTTTTTGGCATCATGAAAGGATACGTGGGGCATCACTGTCAATATTGAATTTTAGCGGAATACATTTTCAACTTCCGGTTAAAGGCTCAGTAGTGGCTTTGGCTACCATTTGGATAACCTCAGTAGATCTCCGGTACAAAGACGCCACTAGGTTGTTGGTCAAATGTAGCAGGATCTGCCTCCATATTTCCTGGAAGGCAACATCCAGTTCCTGCGTGGTTCTCGACCTATTTTGTCTTCCCTCGGTGCATCGTTTAATTTCGTCCTAAAAATGCTTAATTGGGTTTAAACCCGTGCTAAGGGCAGGGTGAGGCTGCAGAGTGATACCCTGTTGTTGGAGGAAATCCTGTGTAACACGGGAAGTGTGCGCACAAGCATTATCTGACTGGAACTAAAAGTTAAATTTTTGACGGTGTTGAGGGGCCTAAGAACTTCTGCTATGCAACGGGCAGCATGGATACCTTGACCTCGACCTTTGCCTTGATTTTAGAAGATCATTGGTCCTATTTTGTGGTTCCACCTGATTCCACCCAAGATCATGACGCAATGTCTTTTCCGGCGATTCCTTTCTATGACACAGTTGTCACGACAACGTTCGGCTTCCTCTTGATAAACTCTGAGGTCCCTGTTTATTGTATCTATGGAGAACAGGCATTCGTCCGAAAATGAGAACCAAAGACCAGTCTCTCAGACGCCAGTTGACATAGTGCTGGGCCCAGGTGAAACGCTCTTGGCGATGGTGTGCGGTCAAGACTGGACCATGGTAAGGTTGAGGACGTCTAAGGCCTACCTGACGCAATCGTCGGTTTACTGTGTGTCGACTTATGGCTCTTCCGTGATTACCCATAATGAAATCTGATGTTCTTGTAGCTCTCTGAAGTCGATTTGAACGATGCATCCAGACAATGTATTTGTGTGCACGTGCATCGGTCACTCTGGGTCGACCAGACCTTTTTGGGTCCGACGTAGAATTCATGAGCTGAAAACGGGTTATGAGTCTGTGGATAGTCGAGATGGGAACACCAAAATGATTGGCAACCACAGTTGACCTTTCTCCACCCTCCAAACGACCTATTGCTTTTCCTTGCTGTAATATCCTTAAACGTGGCATTGTCGTAACAAATGCAGGCCAAACGACCGAACCGACTTTTTACCACGGCTTTTATAGCCGAGCTCAGGAGAATACTTTTCACCCTTATTTCACTGATTTAGACAGTGTTTTGAAGGCACCACGTGGCTTTTTCAATGCTTCAAATTAAGGGGCAATAACTCTAGGGGCCAGTCACAAACAAGACGGGCGACTTTTAATTTCAAGAAGGGGATATGACATACTATCGACTGTGTAAATTTTAGTCTTCTACCATTTATGGATATTTAGTCATGACCAAATAGACAGTTTTTCGCGTTTCTTTTGCTCGCTAGTAATATATACACAGAGAGAGACAGACAGACAGACAGACATAGAGGTTGTATTGTAAAGCGCTCAGAGCCTGTTAACTCTGATCGGGGTTGAGTGGTATATATACGTGCCATATATTATTATTATCATTATTGTTATTTTATTTTTATTATTATTATTATTATTATTATTATTATTATTATTATTATTATATTAGTGTTGGTATTATTATTTATTTTTTATTTTTTTTTATTATTGCTGTCATGTCATCACCATCATTATTATCGTTATTACTATTATTATTATTAAAATTATTACTATTGTTATTACTATTATTATTGTTGTTATTGTTGTTGTTGTTATTTTTATTATTATCATTATTATTATCACCATATCATTATCATTATTATTATCATTATTATTGTTATTATTATTGTTATTAATATTATTATTATCATCATATTATGGGTTAGCAAGGGGTTAAAGGAATTTTTAAATGAGAAGAAGAAGGCATTCAAACTGAAAGACCGAGACAAATTAAAAGCAACAAATAATATGTTTTTTAAAAATCGACCTCAATATGTAAAATTAAATGGTTTAAAATCCGACCTAATATCCACGAACACCGGTGCGCCCCAAGGCTGTGTAATCTCCCCTGCCTTGTTTACGCTCTACACCAACGACTGTACTTTTGATAACAAAAACATCAAACTAATAAAAATGTGCGGATGATTCCACTCTACAAGGCCTTATAACAACAAATGAGAATGAATACAGGGACGCTGTGAATCTATTTACAAATCGGTGTGATAACCACTTCCTTATACTAAATGTAAAAAAGACAAAGGAATTAATCATAGACTTTAGAGTAAAAAAAGACCAACTGCAACCACTGTTTATTAAAGATGAAGAGGTGGAGGTGGTAAGCTCTTACAAGTATCTTGGTGTAACAATCAACAACAAACTTGACTGGCATCCCCACGCTGCTCTTGTGCTTAAAAAGGAAATTAAGAAGTGTTGACAATAAGATTATGTCCTTTTTTTTACCATTCTATGATTGAAAGTGTGCTATTATTTTGTATTTGCTGCTGGGGTGGGAATTGTAAGGTGAAAGATAAAGAAAAATTTGACAGAACCATTAAGAAAGCCAACAAGATCTCTGGATATGATTTTAATAGAATGGATTAAATGTATAGTACCACATGTAGAAAAAAAGATAAAAAAGCATTATAAACGACCCATCACACCCCTTTTCCACACAAATTGTAAGATCACGCAGCGGCAGATATGTACCTCCAAGAACAAGGAAAGAAATATATAAAAGACATTTTTTACCATCTAGCATTAGGCTTTTGTCAGAATGAGCATAGATGTGTGTTGCTCTTAGAGTATGTATCTGTATATAACTCCAAAGGTCTAGTATTTAAATTCATGCATGTGATTGAATGATACATTTGATGTAAATGTACATTTTGTCAGCTTTACTTTTCCTTTTCTATTGAATTTTAATGAGAGTAATATATATAATTCAATTTTTTATGTATACTTGCGTGTCTTTTTACGGTCCTGTAGTGCCAAGGAAAATTTCCCTCTTGGATAATAAAGTAATATCTTATCTTATCTTATTTGCTTTCCACATATTATATTCCAGGTTTTCCTCCCATGGCCGTATTAAGCCCTGATCTAGAACAAAGCAATATCAACGTAACAATGTAGAGAAACCGCACGGGATAAAAACGATGTTTCAAAAGTGGCCCTGTGAGGCTTTTCTAGAGCTTTGTAAAGATTAAAAACCCACTGGAGCAGAGACCGCCGTAACTGACGTACTGAAGCAACACTATGAATCAGGGAGGGGAGACAAGGAAAGCGATATTTCACAACAATAAACATATTATTCACACTGTATTTACACAACATAGCCCCCCCCCCCCCCTTAAAAAAATCCTCCTCTCCCTAGCCCCTTCCTCCACCAACAAAATAAGCAATAAAAATCCGAGAAAATCACATCATCATGTCGCACAAACATTTACGGACAATACGAAAAACTTAACAATCCATTGCGCAAATGAGTAGCGCTCAAACACATAGTGTTTTTAAAAACTAGCAGAAAAAGAAACTCGATTAATATATGTATGGCCAGTGTTCGTGCAGCCATTCACTATGACAGTCCAAGCAGAACTCGAAATAATCTCACAGTGTTGAAATGAACGTTCAGACCGTAACATGGCATTTGTTAAACCGAGACGAAAATAAGCCTGTTGATATTCCTCTGAACAAGGATTGAGCCCGAAGAGGAAATAATATATCGTCCAAAACCAAAATTAGTCCTAGACTTTCGGAAACATCTTGTGAAACGTGACGCCAAGTCATATCTTTTAAGACTATGTCTCTGTTGTCTGCCTGGTTTCTGGTTAATCGTGTGGATCGTGACTATGATCTGTAGAATTTGATCTTGTGTGTGGAATTCAACAAATATGGCTGACGTCACTATTTCAAAAAATGACATTGCACCTTTAGCCCTGTTCCGTTTTTACTGCGAGTGTTCGGCCTCATTTTATTGGTTTGACAAAGCCTGGGGTGCCTTTATCTGATTCAACACCTTGGAGAGAAGAAGAATAAAGGTGAGGCAACTGGAACTATATATATAATTTCGTAACGCGTCCGAGATATACAAGGTACAGATTGATATTTTGACTGTATTGCGAAACCAGGATGTGTGTAGCCGGGAAGACGAAGGCCTTGAATTGGGAGAAACAGAGGAAGCAGTGTGTTGTTTGAATAACGGGTTGTTTTCTAAACGGAAAAAACATATCTCGGAAATCAAGAGCTAATCTCGTCAGCCTGCTGTGTTTTCTGGAGGAGTATGACTGTTATTCATCGTAATATAACATAGCTATCGTTGTGGTGCGTAGAAATTGTGTCCTTTCGTCCGTACACAGCATTAGCGACACGTAGAAATCATCAAATATAGCGGGATTTGACTTCACAGGCAATGAATTTATCCGCATCATCATCGCTTCTTGTTTTTACCCAAAGCCTCTTCATTTTTAAATACTTCAAATAGAGGGATCAGTTCGACACCCCAGAGTATACTTTTGCTGCATCTCTTCGAGTCGTTGTTTCAACCAGCCGTTTTGATTGCTTTCAATAAGTATTAAAAATGTGTGTTTAGAAGCCTTCACAGAGAGAGGGAGAGGGAGAGAGAGAGAGAGAGAGAGGGAGAGACAGAGACAGAGACACAGAGACACAGAGACACAGAGACATAGAGACACAGAGACACAGAGACCGACAGACAGACAGACAGACTGACAGACAGACAGACAGACAGACAGACAGGCAGGCAGACAGGCAGACAGGCAGACAGACAGAGACAGCGAGAGAGACAAAGAGAAACAGACAGAGACAGAGAGAGAGACAGAGAGAGATAGAGAAATAGGGGAGATGTTTTTCGGCAATCAGTTGAAGTAAAGTTTCCCAGTGTCTACACTTCTGGTGAACTTTGAGCGGAAAACCAACTTCGTGAATCGTTTTCTTGAAGGCGCGACCAGGTTGGCTTGAAGTTTGTATTTCTCTTTGAAAGCTGGAAAACGAGTTTTCGATAAACGATGGCGCCTTCGAACATAAGTTTTTCTGAATATTGGTCAGAGTATTTTAACTATATGGAAAAACAAAGTGACTTGGCTACAACAAAATTTGTAATACAGACGACGCAATGTTCGATTGGAGCCATACTCTCTGTGTGTATCATTGTTACAATCTGTGCGAACAAACGTCTCCAAACGACTGCCAACGTGTTCGTTGTGTCTCTGGCTATGAGTGATCTAATCGTATGTGTCGTTACGATTTCCACGTTTAGTTTGATTCAACACCAGCTCCAGACTGGGGTGGTAAATTACTTTTTGTCCAATATCCCTGAGATGTGCACCTTGAAGTTTGTTCTCCCGGCTTCTTTCCTTTGGAATTCTTTTAGTTATGTGGTCGTGTCGGGGGAAAGGTGGTTTTACATCTCACGCCCATTTGTTCATAGAAGACTTAATACCAGGAGGTGGAAAATATTGACTGTGGCGTCTATATGGATAGGTGGATGTGTAGTTAACGCCCACTTAACAACCTCTTGTACTGAACTAGGAGACCCATATTTCTACATCCAGATGGTTTATGTAATCCCGTCTGTCCACTCAGTTGTGTCAGTCATAGTTTTTATCATAAACGTTCACATTATGAAGATCACTCTAGATCACAAACGGGCCATCCGGAAACTTCTGCGTTCTGTTAGACAAGAAACACCTTCACAACAATGCACGCTCGACGACGGGAATGTCGTAAGAATGTTTGCCATGTATTTCGGAATCTTTTTTGTAACTGTCAGTCCGTACGTGTATTTCACGGCATATAAATATTACAACTACACCATTTACGATTTACCTCTCTTCATATCATTAGAACTGTTGAGGAGCATGATGCCAATTGCGAACTTTTTCGTGTTCACCTCACAGAACCGTACTTTTCGAAGAATTTTCTGTGGATACTTTTACAAGCTCTTTTGTGCTTGGAGCGAACTGGCGGTCCCAAGTAATGAGATGGTTATTGTTGATCAGGTTTGACGGGTCAAGACTTTCCGCGCACCAATCACTTGGAGTTGTTTGCTTCATCTCCTTTGTGTATCTGTTGATGAAGACCAAATTATACTACATGTGCAAAGGGGACACATTTGGTTTATTTGTTATCAAAGTGTGTACTGCGCCGATTATCGTGATTGGTGTCATCGATCCGGCAATGTGGAGTGTTCTCGGAGTTCTCGAGGCTTGGGGTCTACTTGCATGTTTCAATCAGGACGGAGATGGACTTCTATTTGAAGTTTAAATTAAGAGGTTCTACGTGAAAAAACAACCTCACAAAGGCTATCATTTATTGAAAATGTGTTATTCTAGGAGGTTTCCCAGTGTTTATACACGTTGTATTCGTGTACATACGTGCATATTTTGAGGAGAACCTCATTCATTTTAAGCGTTTTATGTGAATAGCAAATCAATAGATTAATCTTTAGGGGCCCAAATTAAAATTTGACATAATACTTATGAGCAAAACAGTATGTCATCATGGTTATGAACGAACCTCTCATTTAGTCAGTATATGTTCTATGGCCAAATTGCCAAAGAAAATAATTGTTGAATGGTCTTTTCTTTATCACTTGGCTATAACAAGAACGTAGTTTTATTTTTGATTAAAGTTATTGTCAGAGAAACTCTACAAAATTGATTCTTTTTGTCACTTGCTCCTTGCTCAGAACTATTATGGCACAAAAGGTAATGTTATTTTTTTTTTTTTAAACTAATGAGCATGTCTATATCCTGACATTTTCTTTTCTTTTCTTTTTGTGTGTATGTTGTTGTTTTTTACGTCTCAAAATAATAATTTTATTTTGAGACTTACAAACCCCCCCCCCAAAAAAAGAAAAAAGAAAAGACCTCAGCCGAGCTAGAGAAAGTAGCTTTGTTTATATATAAAGAGTTGTGTCATTGCACCTAAAAAAACAATAATGAGGCTATAATAACATTTTTTATACGAGTTGCTACATGAACTAATTTTGAACTTCATTTGTCACATCAGGGTATCCCACCTATTAGCAAATACTCATAATATTATATGTATATCATAAGTGTATGAGTGAATGAGCATATACAGCCTCTGTGTATTTGAGTGTGTCTGTGTGCGTGCGTGTGTGTGTGTGTGTGTGTGTGTGTGTGTG
>NW_004797361.1:444426-448725 GCF_000002075.1 Aplysia californica
CAAATAATCATATACAACAGTTTGCACGATAAAAAAAATTCGGGTTCCTTTTATTTGACTATCAATATATATGTAGTCAAGTTGAAGTGTGGTAAGGAAACAAAGATCTCAGCGGAATAAGAAAATTAGAACTGTACTACAATAAGGACGTGTTCTTGTACTTTTTTATACCGGCGTCTGAGAACAACTTATTAGTTGTAGATCTAGTGATTTATTTTTTTCTAGTGATCTCTGTGGTGTAAAGATTTTAGCTCCAGCTCCTCGCCTTACTCGCGAAGGACCTGAGCTCAATGTTTTATTTTTTTCGGTAAGTGTTTTACGGCACTCGCAACTGCAAAGTCAAATTAGCGCACGGGACACACCGAACATTTTCAGTAGGTAGGAAATTTTGAATTTTGCCCGGATGGCGGCCGAAGTCTACTCTTATCGATTTTAGACCACCAAGGGATCTTTAACGTGCGCAACTTGCTCACGGGACCTCCGAGATTTTTCGCCCTTGTCCGGGGAGGCTAGGTGTAGATCTTTCCTACCAGTAAGAAGGAGCCAAGGAGTAGCAGTAGAAAGGCTGCAGAAAGTGTCAGGAGCCTATAAGAGGGGGCAAAGAAGGGGGGGGTGCGGATGTACGTGTGTGTAAGTGTGTTGTACGCTTATGACTATGCGCGTTGACTGCGTATGTTTGTGTGGGTGTCTGCATGATGGATAGAGACTAAAAGGCAGATTATGTAAGAGTGATAATGTATGCATTCTATGACATAAGATGTGTGACATAATTAATACATTTGGATACATTTTGGCAATGCATGTTATTGTATTTCGTCAGCAAGTTGTTTAGAAACCCAGAAACCAAAATGCTTCAAGAGCAAGAGAAAAGTGTTCCATTACTTTTACAATTGTATCTACATGGTGTGGATCTATCTTTTACTGCTTATATCAACAAAAGATGTCTTGAGAACGTGCAACCGGTACTACGGATTTTTTCTTAAACTGCAGTCAAATCAATTTCAAAATTTTGGATTTAGATCTAGCTCATCTGAGCAACTAGCTGACGATGTATAGTTTTGATAAGATTATTTTATTTCTTGACAGTTGACCCCTTTCATTTATATGATTTGCATTTTTATAAAAATAGTATAACTAATCTACTCTTGTCTTATTTTATGTTAGACCTGCGGTTTTATGGGATCTGATTCCGAAATTTGTTACCGGAATCTGATAATAAGAGTTAAAAAGACCATTCTAGCTTCGTAAAGGTCGTTGAATGTGGTTGTTGTTGTTGTTGTTGTTGTTGTTGTTGTTGTTGTTGTTGTTATTATTATTATTGTTCTTGTTCTTGTTCCTGTTGTTATTGTTGTTGTTTGTTGGGAGGTTTTGAAGGGACGGGGGGGGGGGGGGGGGTGTTCCTGTTTTTTTTTTGTGGGGGGGGGGGGGTTTAGGGGTTTACTTGTGGCTTGGTTTTTTTTTTACAAATAATCATATACAACAGTTTGCACGATAAAAAAAATTCGGGTTCCTTTTATTTGACTATCAATATATATGTAGTCAAGTTGAAGTGTGGTAAGGAAACAAAGATCTCAGCGGAATAAGAAAATTAGAACTGTACTACAATAAGGACGTGTTCTTGTACTTTTTTATACCAGCGTCTGAGAACAACTTATTAGTTGTAGATCTAGTGATTTATTTTTTTCTAGTGATCTCTGTGGTGTAAAGATTTTAGCTCCAGCTCCTCGCCTTACTCGCGAAGGACCTGAGCTCAATATTTTATTTTTTTCGGTAAGTGTTTTACGGCACTCGCAACTGCAAAGTCAAATTAGCGCACGGGACACACCGAACATTTTCAGTAGGTAGGAAATTTTGAATTTTGCCCGGATGGCGGCCGAAGTCTACTCTTATCGATTTTAGACCACCAAGGGATCTTTAACATGCGCAACTTGCTCACGGGACCTCCGAGATTTTTCGCCCTTGTACGGGAAGGCTAGGTGTAGATCTTTCCTACCAGTAAGAAGGAGCCAAGGAGTAGCAGTAGAAAGGCTGCAGAAAGTGTCAGGAGCCCATAAGAGGGGGCAAAGAAGGTGAAGGGGTGGGGGCAGAAAGTGGAGACGAAAGCAAAGAACAGAGCATTGCTAGAGAGCAGGAAAGGGCTTCAAAGGAGACAATATTAGAGAACAAAATTTTTGTGTCGCTACCCGGATTCGATCCATGGACCTTTGAATGAAAGGCGAACACCTTATCCTCTAAGCCACGAGAGCCCCCTGGCCTTGATTTTCTATTTGGAACTGTCTCCTATTGAGTATCTGCGGTGCAGTTTTCTACAAAGCCCAGATTGGCCATTACATGCAGGGTCGAAACAGCCCCCCCCCCCCCAACACACATACACACAGACACACACAAACACTTGACATATTCTAAACTGAGACGGTTAAAGTGAACGAAATCAATGTCGAGTACACAAACGACACGGTTTGTTTGTCTGGGTCGGGAAATTATATTTGGAGTGTGTACTTCGTTTGTTTGTTGTGGGCTTTTTTGTTTGTTTGGGGTGGGGGGGGGGTGTAGTTTATAAAGTGAGGTTCATTGTGCAGTATTCAGGGTAATAAATATGTAACATACGATATAACGATATCATTTTATAGGGTGCACCGTTAGTTCACCTGTTATCATATTGGACTAAGGAGTGGGTGGCCCTGGTTTTCATTTTTATTTATTTAGTAGAGGTTTTTCGGCGCTCGCAAGTGCATAAGGTTATATGAACACCAAGGGGTGGATGTCAACAGAGAAGTCTTTACAGGGAATCGGGCTTGCTCTGCTCACCTCTCCAGTTTTAACAGTACAAAGTCTGTTTTGACTTTCAAGTCACCCCAGAAATAGCGGGTCACTAGAGAAGAAGGGTTATACAAAAGAAGTAGAGGAAAATGACGATAGTAAGGATTATGAAAGAAAAAGCAGCAGTTCCCTATTGTAGTTCAGGCACAGTTATGAGCATGGCATTGTTGAATCAGCCCATTTACAATTCTACCATGCATAAGAACGAGAAATGTCCCCCCTTTGGGAATGGCCTAAAGACACTTCAGTCAGTGGCACCGCCCCAGGAGGGGGGGGGGGGGTAGGCCCTGGTTTGAATCCCCAGCGGAGTGTTCTGAACTTGGGTTGTTTTCATGAGGGTTTGTTGTTCTTTTTTTTTTTTGGTTTCATTTTGTTTTTCCATGAGTTTTCCTATCGGGCTCGGTCCTATCAGGAATGCGCGTTAAATCCAAAGGCACCACCTCTTACATAACAATACAGTGTTGAAAGGGACGTTAAAACTTTACAATTTCCGTCTCAAATATCTCCTATGATACGATACGATATCATATCATATTATTATGATATGATATGATATGGTATGACGTGATATGATATGATGGTAAGTCATTGCTTTAACACACTTTTGGACCCTTTTAGTTTTTGCGAGAGATCTGGTCTATTTAACCCTATCCGTACGCCCTGGGGTCGTTTTGTACCCCCCGGGGTTGTATTCTTCACATTTTAGAATACTTCTAGTACGAAGATCTCTTTGAAACTTTCAATATTTCTCAAAAAAATCCTTTTGGCAGACTGCTATAAAAAGCGTACGGATCGGATTAACGAGTAAATGTTCCTCTTTGGAAAGTGGTTGCACATGACAGAGTTCCCCACGTCGTGTGGATACTATGACAGTAAAACACGACATACGGATAGGGTTAAGCTTAATTCAGCCCTCCTCCGATAGGATCGAGACAAGTTGGATGTCGGGGCCTTGAAATTTCCCTTTCAACCATAGAAGTTCCAGAATGGCCTGTTTGAGATTTGCATAATGTTAACCCACTCTGTAGTCCAACATGATACCTATTAAACAAACCGCATGCACTGTCCTATAATGTTCTTACTCAGTGCCGTCGTACTGTGATACCCAAAAGTAATTCAAATGGTCCCGTCAAAAGATTGGAGAGCTCAAGTGATTTGTCCTACTTTTTTTTTCCCTGTGTAGTTCTTGTCTGGCTTTCTTTTTCCCGGCACGTAGTTACCAATACTATTTCAATGTGTGCTTTTCTTAATCAAACTAAAAAATCAAGACTTTGTTTCCATGCTCTCTTAAATGATGATGAAATTTGAATATCGCCTAGTCTCGTGTTCACAGAGCTCTATGCTTTTTGTATAAATCCAAGAACAAAACAATAGCTGTATAGAAAAAACGTTTGATTGTAGGAACGAAGAAATAACTCACACACACACACACATGCACACACACACACACACACACACACACACATGCACACACACACA
>NW_004797361.1:448945-450047 GCF_000002075.1 Aplysia californica
ACACATACACACACACACACACACACACACACTTGTTCATGTACCCCCCACGCACCCCCTCCCCCCATACACACACCTCTCACATCACACACGCACGCATATACACACATCATTATGAGTGAGCCAAACAAATACATAATGAATTATACACACTGCGATCCGTAGATTATCAAAATTACACAGAACAGATATAGCCATTTACACAATAATATACAGTCTACTACTAAACATGAAGCTACCGAGTTAGAAATTATTTTCTTAATGTGACGTAAGTAGTGCGCATGCACGTAATATGTCTCACCGGCACAAAGAAGATCATTTTGAGAGCTTGCAGCATCGTCGACTGTGTGTATCATAATCAACACAGACTGTTTGAGATACATTTCTACAGAAATGTGGGAACTTTCGATAAAATACCCCCCCCCCCCCCACATGTGATTCGAACTCACATCACTTATATACGAGGCAAAGAGCTTATAAGTAGTTCACCACAGAGACCACGGGTCGGTTTCTGAAGTCTCAATTGACGTTAAAGGGGTGCTGCCATTTGCCTCAAGGTGCGATTTCGGGATGAGAGTATAGCAATGCCTCATCAAGAGGATAAAAGCAGTAGGCATATAATTAATTCTACAGTAGGCCTACTTCTAAATAGTGGTATAATCAGAGCAATCCTATGAAATGTAAGAGATTGATCTTGAATTGGTTGTTCTGCTTTGAAAAGTGACGGGACAATAATGTTCTTAACATAGACACGAATGAAGCCGCTCTGGTGTCTGTTGTGTAATGGTTAGTGGTTCTGCTGTCAACACACAGAAGACGAAAGTTCAATTCCCGAGTGGGGGTGGGAGGGGGGTTATTATCTGGTGCCTTCTCCTGTCTGCTGGGGTACTGTATCCCTCTCAACTCGGATTGGTCCTGATGGGCAGTGTCGAAGCAGCCTGCCTCCTTAATGATTCAATTGTGTCCATTGAGGAGAAAATAACTTAGTAGTAGTAGTAGTAGTAGTAGTAGTAGTAGTAGTAGTAGTAGTAGTAGTAGTAGTAGTAGTATCATGGAAAGAGAGAGAGAGGGAGGGAGAGAGAGAGAGAGATTGTGTGTGTGT
>NW_004797361.1:450147-452199 GCF_000002075.1 Aplysia californica
CATGAAGCTACCGAGTTAGAAATTATTTTCTTAATGTGACGTAAGTAGTGCGCATGCACGTAATATGTCTCACCGGCACAAAGAAGATCATTTTGAGAGCTTGCAGCATCGACTGTGTGTATCATAATCAACACAGACTGTTTGAGATACATTTCTACAGAAATGTGGGAACTTTCGATAAAATACCTCCCCCCCCCCCACATGTGATTCGAACTCACATCACGTATATACGAGGCAAAGAGCTTATAAGTAGTTCATCACAGAGACCACGGGTCGGTTTCTGAAGTCTCAATTGACGTTACAGGGGTGCTGCCATTTGCCTCAAGGTGCGATTTCGGGATGAGAGTATAGCAATGCCTCATCAAGAGGATAAAAGCAGTAGGCATATAATTAATTCTACAGTAGGCCTACTTCTAAATAGTGGTATAATCAGAGCAATCCAATGAAATGTAAGAGATTGATCTTGAATTGGTTGTTCTGCTTTGAAAAGTGACGGGACAATAATGTTCTTAACATAGACACGAATGAAGCCGCTCTGGTGTCTGTTGTGTAATGGTTAGGGGTTCTGCTGTCAAACACAGAAGACGAAAGTTCAATTCCCGAGTGGGGGTGGGAGGGGGGTTATTATCTGGTGCCTTCTCCTGTCTGCTGGGGTACTGTATCCCTCTCAACTCGGATTGGTCCTGATGGGCAGTGTCGAAGCAGCCTGCCTCCTTAATGATTCAATTGTGTCCATTGAGGAGAAAATAACTTAGTAGTAGTAGTAGTAGTAGTAGTAGTAGTAGTAGTAGTAGTAGTAGTAGTATCATGGAAAGAGAGAGAGGGGGAGGGAGATGGAGAGCGAGATTGTGTGTGTGTTTGTGTGTGTGTGTGTGTTTGTGTGTGTGAGAGAGAGAGAGAGAGAGAGAGAGAGAGAGAGAGAGAGAGAGGGGGGGGGGGAGACAGTTAAAAGTAAAGAAAGCACCTTTAATAATACAGATGTAGTTGACAACGAGGCGTTAAACAGTGTTATGATAATATTATTCTAAGCATTGACACATTCACTCGTTGAAAAATATTCTACATAATTAATGGGGGGGGGGAGAGGGGACCCTTGTTTGACTGTGCCTGGTTTTCACTATGCTGTGAGTCGGCAAATACATCCCAAATACAGTTATTGTAGCTCGTTTCACACTGAAAGTTGTGTATTTGGTATAATATTATTGTTAGAGGTTTAGCTTCAGCACAAGTTACTGCGACCATAACAACAATCAGGATAATATCTACGACGAAAGCTATAAAAAGAATGAATATGAATAGTTACATATTCTATTAGAGCTAATTTTTCACTTCCAGTACCCTTAATATAATATATTCATTCTAATGACCATAGGTCAGTTTGAAGGCGGAATAGTCCATACTCCTTAAGATCTCTCTCTCTCTCTCTCTCTCTCTCTCTCTCTCTCTCTCTCTCTCTCTCTCTCTCTCTCTCTCTCTCTCTCTCTCTCTTCCTCTATCTATCTATCTATCTATCTATCTATCTATCGTCGGTGGCCTAGTGGTTAGGCTCTCGGACTCGCAACCGTAAGGTCGTGGGTTCGAATCCCGTCAAGGGCCCGACGTTGTGTCCTTGGGAAAGGCACTTTACACGAATTTTCCTCACTTCACCCAGGTGGGAATGGGTACCCGGCTATAGACAGCGAACGATCTTGTCAGTTTGTTAGTGTTTGAGCGCTTAATCGGCTGCTCGCACTGTATGCTTCCCGGGAAGCTGAGAATGTTTCGGAGTGTTCTATGGTCTGCTGGGGTAATAATATAGTGTAAAGCGCATAGAGCCTGCTGCTGAGCGGGGATGTGCGCTATACAAATGCTATCTATTATTATTATTATTATCTGTCTATATCTCTCTTCCTTTATCTATCTATCTATCTATCTATCTATCTATCTATCTATCTATCTATCTATCTATCTATCTATCTATCTATCTATCTATCTATCTATCTATCTATCTATCTATCTATCTCTCTCTCTATTCTATGAAATTCATATCGAGGAATGCAGGATCAGGTTCGA
>NW_004797361.1:452387-453438 GCF_000002075.1 Aplysia californica
ATTATTATTATTATTATCTGTCTATATCTCTCGTCCTCTATTTATCTATCTATCTATCTATCTATCTATCTATCTATCTAGCTATCTATCTATCTATCTATCTATCTCTCTATCTCTCTCTCTCTCTCTCTCTCTCTCTCTCTCTCTCTCTCTCTCTCTCTCATGAAACTAAGTAACATGTATTTCTTCTTCTTCATACACCCACAACCCTTGGTAAATACCGCAAGTTACGTTGAGCATCAATTCGTTCTTGGCGTCGGATCTGCATGGTCGGTTCAGGGCAGAAAACTAGACAACAAGTCAGTGTGCAATTAAAGCAAATTAAGCACGCATAAAGGTCATCTTCTAGCGCTGGTGCCCTCCACCTAGCAAAAAACTAAATGAGGCTCTCGTTGTCTAGAGGCATGGTGCTCACCTCTCTTTCAATAGGTCCTGTGTTCGAAACCTGACAGGGACGGAAAAAATTCTTTTCTGAAACGTTCTCCTTTCACTTCTTTTCCTGCTCACTAACCATGTTCTGTCGTCTGCTTTCGCATCCGGGCAAAATTCAAAATTAATTCATTTCAAACTGAAAATGCTTAATGTGTCCCGCGCGCTCATATAACCGTATGCAAATGTGAGCACTGTAAAACACTTACCAAAAACAAAAAAACTAAGAGCCCAAAAACAGAGACATTCCGTCATGAAGAACAGACCAGACGAATACAATAATTGCGCACCCCGCATAAGAAGGCAACTGTGAAAATTGTTCGAAATTTCCTTCGGGAACGTTTCCGTGACCGCAGTACTCAATGCGTACTTCAATCTGGTGGTAAATTTGGGTGCGTTGTCCTCTTGTCCCTTTGGGAAGCTGGTTGGACAGACTGAAGTCGATTGCGAAAGTTCCCAAGGACGATGGGCATACGTTGAGTTCTATCTGACGATGAAGAATAAAGTAGGCCTACGGTAAGGTTTTTGCGACGTCGAAATGCTCGTGATAGTAATCCACGCTCGTATTCTTGAGTAGTTTAGCATTAATTGCACGCTTGTGCACGTGTGTTGTGTGTGTGTG
>NW_004797361.1:453932-456725 GCF_000002075.1 Aplysia californica
GTATTCTTAGCATTGTCGTTGTTCAATGATAAGTGGGTAATCCTTACGATCCAGCTTTACTGCGTGCATATTGGCTCCAGTGGAGTACTGCTTTACAAAGAAAACTTTGAGTTCATTCTTGCACGGAGAAGTGTGTTTAATATAGCATCTTTTTCATATTCCACAAAGTTATTGCTTACTGAATTAAAACGCCCCCCGCCTCCCTCTCTCTCCCTCTCTCTCTCTCTCGCTCTCTCTCTCTCTCTCTCTCTCTCTCTCTCTCTCTCTCTCTGTCTCTCTCTCTCTCTCTCTCTCTCTCTTTCCCACCTTTTCTTTCATGTGATGTTGGGGATGTAAAACGTTAGCAATCATAAATTTGCCAGCTATGTTGGGAAGCCCAAGTTCTTTGCCTTGTGCACAACTATCGTGGTATCGAATTGCACGTGAGCAGGGTACTATATTGATTCTTTCAATTTTCTACCTTTGTCATCCCTAATACGCTGAGTTGAAGCAACCAGCCTTCTGCATAAATTAATCAAATTTGATCTATAAAAAAGGGAAAGGAAAAGGCACTAAACACTTAAAACAATGAAAAACAAAATATTATTTTTCCCTTTCCAAATCTCATCAAAAGGATGCCATCTAATTATAAAGTTGCGCACGTGACGTTTTGCTGTAGTCAACTACAGGTTTGTTTTGTAGATGTAGACTGAACATTGTTACTTCTTATAGTTACGATTCACTTTATCCAAGGAGACAGTCCAAGATTCCTCACGTGAGTGGCTGGTTCAGGAAAGTTATCAGAATCCCATTGAGAACATCTCAATGATAACAAAACTTAATTATCTTCATTATTATTATTATTATTATTATTATTATTATTATTATTATTATTATTATTATTATTATTATTATTATTATTATTATTATTATTATTAAAGAAAGAAACAGGGTCCCCTCGAAATGAATAAAACAAGTTTGTTGCATAAAATCTCAAAAAGAGACAAACTGGCAGAAAGAGAAACCGCGACAGCGTGACGACTATAAGCAGACGAATCCATGTGGACCATGAATGAAATAAATTTTCAGACAGTTGGTTAGTTTCATGCATCGGCGCGTGGCCTTGACTTTCGCCTCAACAATTTTCAACCTCAGGACATTCGCTCAGTTAAAAGCTCAGAATTGTTCGCCGTCTGCTGCTCTGCTCTTATATGCCTGACCACAGAATTAGAGACGGGTTAAGAAGAACCTGGCGCGATTCGCCCATAGAGCACAGTCGTGCAGTGCCGCCCAAAATTGTAGTGTTCTATTACGTAAAACACCCACAATAATAAAATAAAAGAAGCCAGAAACAAACACTAGCCAAATATTATATCAAAACAAAGGTCCTCACTGGTGCCGTAACTGTGATTTCTATGTCTATAGCGCCGTAAAATATCTACTATGCCATGCCAATAAGTCCACGCACTTTAGCTAAACAGAAAAGGATATTCAACAGTGTAACCTGACCTATAAATCACTCTTGGGGGATAACCCAAGCGATGACGACACTCGTAGCGAGTTTGGCGGTACATTAATATTAATAAGCCAGCACATCTCAAATGTGCTCCTGCCGAATAGTGCCGAAACATAG
This sequence comes from Aplysia californica, assembly GCF_000002075.1. Lineage (NCBI taxonomy): Eukaryota > Metazoa > Mollusca > Gastropoda > Aplysiida > Aplysiidae > Aplysia > Aplysia californica. The sequence continues at coordinate 455,545 of NW_004797361.1, forward strand.
CCCACAGTAGGCAGTCTAAAATAAACACGATAGACCCTACGCTATTCTATGCCAAAATTATGTGAACCCCCAGAGCAATCCAGGGGAGTGCTCAAGTGAATTGTAATTGGTTCATTATTTGTCTTGCCACTATTTTAAGTGACCCTATGACCGTGAACCTGAGGGAGGTGAACGTCACCGTCCTATGAGTTGTGCCTTTGAATGGTTTTGTAGTGGAGTAGAGAAAGTTATCACATGTACTTGAGTGTTCAGTTCCAATACAGGATGAACGAAATTGATGTTTAGCTAACAAACAAATTTAGTACTAGAAATCAAAGCGACAAGTAAAAGGGAAGGGCCCTCCCTCACCAGCACAAAGATCCTAAAATTATACACTGTCTCATTTACTATGCCCTTGACTATCTTCAGCATGCGATAGCTTAATTATTATTGTGCACGCCCACTTTTTAGCCCCACGAGCCGCCCCTGAGAAGAACATAGGGCGGGGAGGGGGAGTGTATAATTTTCTGTTTTTTTGGACGTTGCTGACACATCGCCACCTTAGAATTACAAAGTTCTATCTGAATTTTTGGCCGTTTTGATTTACTAAAATCACGAGGTCTGAAACTAAATGTTCTATCAGCTCTGTCAAAATCGTAAGATTACCAAGATAATATTCAAAAAATTGCATTCCAAAAAAGCGTGATATGTTGTGAAACTCAAATTTTTTAAAGTAAAATTGCTCAAAACTATGTACTGAGCAGATAGAACTTTGCAATTCTAGGGTATCGACATATCGTCGGCCACCTGTTACATTATACTAAGCCCAAAATTTTGATTTTTTTCCCCCTTTCTTTATTTAAAAATTACCTGGAGGTGTCACCTCTGACTCGTGGGTTGACGTGTAATGACCCTCCATCATTTTAAAATGGTCGCGCTCTGCCGTTGCACATTCTGCGATACCCAGGCTAGTCAGTCAATGTTTTAATGTTGTCCATCCATAGTACTCTTTGTCTACCCCTGGCTCTCCTGCCCCACATTGTACATTACGGTTTCTTAATCCATGGTATGAGCTGTATGTGCTCGACGAATATTTTGTCGAAATTCAAATTATAAATGTTAAAAAAGAACGAAAAAATATATGATATAGATACAATTGTTTAAAATGTGACACCATTCTCTCTCTCTCTCTCTCTCTCTCT
>NW_004797361.1:460807-462301 GCF_000002075.1 Aplysia californica
ATTATCATTATTATTATTATCATTATTTCACTTTTTTTTTATTTATCGCTCATCAGAGATTGTCTGCTTTGATGTGTAGTGTGTATAATGACATTATGTCGTTGGTTAATTAAGCTATTGCACAATATTTTGTAGCGACCGTTTTATACCCAATTTTCCCTTGGCAACCAATACAAACGGCATTACACTTAGGTAGTTCTACGGTTATTATTTTATATTGACGTAATAGTTTTTTAATTCTCTTCCAAGATGCTGGGACGCATAACCTTACATATTATTTAAAAAGGAGGAGTGCTCTACAAAATGTGAGGAACAAGAACAGTAAATGCACACTTGTCCGAATATTTGACTGATATGGCCAGGATACGACGTTGCATTTCTCTCGTATAAGAAAGACGTATACATTCATCTGTGCTTTCGATATTCATGTTATTAAATTATCAGTTTGACAGAATGTACTGTTTGCCCAGATATGGGGCACGAATCTCTAAGTTAAAAACATTAGAAAGAAGGAGGGAATGAAAAACGATAGAGAAATAAAGAAAAAAGACAGGAAGAGAAAAAGAAATGTAAGAGAGAATTAAAAGAGAAGGGGGGGGGACAGGGAGAAAGAGAGAGATAGGCATAGAAGAAAGAAGGAAAGAAAGAAATGAAGGGAGGAAGAAAGAAAGAAAGAAAGAAAGAAAGGAAGGAAGAAAGAAAGAAAGAAAGAAAGAAAGAAAGAAAGAAAGAAAGAAAGAAAGAAAGAAAAAAAGAAAGAAAGAAAGAAAGGAAAAGAGAAAGACAGAAAGAAAGAAAGAAAGAGAGACAGAGAGAGAGAAAGAAAGAGAGAGAGAAAGAAAGAAAGAAAGAAAGAAAGAAAGAGACAGAAAGAAAGAAAGACAGAAAGACAGAAAGACAGAAAGAAAGAAAGACAGAGAGACAGACAGACAGAAAGAAAGGAAGAAAGGAAGGAAGAAAGAAAGAAAGAAAGAAATGACTACAGTATTAATTTCTATTAAGTCGAGGCACGAGGTTGGGGTTGGGTTGAGGGTTTTTTAGTGACACTGACAGTTCAACAACCACAGACAACATATGTGAGGCATCTTGGTGAAATCAGGCGCTCGTCAAAATAATCATGTGAAGAAATAGGCATTTTTTCCTTAGTTTGGTGAATTTTTATCATATTTTCGGTTTTTTTGGCTCAACACCTTTCATTTCCATTAAAGAACACATTTCTGTGTTGGTTTTACTGAAAAACGTTGATTAATGGCACAAACTGTAATTATCAGTTTTCAAGGACTCTCAAGCTATAAAAGTTACCACACTTTGACGGCCATTTTTTCGCTAATTTTACATCTGGAAGCAGGCTACCCCCACCTCCCTCAATCGCAAATATCTCTACTTCTATTCATGATAGATGAGTATTTTTTTTTACCAAAAGAAACACAAATTAGAGAGATTTAGGAAGATACCATTAACTCTAAATGGCCCCAAATTGATGAGAGCCTGATT
>NW_004797361.1:464240-471740 GCF_000002075.1 Aplysia californica
AAAGAAAGAAAGAAAGAAAGAAAGAAAGAAAGAAAGAAAGAAAGAAAGAAAGAAAAGAAAGAAAGAAAGAAAGAAAAGAAAGAAAGAAAGAAAAAGAACAAAAGAAAGAAAGAAAGATAGAAAGATAGAAAGAAAGATAGAAAGAAAGATAGAAAGAAAGAAAGATAGAAATAGAACACTATTAATTCAAGGCACATTCTCATTCATCACCGTACATCTTCCAATGACTATTCTACATTTTTCTACGAAAGTGGCCAATGAAGCAATTGAGGATCAAATTAATAGACCTAGGGAGAGAAAATCCCAAAGAAAATTAAAATTGAGACTCCTCATTGTTAGATCTAGTTACGTGACCCATTCCTTAAAACCAACAGACGTGACACTTGCAGGTCGGCCTTGAACTTTAAAATGTACAAACCACACTTGTGTATACTTTTCATTGTTGGTAAAAGTACACACATAGTCACGAGCCCTCCATTCGGAACTTACTTGACCTTCTACGTACGTAGGGCATAGGGGTCTCCATTATCAGAAGGGCCATATTTGGGTTTTCGTGACCTCATGCTCGAAAGACGCTTTTTTCTTATTCTAAGAACAGGGGTAGAGGAGAGGGGCTCTCGTTGTCTAGAAGTCAAGGTGTTCGCCTCTCATTCAATAGGTCCCGGGTTCGAATCCGGATAGCGATGGAAAATGTTCTTCTCTTAAATTTTCTCCTTTCATATCCTTTCCTGCTTTCTAACAATGTTCTGTCTTCTGCTTTCGTCTCCACTTTCTGCCCCCACCCCTTAACCTACTTTGCTCCCTCGTCTGGGCTCCAGGCTCTTTCTGCAGTCATTCTACTGCCACTCCTTGGCTCCTCACTGCTGTCTTTCAGCCGCACCCCTGATCTTATGGTTGGAAAGATCTACACCAAGCCTTCTCGGACATCATCATCATCCAATGACAGATCTGTGACAGATATCAGCGATCATGGTTTTCCATTCATTCCTTTGCTCGGGTGCTCTAAAAAAAGCTACGTTTCCCTGATCTTTCCCGGTTACCCATTTGTTTAGGTTCCTTAAGTATGTTGTTCTGGGCGTACCCCTGCCTCGCTTGCCCTCAATTTTGCCAGTGAGAGCTAGATGTTCAAGACGCTTATGTCTATTCAGGTGTCTCAAAAATTGCATTTGTCGTTTCCTGATTGTTTTTAACATTGAGCGTCCCACGTGGGCTTCATCAAGCACTACCTAATTTGATTTCTTTTCCTTCCACGATACTCTTAGCAGTCTCCTAAGAAACCACATTTCTGTTGCTTCTATTTCATTTTCACTGTCTTTAGTGATTGTCCAGCATTCACAGCCATATAGAAGGGTTGACCAAACATAGCATTTCAGGACTTTCATTTTGGTGTACATTGAGATGTTTCTATTTTTCAGGACTGGGCTCATTTTATTGAAACTAGCCTTAGCCATTGCAGTTCTCCTTTTTATTTCTGTGGAACATTTGGCATCAGGTGTTATCATATATCCTAGATATTTAAACTGTTGGACTTGTTTGATCTTTCCACCTTTGCTAATGAGATTACAACTAGGATTTGCTGCTTTTTTTTTTTTTTTGGATATTACCATGCATTCTGTTTTCTTTACATTCATCATTAATCCTTTACGTTCACTTTCTGTTACAACAGTATCTAGAAGCAATTGAAGGTCCTTTTCGGAGCCTGCTATTAAAACTGTGTCATCTGCATACCTGATGTTTTCAATATTTTCTCCATTTACTTTGAGGCCTGGACATTATTCTATGTTTCTAAGGATTGTTTCACTGTACATGTTTAAGAGGTCTGGTGACATTAACATATCTTTGCCTCACTCCTCGCCTAATCTGCTTATATTCACTGTATTCTCCATTAATTCGTACAGCAGCGTTTTGGTCCCAGTACAATTTTTTGATAATTCTTAGATCTTTTCCATCTATGTCTAGCTTTTCCAGTATTTTAAATAGCTCATCATGCCTAACTTTATCGAACGCCTTTGAATAATCTATGAAGCTTAAATACAGATCTTTCTTTGCTCCAATACATCGTTCTACTGACATTGTTAAGGTGAATATAGCATTTCTGGTGCCCTTGTCAGCAACAAAGCCGAATTGCGTTTTAGGTATATCTGGTCTTATACTTTTTCTCAATCTTCCCATTATTACTCGTAGCAATATTTCAGTAAAATGACTCATACGGCTAATTGTTCTATGTATATCACACTCAGTGGCACCTGGTGTTTTAAGTAAAGCTATAAAAACTGACTTCATCATATCTTCTGGGATCTCACTGCTGTCATAAATAGCATTTAGGAGCTTTGTGGTTATTTCAGTGCCTAGTTCTTCAAGCACGACAATCACTTCAACTGGAATATTATCTGGCCCTGTGGCCTTTCCTTCTTTCATTTTCCTAATGGCAGCTTGTACTTCTGCTTTCAGTATTGGTGGTCCATTTATTTATTTCTTCATTACCGGTTTTTCTCCTCTATTATCTTTGAAAAGTTCTTCTATGTATTCTGACCATCTGTTTAAGACATCCCCGTTGTCCATTAAAATATCCCCTCCCTTTGATCGTATGCATCCTGTATTTGAGCATCCTTTTATCCCACTTACTACTTTGATTTTGGAATGCATGTATTTGCTGTCTTTGTTTTGGTTCTTCTCTATTTGTTGACACTGATCGTTTATCCATGTTTCTTTTGCTTCGTTGCATTTTTTTCTTTATTTTCCTGTTTAAGATGTTGTACTTTTCCACATTTGATTTTGCCTTTCTTCTCTCTTCCATTAGTTTTATTATGTCCTGGGTCTGGGTCATTCATTTTTTATTAGCTTTTCTAGCTTTCGGGGGGATATTTTCTTCCACAGCTTCCACTATTGAGTCTTTCATTTTCCTCCATAGTTCTTCCGATTTAGTCATGTTTTCCAAGGCTAGAAATTTATTTCTTACATCTTAAATATGGAGAAACGTTCTTTCAGTTCTTGATTTGTCTTTAAAAGGTTGATACTTTGACTTTTTGAGTTTCTTCAGTCTTATCCTCATTTTACACATGACTGGTATATGGTCACTATCACAGTCTGCTCCTGGCAGTGATTTAGATGATTTTATTGTGTTTCTAAAACGTATCTGAATAAGTATGAAGTCTATTTGATTTCTACTTCTATCGCCAGGACTCTTCCAAGTGTGTCGTCTTCTTGGGTGACTTTCATACCAGGTGTTTGATATCATAAAATTATTTTCTCTGTACCATTCTACCAGTCGTTCCCCGTGTTCATTCTCTTTACCCAGTCCCCATGGCACAACTATATCTTCTATACGTGTACTTCCTACTTTGGCGATAAAGTCTCCCATGACTATCTTTACATCTTGGGATTTTAACTGTTTCATTGTCTTATCTAGGTCTTCATAAAAAGTCTCAACTTCCTCGTTGTCGTGCTCTGATGTTGGTGCATGTACAGGGTGATCCCAAAAAAAAAACTTTACAAATTTTTTTGTGATTATCTCGCCCAAAAATTGTTCTAGAATGCTGTAATTTGGAACAGACATAATTCATTCAAAAGGAATTTGTTTGATATAAAATTCACGAAGAAGAAACATGTTTTGAAAACGGAAACGGCTGAAAGAAAAAAGCACCCAAAAACGCAAAGTTCACCAATGTTTAAAAATCTTGTAAAGGAAGCCGTGGAAAGATTAGTTTACCTTTTTCTTTTTTTCTCTTTGACATTAATTTTCCATCCCTGTGACAATTAAACAATATTCAATTTCTTTTACAGTGTTTTAAAAGCCTAATGATTTCATTATGAAATTCCTAAAAGCAATGCTCCGCATTCCCTTCTTTGGACTCGACACATTTTTAACGCGTCTTTCGAAATTTTCATTGGCGCCCTAACACAAGGACCTGCTAAACCATGAGTTTTCAAAGCCACATACACTGTACGTGTTCACTAAGAAGTGGCTTCTAGAGACAATAGAGTGAGGTGCCTAATAGACATCATTTTTGGAGTTGACGTATCCCCCAGGTTGAAAATGTGCTTGGCACTAAACCAAATGTCATCGACGAAATGACCCCTCTTTACAAGACAATCGAGGAATCATGAACACATTGCCATGCTCTGATCCATGTCATCTGGGCCTAGCGAAGATGAACATGGTATAGTCGTAGGTTAAGATCTGCCATGAGAACGCAGACTGTTAATGTGTAGGAAAGTCCTAGCAGCAGATCGTCTACGGACTGACGTCTCATAGGACTCGGCTATTGAAATCTGCACTCTGGTGACGTTTAAATGGCAGCGCACGGTGTGTGTTCGACCTGAAGTGGTCATTTTTTAAAGAACTTTTTAGTCCTGATTCACCATAGTTCCAAATTGACGGAACTTCTCTACTCATGACGCCAAAAGTCTTGAGGGCACCTAAGCATTCTTTCCAAGCCGAGCGCAGAACTTACGAAATGTCAGGGATGGTGAGTTTGTGGAGAGGTAATGTTCAATACGAAAAGCTCTCTGCTCTTTTCTAAACGTAGCCATGATTTCAGCAGGCAAACAAAATTTGGGAAAAATAATATCTGCAGACTTCTGTTGACTTGTTAGACTGCTGTAGCTTGCAATACGGCGCGATTGTTGCTACTTTTAATGGTAGGCCTAATGCGAACGGGTGCGTCATGCTATGAAAATGGCGGCAAGGTTGAAAATGGGTTGTTTTTTTAATGCGTTATATAGAGCAGAACCATCAAACGGACTTATCTAAAATACATATCAGAAAAATTCAATTTGGCTTCCCAACGTTATGTTCAAATCTGAAACGCAAAACTTCAGTATGGAGGAAGATATTTACAAAACAAGTTGTAAAGTGTTTTTTGGATCACCCTGTATTTGGATGACACCTATGTCAAAAGGTTTTCCCTCTAATTTAGCCACGATGACACTATCTGACACTCCCCCAAAACCTTTGATGCTCTTTGCTGTTGCTTCGTCAAATAAAATTCTGACTCCTCTTTCATGCGTTTTTCCTCCTGAATATATAATAGTTTTGGATCCTCTTTTAATCAAGCCTACCCCCTCCCATCTAACTTCTGAAAGGCTTAACATATTGAGCTTCATCCTGTCCATTTCCTGCTCTATATTATCTAATTTGCCTTTCTAGTACATTGTTCTTACATTCCACGTGGCTACGTTAAGTTGTTTATTTTTGCAACCAGTAGTTGGATGACGAATGGACACTACCTGCTGCCCGTGGCGGTCCCTACCGAGCGGGGAGTTCAGAGCTGGATCATGAACCCCCTTAACGCTGTTATCTGATAAATGAATGTACTTTTCCATGACTATTCTTGGGGTATTACAGCAGTGGTTTCCCGTTGCCTACTGCCGGTTTGTGTACCGTTTTCTCTGCCAGGCTTTGTCATCCACTGACAACCCACAAGGCAGTGGGGGTTTTGGTAGGATGTGTGGCGCCTCCCGTCGCCAAGATGGTCCCTTCTTCGAGTGCCTTCTCGGACAACGGCGAAAAATCTCGCAAATAGTGCACGTAAAAGATCCCTTGGTGGTTCAAAATCGGTAAGAGTAGGCTTCGGCCGGGGCAAAAATTCAAAATTTCATACCAACTGAAAATGTTTAATGCAACCTTACGAAGTTGCGAGTGTCGTAAAACACTTACCGAAAAAAATAAAAGAAGAACTGGGATCTCAAATCGACTGATATCGATATTCCTGTCATGAAATCTCCATCATGAAGGCTACGAGTCGAACATGAAATTTGACGATTACAGACCACGTCATTATACTCTTTCCTACGAGACGAAGCAGCCAGTACAGTCGAACCTGCCCACAACGGTCACTCAAGGTTTTTGTTTTGTTTTTGTTTTGTTTTTGTGAAGGGGGGATGGGGTTGGCGGTGGTAAATGTTTTGCGGCGCTCACAACTTCATCAGGCCATATGAGCGCGCGAGACACATTAAACTTTTTCAGTCAGTAGGAAATTTTGAATTTTGCCCGGGTGGCGGCCGAAGTCTACTCTTATCGATTTTAGACCACCAAGGGATCTTTCACGTGCGCAACTTGCACACGGGCCCTCCGAGATTTTTCGCTCTTGTCCGAGAAGGCTAGGTGTTGATCTTTCCTGTAAACAGATGGCCCTGTCTGAGTTATGGTCGCTCATTAGCCCTGACAAAGTCAACAGCTGATTTCAAAATGTGCATCCGCGATTTCATCCTTCGGGTCTCATTTCCATTAAAGTTGTTATTTATCATGAGAGATTCTCTCTGGTGCTTCGCTGTCACACGTAGGAGACATGTGTTCGATTCCCGAGTGGGGAGAAATTTTTAAAAAATTATATCTCGATCTTTCTGCTGGATATTATATCTCTCTCAGCCCGGATTTGCCTTGTCACGAAGAGTCAGAAGCCCGCCTCCTAAATGATCTAATTGAGTCAATGGGGGAGTTAGCTTTTCTGCGTTTATTGAACACACACACACACTCAGTCTGTAGATGCGTTGGCGGGAAACGTTCGTATCATGTGAACGCTAGGAGCAGGTCGACTTGTCGCGGAAATGACTGATTGGCCTCTCGTTGGACAGGGATCGAAACAGAAAGTTTAAAAATTTAAAAACCGCAAAGTTTTCACGGAACAATAGATGTTAGTACAAGTGACCGCTATGAAGAAAGCGACCGCTACGACACGTTTGACCTCACTTTCTTTTAGTAAACGTTTTACGGCACTTGCAACACAATTAGTTCAAATAGGTGTCAAAGATTAGATGTTTTACAGAGAGTATCAGACACAAAAAAGTAGGAGAGATAAGGACGACAGTTGCTTGGTAGGAAAGAAAGAGCAAACTACACCAGAGCACCCGCCAACTACCCACTGACTGTATTGTTTTTTTAAACAAGGAAATAGTTTACCACGAAAACAGGTTAGTTTTGAATTGGATCAAGGAACAGTATGGGGTCTTTACAAAATTGCTTGGAACCGTCAGCATCTACACACTTCCAGATGTGCTTCTTCAAGGGACGGAGCGTTTATGGGAATGCCCCGTGTGCAGTGATGTCGGTCATTCACACAAGTAAACAAGTAAACAAAATTGTTCGTCTAAATTAGTTGGCTTTTAAATGATCAAAAAAGTGTTCAACGAGTGTTTTGCTTTTTTTTTTTTCTTAAAGTGATAATACCAGAACAGCGTATACTTAGGTACACTTTTCCTTTTTTCAGTAGCAACAGGAGTGGAATCTCTTTTTGTATTCTTAAAATAGCGCGCTTTTTTCATAGAATTTCTCCTGGTTTTCCCCATTTCCTTTTACCTAATGGCTTCCAAGTCAGCACCTGTTTACCCTTTTTTTTAACACATTGCGATCGGGTTGTTTTTTACGTGTGAGTGTGTGTGTTTCTGTTAATTCGTTTGGGTTACATTTTTGTTTTGTTATGTTTTGTTATTTTGCTTCATTTTCTGTTTGGAAGAAAAATGTTAATGTTAGGGAAATTGGGGGGGGGGGCATATATGACG
>NW_004797361.1:479427-480730 GCF_000002075.1 Aplysia californica
ACCCGGGACACATTAAATATTTTTTTGTTTGGTAGATCTAGCAATTAATTTTGAATTTTGCCCGAGTGGTGGCTGAAGCTTATTCTTATCGGTTTTGGACCTCCAAGGAATCTATTATATTAACGTACGCAACTTGCACACTGGACCTCCCAGGTTTTTCGGCCTTATCCTAAAAGGCTAGGTGTTAGTTTTTACCTACCCAATGATCAGGGGTGTAGATGAAAGATAGCAGTAGGAAAAAAACCAAGTAGTAGCAGTAAAAAGGCTGCAGAAAGAGCCAGGAGCCCAGAGAAGGGGGCAAAAGGGCCAGTGGAAACAAGAGCAGACGACAGAAAAAGTTTTTGAAATTAGAAAAATGTTCGTCGCTGTCAGGTTTCGAACCGAGGCCTATTGAATGAGAAGCGACAACCGAAACGTGTAGACCACGAGAGCCCCCTGATAGATGTTTGATAGGAGAAAAGGTGCAAACTACACCAGAACATCTGCCAGCGACGTTGTGGCGGAAGATAGTTTGAGAAAGAGAAGAACATAGACATAATACCTCTCAAAAAGTGCTGGGGGTAAAAGCAGGACAGGAAGACAGACATAAACAACAAACAGAAAGCTAAGGAGTAGGAATTATAAGTGGTACCCTCCAGCCACCCGCACGAAGGATAGCAGCCCGTCTTTGGGGTAGGGGGGGGGGCTGACTCTGCTCCGCAAAGCTCTGCTGAAGAACATTTTTTGCCAATTATTTCTACGGAGGATGTAAGAACGATTACTAGGTAGGCAATTTTCGGACTTTCAAATGACTTATCCAAACTTGTTTGTTTGTTGTTGAGGGGGGGGGGAGCATTTGGTCTCAAGTTTAGTTTAGTGTTTTTCTAGGTTTATGCTTGTCCTATCCTTGCTCTTAAGCCAATTCAAAGGCGTGGAGCCTACTTCAAGTTTATGTATACAGTAATAAGAACCCCTTTCCCTGAGTATATTTATTGCTTGTTTTACCACATTTTGTACGCCGAGTTAATTGGTCGTAAATTTCCAAATTAATAGCGCCTTTCGGAGAACAAGTTAAAAATAAGCGCGAGTAAACAGAGTTTGAAAGTATTCCCATATTTGCAACGTATGTGCCATGTGGACAGGATCGGGATGTAGGCCGAGGTCGAGTGAATCTAGGCCAATTAGTTCTCCAATACGCGTCCGTCTATCAGCGTTTTAACTAATCAAGTTTCAGCCTGGTTAGTAAACGTTTTCACGTTTTCAACAAGGCATAACCATCGGTTCCCTAACCCCCGACCCCCCACCCCCTTTTTTCTCAAATACC
>NW_004797361.1:480830-482888 GCF_000002075.1 Aplysia californica
CCCCCTCCCGTTTTCCAAATATCCCCCCTCCCCCAAACCCTCTTTCCGGCTGTCCCTTTTTCGTGGTAGAGATAAGTGTTGTTAAAGACCTAGGCCTATCTTTTCTGAAGGTAAAAAAGTATAAGTCAAGTATAAATTCCAACCGACTGAAACTGCAGCCTCGCACAGCTGATGACGTCACAAGAGATTTTTTTCTGACGTTTTAGGAGGGTTTGAGATTGTTGACGATTTTGTGTAGATTTTTTAATTGTATGGTGACTGTCTAGGTTTGCCTCTAGGCTCATATAGTAAAAACTCTTGCCATCAGAGGCAAAGGCATTTTGGGGAAAGTCCAAAGAAACTGGGTGGTACACATCGCCGATCGACGAGATGAGGTGGCAAAATGTTTAAAGGGACTTTGCAATAGAACTGAGTTCAAAATTAGATGAAATAATGATATAGTTGGTTGGGACAAGGGGTGGGGCTGGGGAGGGGGGAGAAGGGGGTATCGAATGTTAATTGGCGGTGTTGTCTTTGCGTCAATTGTACAACTGCATGTAGTAGTCGTTTGCACAGGCGATTGTCTTGGACAGGGTGGTCGTTAGAGCAGGATCGACTTATATATCATTTACAGCGTAATCTTTAATCGGCTATTTTGTTTCTAAAGTGTAACTCAATTACAAAACACTCACTCTCTTCTAATTATCATCAACAAAAATGAATTTCTTCCGCAACCATTGCCTTTTCGCGTGTCTCCCTTTCTCGTACTTTAGCCTACACTTGCGAGTGCAAGTTGGTGGTTGGTCTGTTCTGTCTACTTTTTTCGTAAATGTTTTACGGCGCTTGCAAATACATACTGTCACATGATCGCACGGGACACTTAAAGCATTTTTAGAGTTGTAGGAAATAATTTTGAATTTTGCCGGATGGCGGCCGAGGCCTACTCTTATCGATTTTAGGACACCAAGGGATCTTTAATGTGCACAACTTGCACACGGTACCTCCGAGAGTTTTCGCTTTGTCCGAGAAGGCTAAGTGTTAGATCTAACCTGCGGTACCAATAGATCAGGGGTGTGGCTAAAAGACAGCAGTAAGAATGGGGCAAGAAGTAACAGACTGTAGAAAAGCTGCAGAAACAGTCAAGGGTCCAGAGGAGGGGGAAAGTGGAGACAGGAGCAGACAACAGAGCATGGTTAGAGAACAGGAAAGGAGACGAAAGGGAAACATTTCAGAGAAGAGAATTTTCCGTCGCTGTCAGGGCCTATTGAACGAGAGGCGAACGCTGTGCCTCTAGACTACGAGAGCCTGTGTAGTGTACAATTTTCCCTTGCTCCTATAGTCTTATTCTGTTCTTGGTGTAATATAGACGTCCCTGTGTTTTTAGTTTTAGTTTGAGTGTTACGCATTTGCAACACAATTAGGTCACGTAAGTACCGAAGATTAGAAGTGTTAGAAGAGAGCAACATACACCCAAAAATAAAAAGGAGAAAAGAGGGAGACAATAGATGTTTTGATAGAAAAAAACGTGTAATCCACACCAGGACAACTTCCAACCACCCAAGTCCCGTGCTTTCCCGTTTAAGACAAGAGCTAGTTTTACTGCACCATGTAAATAGATAGACATACCATTGACGGCGTAATCTTTATTCGGCTACTTTGTTTCCAAAGTGTAACTCCATTATAAAACACTCACTCTCTCCTACTTATCATCAACAAAAATGAATTCCTTTCGCACCCATTGCTTTTCGCTTGTCGAAAGAAAACATGCAGGGAACATGACAAAAACAAGAAACAAATTACGACAGTTTTAAACATGCGATCCTGCACAACATGCATGGAGCATCCTGTGTCTATCTGTTTAACATCACCGTTATAGAATCTGCTAATGATGTTGGCTATGATGCCTCTTATAAGTATGAGCTTTTTTTTTAAGGCATCGTAAAATGTGAAGGAAGCATTAGCTTGGTCGATGATGACTTGAGGGCGTGTCGCACACCTGTCTCTTTTCAAATTCAAATGCTCTATTTTAGGAAGGTTGTTTTTCGTTGTTGTTTCTTAGTTTTGGTTGTTTTTGCTTGG
>NW_004797361.1:485014-488704 GCF_000002075.1 Aplysia californica
TAGATAGATAGATAGATAGATAGATAGATAGATAGATAGATAGATAGATAGATAGGCAGACACACGGTCTGTGCATGCATATTATCTACAAGACGAAGGCAGAGCCCTGTAAACAGCATATTATAAAGAAGGGGAGAAATAGGGGAAAAGTGAGGGTAAGGAAGGGAACAGAGTAAGTTAGGGAAATAAAGATAGAGAACTAAAGCGGGGTGGGGGGCAGAGACGATGTGAGACAAAAAGAAACACAGAAGGTTTGGCTGTGGAAAGGACGAAGATGAGAATGAAAAGGGCGGAGGGGGTGAGAAAGAGAAAGGGAAAAGGGGGGAAGAGAGACAGAAACAGAGAGAAAAAACGTAATGACAGAGACTTGAGAGGCTGAGAATTATAGAAAGATAAACCGCGTGAGAGATGGGGAAGTGGGAGGGGTTATGTGAGGGTGATAGATAGACGGATAGATAAACATATTGATGAATAGATAGATAGACAGATGAATAGATAAAAAGATAGATAGATAGAGAGATAGACCATGTGAGATAGATAAATAAATAAGAGACATCCAAGGGACGTAACCAAGTAATAGAATTTACTATCCCTGCTCGAGAAAGGGAGTAGTCTAACGTTTTTAGTTTTTATGAGATTTTTACGGCGCTTACAACATGAATAGGTCAAATAGTTACCGAAGATTAAATGTGTTACCAGACAGTATTAAGCGGAAATTATAAAGACGACAGATGTAGGTAGGAAAAAAGGAGCACCCGCTATTATAACATCCAAGCGTGTCATCTCAAAAAAGAAAAGCGTAAAGGGCCATGTGAGACAAAAAGAGAGACAGACAGAGGGGCTGGCTACGGAAAGGAAAAGAACATAAGTGTGGGGTGGAGAAGGGCGAAGATGAGAATAAAAAATACTGAGGGTCAGCTGAAGTCGTTTCTGTTTTTAAATTAATAAGATGAATATTTGGAATGATTTTCTTTAGTCAGAACACAACGTTTCATGTTACTGTTGTATGTTGTACTGTATTGTAAAGCGCTCAGAGCCTGTGTACTTTATTCGGGGTTGAGCGCTATATAAATGTCATTTATTATTATTATTATTAGGGGTGAGGGAGAAAGAAAAGGAAAAGAGATGGGAGACAGAGACAGAGACAGAGAGAGAACGAGAGGCATAGAGAAAATACGTAATGACAGAGACTTGAGAGGCTAAGAATTTTTATAGAAATATAAACCGCGTGAGCGATGGGGGAGTGGGAGTGGAATTGTGAGAGTGGTAGATAGACAGATAGGTAAATGTAAAGATGAACAGATAGATAAATAGATAGATAGAGAAATAGAGAGTGGGGGAGAGAGAGAGGGAGAGAGAGAGAGAGAGAGATAGATAGATATAGCGGGCTGGAGAGATAGAGATAGATAGATAAGAGACATCCAAGGGACGTTACTAAATAATAACATTTACAATCCCTGCTTCGGAAAGGGAGTAGTCTAACGTCCTTTCATACTCTTGTCTGTTTTGGGTTTTTTAGTTTTAGTAGATTAGTAGAGGTTTTACGGCGCTGGCAACTGCATAGGGTCATATGAGCGCCAGAATATTAGAGGTGTTACAAGAGAGTAACAAACATAAAAAAGAGGAAGGGGAGATAAGGACGTTAGATGTTTGATAGGAAAGAAGAAGCAAACCACACCAGAGCAGCCGCCAACAACCCACTTTTTTGTTTTTATAAGATTTTACGGCACTGCATTTACAACACAAATAGTAATAGTAAATAGGTCATATAATTACCGAAGATTAAAAGTGTTACCAGACAGTAACGTGCAAATGTAACAATTAAGGAGGAGATAAAAGACAACAATGAAGGAAACTATCAGAGGACACAGAAATCATATTATTATACAGTGGACCCCATGGATACTGTTGGACGATCCGGATTTTGCAGACGACTTGGCGCTTCTGTCGTACACCCAGGAACAAATTTTAATGCAAGCAAAGACTTCAGTATGTATTAAAGGACCTATTGGAATCTGTTGGATTGAGGATCCACCCCGGAAAATTAAAGGTCCTAAGGACAGATGCACAACTTAACGAGAAGGTCACAAAATAGAAGGAAATGCACTAGAAGACATTGAATCCTTCTGCTATCTTGGGAGTATAATTGACAGAGAGGGAGAAACAGGTGCTGAAATTAAGTCCCGCATTGGAAAAGAGTAGTCTGCTTCCATATCTTTGGATAGGATTTGGAAGACCAGAGATATCTCACTTCGAACAAAGCTGAGGATGTTCAATTCAAATGTGGAGTCAGTCCTGTTGTAAGGATGTGAAAAGACATGGAACGCATCACAGACTTGCATACAGAGGATTCGGGTTTTCTTGAGCTGATGTCTAAGAAGGTTACTGAGGATCAGATGGACAGACAGGGTCACAAACGAGGCAGTGTTAAGGACAACAAGACAGATCCCAGCCAAAGATGAGGTAGGAAGAAGGCGGTGGCGATGGGTTAGACATACTCTCAGGAAGTCAGGCAGCTGCATTTCAAAGAAAAATAATTTTGGATTGGAATCCACAGGGTAAGAGATCAAGGGGAAGACCGCATGGAACCTGGAGAAGAATCACAGAAATTGATGTACAGAAATGTGGGAAGACATGGAATATCACCAAAAGACAAGCCCAGGATAGAGAAAGGTGGAAAGTGTTTGTCCGTGGCCTATACCCTGCTGCAGGGTGAGAAAGGCAATGATGATGATGATAAAGACGACTGATGTAGGTGAGAAAAGAGGAGCAAATTGCACCAGAGCATCGGCTAACATCCACTCGTGTCATCTCGAAAAACAAAAGCTTGAAAGACCATGTACTTTTTAGTTTTAGTAGAGGTTTTGCGGCGCTCGAAACTACATTCGGTCATATGAGCGCCAGAAGATTAGAGGTGTTACAAGAGAGTAACAAACAAAAAAGAAGAAGGGGAGAAAAGGACAATAGATGTTTGATAGGAAAGAAGGAGCAATCCACACCAAAGCACCCGCCAACCACCCACAGACCATGTACAAGACAAAAGAAATGTATACAGTGATGTGAATGTACAAGACAAAATGAAAGTATGAAGTGATGAGAATATACAAGATAAAAATAAAAGTTCTAAGTGATGTGAATATGTTGTGCACGCCATTGATATTATGGACAGCCTTAGAATCCGTCATCACGACGTCATGGTTGCCCCTCTGCTGGTCTTTCACTACCTTAGAATTACAAAGTTCTATCTTCTCAATACCTACAGTAGTTTTGAGAAATTTGACGTTAAAAAAATTGGGAAGCCACATTCTGATTTCGGAGGCACTCTGTTTGTATACTGGCAAGAGTATTTTCAGTTGTTGGTAGGAATTAATATATAAATTTCGCCGAGTGGCGGCCGAAGTCTACTCTTATCGATTTTAAACCACAAAGGGATCTTGAGCGTGCTCAACCTGCACACAGGACCTCCGAGGTTTTTTGCGCCTTATCCGAGAAGGCTAGGTGTTAGATCTTACCTACCGTAAGATCAGTGGAGTGGCTGAAAGACAGCAGTAAGGAGTCATAAGATAGCTGGAGAAAGGCTGGAGAAAGAGTCAAGAGCCCAGAGGAGGGGTCAAAGGGGGGGGGGCAGAAAGTGGAGACGAAAAAAGACAACAGAACACAGTAACCTCTAGACCATGAGAACGGGAAACG
>NW_004797361.1:488921-503472 GCF_000002075.1 Aplysia californica
ATGGCAGGTTCAACTGTATTGGATAAAAAGACGTCTCCACAAGAGACTCGAACTCAAGTCTTTTGCATGTTGCAGTGAAGTACTTTCCCTAACCCCACAGATGTCATCAGTTGCCTCATCACCACCATCAGCTTTTCTCACCCCGTGCGTAGTATAGGCCTCCAACAATTTTTTGGAGTAAATAGAAGCACATCGTGGGTGGTTGGCCGGTGCTCTGGTGTGGTTTGCGTCTTCTTTCCTATCAAACATCTATCGTCCTTATCTTTCCTTCTTCTTTTTTATGTTGGTTACTCTCTTGTAACACCTCTAATCTTCTGGCTTTCATATGATCTTACGCAGTTGCGAACGCCGTAAAACCTCCACTAAAACTAAAACTTAAAAAAACTAAGAAGCACATCGACACAATTGTGGTCATTTAGTGCTGGGGAAAAAGATAGACAGACAGACAGAAACAACAGACTGAAAGTAAAAAAGTGGAACCTACCAGTGAAGACGCCTTCCCACCACCCTTTACCAACATTATTAGTGCTCTCCGTGCATTTCTGTCCTGGGCTACACTGTACCAGTCTCCACCTGTCTGGTTATATTCATTCTCATCTCCATAGCACAGTCCCTCCTCCTGGTACTGTTAGTTTTAGGCCTTCCTTGCTTTCTCTTTCCTTGTGGATTCCATCTTAAGGCTTGGTGTATGTGTATAGTATCCAATATTATATTGTAAATGCCCCATTTTTTTAGACTTCATGTAGACCGATGGTGCTGAACATAGCACAGAACAAAAAAGAGGCCATCTCAATCAGTCCCGCTGCAACTCTCGTCCTATCCTACGTAAATGAAGCTGCGTCACCATATACATCATGTACAGTCGATAGATATTGTTACCACTGTCGAGGAGAAAAGTTGTTGTTTTAGAAAAGAGGACGTCGTGGACAGTATCATTATAATACATGCATTTTTTTACGCTAGGGAGGAGGAAGTGGAAAATGATCCATTGTACATGTGATTGTCTTGGGCAGGTGGCCGTTAGAGAAGGTTCGGCTGTTGTAGCCTACTAACTATACTAATAGACTTGTGCTATCATTAGTACAACTACAAGAAGTGTGGCATTTTAATATTCCTACACTCCTTTCATTTTGACGAACTAACAAGCATCAACCAGTCGTGATTTTGGGCTAATCAAAAGAATTAGCAGAGTCGACAGACTGAAATGAGGATGTCAGAGATAGATAGAATGCTTGAAATACCGGTAGTTAAAATGTACCACTGTAACATAATTTTTTTAAAACCTATCTACTGCTACGACAGCTCAACTACTCTACCAAGAGCCCAAGACAGTCTCAATCCTGGCAGTACAAGCACCTTACCTTACTGTATAACCTCCTTGGGGCATTATTAGCTGCGGGAACAACTGGATGAACGCACAAGAGATGGCCAAGGGACGTAACTAGTCGTTGGATTTTTTTTTTTATAGTTTTAGTAAGTGTTTCACAACACTTGAAACACAATAAGATCATATAGATGCCGAAGATTAGAGGTGTTACAAGAGGGTAACATATACAAAAAAGGGGGAGGGGAGATAAAGACGATAAACGTTTGATAGAAAAGAAGAAGCAACCACACCAGAGCACGCGCCAACCACTCCCGGACATAACCAGTAAATAATAAAATTATTGACAATTCCTGCTGATAAAAGTGAGTAGGCCTACCGATTGTCTTACGTCACTTCATAATCATAGACAATTGTTATCTTGTAACAAAGAGGGTTTTTTGTTTGTTTTTGTTTTTTGTAAGTCTTATGACACTTGCAAACACAATTGGGTCATACAAGTGCTGAAAATTAGGTTTTACATGAACGAAACAAAAACAAAAAAAAGGAGAAAAGATAAGGAAGATAGACATTTGATAGAAAAATAAGGAGCAAACCACACAAGAACAGCCTCCCACCACCCATAGAACTAATACATACCATAATCTATTTATATATATACAGAGTGACGTGACTACAAACTGCACACCACTGCTGACAATAGAATAATAGGGGGGAACTGCAGCTTTTTCTTTCCTATCCTTACTATTGTCATTTTTCCTCTACTTCTTCTGTATGTTTGTCACTCTCTTGTGAACTGCAATTTCCGGGGTGCCTCAAAGCAGACTTTGTGCTGTTGAGGCTTGAGAGGTGAGCAGAGTAAGCCTGATTCCACATTTGGACTTCTCTGTTGATATCCACCCCTTGGCGCTCATATGACGTTATGCAGTTGCGAGGGCCATAAAACAATTAGTAATGCAAACAAAACCTCTACGTCTTCTTTTGTATGTTTGTAACTCTTTTGTGAACCGTTATTTCCGGGGTGCCTTGATAATCGAAGACTTTGTACTGTTGAGGCAAGAAAGGTGAGCAGAGTAAGCCTGATTCCACGTTTGAGCTTCTCTGCTGACATCCACCCCTTGGTCCTCATATGACCTTGCGAAGTTGCGAGCGCCATAAAACCTTACTAAAACTAAAACATACTCTTCTATGTGTGAGTGTTCAGAACAATGACAAAGGAAGGCATCTCTCAAAGAACAAAATAGCTCAGCAGTCTATCTTGTCATTTCATTAACGGAAGGAAATTTTTAAAAAACACAAACATTCAGTACATTTTGAAATGCAATTTATTCCAGTTTATTATTTACATAAACAATGTGTGTCATTGGTATGGAAAATGGATGAAGTCAACAAACAGAAACATTCAAAGTCCTACAAAATCATTCATAACAACACAAAATGAGTGTTAACAAAAAAATAACACGCAATTCTGTACAGAAAACTTTCAAATATACAAAGCGAAGTACATGTTCTTTGAGTTTTTTAAGATTGCGTTTTCAGAAATTATTCCTAAAATTTATTCACATTGTCTCAAACCAAAGAAAAGAAACATATTATCATTGCTGTTGCAATCAATCCACGGAAGTCCAAATTTTTTTAATTTTCGATTTTTACACCCTCACTAAGCTGTATCAACAATGCACCTTTCAACATCACCAAAATGAAGTTTAATATCATTATTATTGTCAGGGCGTACAGTTTCTTGCCTTTCATGACTCCTGATAGGAACAACACAACAAAAACTAGTTGGTTGGGGTTTTTTAGTCTCTGGTGTGAACAGTACCCAAACGGATCGCTTATGACACCTGCGATATTCAGCATGTTATTCTAATATAATAAATTCTTTCATCTTTCTCTGCCAAAACCATGCTTAACCCAGAGTGAAGAAAATAGTAGGTAATTTGATCTGTTTCACACTACGAAACTACACAAAATTTAGCTGCTGTAAAAAGAAAGGGACATCAAACGTTGTTTCTTGCACAAAATGCATTATAAAAGCATAACAAATCCCTGCTGAAGTAGAATAAATCAAGAACAAACATGTGCCATAGCATGCAAAAGAATTTTTCGTCTTGACTGGTTCTTGACTGGTCCATCAGTTACCCAACCATATACAACAACAATAACAAGCCAATACACTCCCACATTCACTTTATCACACCAGCCATACTCTCCCAGCTCTCTTTCATAAAAAAATTCAGTCAAATCAACACGCATCAACAGGTCATGAATCTTCTGCGTTTTCTGAGGTTTCTGGCTCTTTTTCCTTCGTCTCTTTCCATTTCTTGGCCAATGCAAGCAGTTTAAGGTTAGGTTTGGCCGCTTCTTCATCAGGGAAGATGTAGTCAAAGTATTCCTCCCATCCAGCATCAGACTGAAAGAAAAAAAAGAATTTGTACACATACTTGTTGAGTCAAAGACAAGCAGATTAAGAGGATAAAACAACTATGTAACAGGCAAATAATAAAAGACAAACTAGGGATAAAACAGAGGAACAGTATAAAACAAACGACAAACTAAAGGAAAAACAGAGAGATGGTAAAAAAAATCAAAGATAAACTACAGGAAAAACAGAGCAGGTCTGACTGTATGTGACCTGTTTATTAGCAAGAATGTAACATTGATTTCCTGTCACAGCACCAGAACATGGGGATGCTGATTCGGCTCCATATCAACTTTTAATTTCTATGGAGTCTTTAACAACCTAAAACAGGCAGGCAAGAACCTGCCATTTTAATCCCAGCTTCTTATGATGTAAAAACAGACAACAAAATAAACTGAACAGAGCTTACCCCATCCTCTGTCTGGATCTTTCTCCTTTTCTTGACTTTCTGTGGCATTAATTTCTCCACCTCGTCTCTAGATGCCTCATCCCCAGCCTCCTCCTAAGCAGGAACAGAGAGCACATTAACAAAGTATTAGCACAAAAGAAGTTAAAAATATAAAGGCCAGAAAAATATTTGATTTCAAATTAAAAAGTGAGGGAGGAATCTCAACCAGAAACGCAACAAACAATCCAACTTGCCAAGTTCTAAAAAAAAAAATACTGTGGAAGTCAATGTCTGTCTGTGGTGTAAAGATTAGGTGCTTTGTCATCCCACACCGAAGACGTGAGTGATTCCACTCTGGAGAAAATTTTTATCAAGTATTTCTATCTTTCTGCTGGCACGTTTTATCCCTCTCAGCCTATGTTAGTCCCGACAGACAGGCCTCGAAGCAGTCCGCCTCCTCAATGATCTAAACAGTGTTGATGGCGGTGGTGTAATACCTCCAAAGTTAGATGGAAAACTCACACCAGATCACTGATGTTGCTGTTCAGATATCAACGGACATATCCCCATTTTGGGTTGACCTCAACTGAGTACCAGAGTGAAATTACAAATACAAAGAATGCATTTGACTGTAGAAGCTTTAATCATAATCCCCTTGAGTGCTCAGTCAGTGCAGAGTGAAATTACAAATATAAGGAATGCATTTGGCCGTAGAAGCTTTAATCATAATCCCCTTGAGTGCTCAGTCAGGGTATGACTTCTTCATACATCACTTTTCAAATTGGCATGTGGCAAAGTCCGAAGTGTTCAAGCCCAGTTACAGGGCTTGTCTCTCTTCCCCTTTTTAACCCCCAGTGGAGCATAGGCCATCAACAACATTTCTCCAGCAAAGCCTGTCCTGTGCATCCTTTTCTAGCCCTTTCGGCTTTCAGTTTCACCACCCTGTGTCATTCTACACTCTTTTCTCTATCCTCTTCAATGGTCAAAGTCCTCCATCTTCCAGAACTGGCAGTCGTGTTGTTTTTGCTGTTGATGCTTTTGTAGCTGTTTTTTGTTTTACAGGAAAGGGCTGCTAACCCTTTGCCCAATCGACCTTAGTCTCCTTCTACGACATGCACAGTGCGGAAACATTGGTCCTATTCTTTGACCCCTGTCTCTTGGACAGGGCCCAGGGAACCACACGGGTGAGTTACAGGGCTTGCCAGATCAAAATCTTGAATCTGGAGGCCTAAACCTAGTTGAGGACTAAGTTGTACAATCTCAAAAAATACTTCAGGCAATACTACTATGTTTGCTTTCTACTGCAAAATAAAATGAAATAAGGTCTGTTTTCACTTCTAATAGTTCTTCCTGTAGTAACTAAAATCATTTCCATGTATGGCTGATATCATTCATATCAGGTTAAAGGAAACCAATCAAAATGGCTGCAAAAAACTTATGATGAACTTTTTCCTTTTTCAAATGTACAAGTTTTACGTCCCCATAACACAATTTAGATCACTTAAGAGACGAGCTTCAATCCTTTCTGTCACAGCCAATCCAGGCTAAAAGGGACAAAACATTGTACCAGAAGGGGGGGATTATAAAAATTCTCCAACTTAAGTCTTCTGCATGGGGATCAAGGACTGGTGATGGGTCTCATTTAAATATTGAGAAATGCCTAAGCGTCTCAAACAGCTTCTCCCAATCCAGCCAACTGTACCTGCCCGTGGTGGTCCCTGTCCTCACTGACACGGTTCTGGCGAATGGCGAGTTGTTGGCGCCAACAAACCAACCCCCCCGTTTCCTAGAGGGGTTAAAACAACAGCATGGGAGCAGGTGTAGCCCCACAAGGTGCAGGAGGCAGAACCCACCGATGCGTGGTAGACGCTATGCTCCTCACTAACACACCCCTACTCTCCCTTGAGTGGGTGTCTATTCTGCCTAACACCTCTACTACTTTCATCAACACACCCTCTGTGGCTGAGAAGGTACCAGCCAGTTTGAGAGTGACTGGGTGCAGGGGATGGACCGAGCAGAATGCCTGACTTGCTTTCTGGCCATGAAACCTCTTAGTAAAGGCACAACGACCCAGGACGTGACGATCCAATGGCTTTTCCACTTGGCCAATACCTCATGAAAGAGTCGAAAACCTTAGCCAGTAGCCATTGGTGGCGGGGAATGGGCAACGTGAACCCTACCGGAATTACACGGTCACAGGGCAGTTAGGTCTTTCCAGTCTCATAAAAACTCCTAGTACCCTCCTATCCTCAACATGAATGGCCTCTTCTCAGGGTGGGCAGACAGTCCACAGACACCCCAGTCCACAATGCCATAACAAGTCTTCTGCATACGAAGGTAATGCACCTAACTGCTACCCCACATATGCTGGTATGAACTTATGCAAAGACTGACATATGTGAGGCAGCATGGTGAAATCAGGCACTCCTCAAAATAATGAAAGAGAAGAAACTGGCTTTTTTTAGCAGGTTTGGGAATTTTTATCAATTTTTGTGTTTTCTTACTTACTAACTACCTGTCATGCCATCTGGCATTTAGAGCAGCAACAAAGGATCTGCAGCTCTGTGCGTTTTGTGTTTTCACTCAACACCTTTTATGGCCATTTAAAAACATATTTGTGCGGTGGATTTTGAAGGCAGACAGCCACGGCTGAAGCCAGATTTGGACAACTTCATCCAACTATTAGCTGGTTTTAATTTTTGTAATCACTAATAAAAATGATACCACTGTTTTCTGTGTCTTTCCTTCTTAATGGTGAACGAGAAACTGATACTTATGATTGCATATTTAGTTTTTAATTGACTAAAGTTTAACACGTGAAAACTTGACCGTCTCGCAATTTTGCGCGCCTAGATTTGGGGGGTACTTGTTTTAAATTTTGATTTCTCAGACGTGAATCATCGAATTTTCTTGCGGTTTGAAACATAAAAAAATGGGATTTCAGGAGAATTTCCGGGGAATGTGTTTATGTTTTTATTCTGAGCGGAAAGCGTGAGCGGTACGATGTAAAGACGAAGAAAGCATTTTAAATATGAAATTCGACACAAATCGGGCTATCCGTGCCAGGATCATATTCCTAGACATCTCTACCATCAAGTTTGTGTATTTAGAAAAGCCAACTACATTCCACAAAGTAGAAATATTACTTTTTCTGAAGTGGGGAGATCGTCATTCTGCCAATGCGGCTGTTCCATCGCCCATTGCCAGCCCCTCTGACTTGACCCAACCAGCAGACGATTATTTGATGGTTCAGTGAAAGAAACATTTGATTGATCTGTTCATGGCGTCAATTTATGTGTAGGTATTACCATAATTTTCTTTTAGGATATTTATGAATACCGTGTTTTGAAAAATAAGACTAATCGGCCCCCACTTGCTGTGTGGTTGAATATTTATTGTTTGGTGGGAATCACGCCGACCTACATTTCCACCACCTCATAGTGAATTAATTGCGATCTATACAAATGTATCGCTTCATGGTGGTATTTTTGCAGTCTTTTCAACTAAGAACACCTTATTTATTCTAAATGCATCGAAATCTAAGCATCTCTGGTCGACAAAGTGAAAGAATAAAGCCGTGAATAGTTGAACTGGGAGTTCTATTTATAACACACTAAACTAAACACTCGGAAAGGGGTTACTGGGTGTTAGTGTTACCGATGGAAATGTTTGTAGATCTATTGTTTTTGCATTTAATTTGATAACAAAAAGGCTAAATCTACGTTCTTGATTGGTGGATATTCAATTATTGAATTAACCAGCCTTTTTTATGTCTTCTTAGACTTAGTTAGACTTAGACATCACCTGATAATTGGTGAAATGTCCCCCCCTCCCCCTCTTTCTTCCATCCACTTACTGGACGCATACATTGTATTTCCCCAGCCACTGGTTTCTTTCTCAGCAAAATTAAGGATAAATAAATCTAGAACTAGATCTATATTATACAAGATGAACCACGGTAGAACAGTATGTTGATTTAATTCAAATTTTTAAACCCCCTGAGCAGAAATCTTAATTTTCTCAACCAATATTGATGACTTTTTTCACATTATTGTCCATTTCTGAAATGTTTGGAAGGGTTTTACTTTTTTAAACCTAATTCACTGTACAGAGCCTGAAAAGAGCTTTAATTTGATAAATTTGTTGATTTTATATGAATGTTTTTCCAGTCGGCAGACGTTATAAGTTTCACTCAATAATGGCAGGTTTTTGGGCTTTAGGGCCCTGTTATTGAGTGTTGTGAGAGGTTTTAGTAAACAATTTTCATTTGGCCTCATAGAGCTTGCATTGAGCTTTAATTTGATGTATGATTTAGCCCTGTAGCTTAATTTGTTCACTTGTTGTGATACTTTTTGCCCGAGGATGTACCAGCGTTCCAGTAATTTTTTTTCCAAGAGGCTTTTTTTGCCCCGAAGCCCACTTCAGAGGAGTCCAGAAAAGTTACTTATGGTCAGAGAGGTCTGAAAAAAATTCAGCTAAGTCTATGCATGTATTTGTAATGATTGTGTGCTTTTCACTAATGGAGAGGCAGTTTTGACTAATTTGGAAGAGGTTGAAATAGGGTTCTGAGCTCATAATGACCTATTTTGGCATTTTTTTTCAATTTTTGAAGGCCTATATCTTGGAAACCAGTCATTCTATCATGCTTTGATTTAGAAATATCAATATTTGTGTTGATATCTCTAGGACAAACAAAGTTTTCATTGATTTGATCATGCACTTTGTATTTTAGAACACCTCAAACATGGGTGAATAATTTTGAAATACCATATCTCGATTGTTTATTGATGGATTTTGATCATTCTTTTTTTAATGTTCTTGTTTTATTGAGTAGATTTGAACCCCTAAGGTTTAGACATCAATATTGTTCCCAAAAAATTTCGCTTGTGGTACTTAATTTTACTGAAAACCGTTGAATGAAGGCATACAAGATGTAAATTTTAAGTTTCCATGGACTCTCAAGATATACCTCTGAAACCAGGCAACCCCCACATCCTTCAATTGCCAATATCTCGACTTGTATCCAGAATAAAAGGATTTTTTTTTCATCAAAAGCAAGGCAAATTGACAGGCTTTAAGATGATACCAATAACTCCATATGCCAAAAAATTGACGAGTGCTGATTCCACCACGTCGAGACACGTTATAAGATAAAAAGACAGAAATATTTTTCCTACGGATAGCCCGACTCAACAAGGACAGACTAACCTCTACTGCCTGCCAAGACTCCAGCAACAGCAAACGTTCCTCCTTGTCGTCTGATGTCTTCAGCTCCAAATTCGCTTCTCGGAAGACAGCCCGCGCCTTTTCCAATGCCCTCTCATCCGGCAACGTTAACTCAAACCTGGCGAAACTCGTCCACACCTGGAGAGAAAGTATTTGATGAAATAATGCAAAACACACATCACAATCGTGTCACAATGCTCTTACTGTGCAGCTGGAAGAAATAAGTCAACTCCATTCTTTTTTCCAATACCATTCTGATGTCATTCTGTGGATCATTAAATCTTTTCTTTTAAGGACAAAAATAAGTATCCAGTATAACCTAATGAGATATGATCTAAAAATCTTTGAAATAAATTTTGAACAGTGAATGTTTGTTGTTTTTTTCCCACTTGAATTTTACAAGTTGTTTGGTAATAGCAAACCATCATCCATTAACTGTGCCATGGAAAAAAGTACGAAACAAAAATGTTAACCTGTCATTCATAGAAAGTCCGCAAAACTTGTCATAAGAACTTGTTAGGCCAATAGCAACACCAAAAAAAGTCTAAAAAGCAAAACAAGAACACCCACCAACCACCTGCTGAAAACAAAGCATGCTTCTCCTCATCAAAAGCATTTTCCTCCTAAGACTTTCAGGAGGTACTTATTTCTTAGATTTCAGTCAGTATGCATAAAAAGCTGCTGTGTGGCATTACATCAATCCTGCATTAACTTAACCCTTTTTACCTTTGCTGGCTGTCCAGATATCTGCTCTGAACTCTTAGAGCAAGAGAATAATCCCCTAAAATACCATCACACTATTTTTATTCTAAATGTAAGAAAGGAAGACCAAAGGTGACATGGAGGCGAGCGGTACAAGCGGAAATGGAAACGGCGGGGACATAATGGAAACAGCTAGAAAAGGATGCACAGGACAGGCTTCGCTGGAGAAATGTTGTTGATGGCCTATGCTCCACTGGCAGTTAAAAGGGAAAGAGAGAGATGTTTTATTTTGTGTAAGTGAAAGTTGAGCTGTATATCTGTTTGCAAACCGAAAATCATGGACTCTTCCTTTCTCTGGAGGTGATGGAAACTTGTCATTTCATTATGTTGTAGTCAGACGTTCGAAATATGAGGGAGAAAAATCCATAGTTTATCACTTTTAACACTTTGCCGTCACATCTCGCCAATCGGCAATGGTTACCACCCAGTTTCTTTGGATTTTCCTCAAAATGCCTTTGCCTTTGATTGCAAAAGAGTCTTTACTATATGAGCCCTGTGGTGGCAAAGTGTTAATTCATACGTAACACTTGAACACTAGGTCAACAAAAAGAAAACCACAACCTACCTTCACATGTTGAGTTCTCTGCAATAAGCGCCTGTAGAGTCTCCGGGCATTGTCAAACTCCTCCTGCTCAACCTCGAAGTCAATGTACGCCTTCCACAAGACCTCAGGCATGTCGAGTCGCGGTTGGTCAATGGCCAGTTCAAGGACAGCCCGAGCTCGGTCAATGTCTCCGAGGATAGTTTCCAGCTCTGCATACTGCAATAATTAAAGCATGGTTAATAAAGCCAACAATCACACCACAAAATACAGTTAACTCTATAATCCCAAGCATGCAGAGCTGCCAACCCACATTAGGTAAAAAGAGTACAATTGAAGGTGAAAAAGAGTACGATTAGGTAAAAAAGAATGAGATCTTAAAGAGTAAGTTTTCTAATCCCTAAAATGGTTTTGATAAAATTTAAATCAATAAATTTTACGATACTGTGTAGAAACAAGCTCACTGAAAACATGTGAAAGTAATGTTTGGGTTGTTAGATTTAGATGGGCGTACAGTTTCCTGAATTTTTTCGAGTTTTGAATGTTTAAATGGGTCACAAGTAGTAATATCTGCTGCAATTTCATTGGATGAACAAGGGAAACGTACTGATGCTAATATGTTTTGATGATTACCCGGCTGACTTAAAAAAGACATACAATATACGAAAAAGTCTTGTACGCGCACAAAAATAAAAAAACGTAAGAATATGTAATTTTCGAGTGAGGTTGTCAGGTCTGAGCATGGATGATGGGAGCATCCAGTGAAACTCACAAGGTCCCCTAGTGGACAGTCTCAGCGTCCAGTAAGATGGCTGGGTGCATGAAGCATTACTGGTAATGCAATCTCTTCCTAATCTAAATAGATTTATTTTGACTCGGAATTGTTAGATAAATGTATGAACTACATCCACTTTCACTTTGAAACAGTTTTAGCCATTTAATAGCTAAATGAATATTTTGCGTGTATCCCCCGTTACTTGTTTCACAAGATCTGGAAAAAATTCCGTCAAAACATGGAAAATAAAGAGTTTAAAAAGCAGCAATATGCATACAGCAATAATTATGGCATGGTAAAAAAAAACCTAAAAAATAACAATAAAGCAGGGGGGGGAAAGAAAAACTTTAGCCCTTATCCAGAGTCCACTCCCTACAGGGCCATATTTTTTTTGTTTTAATTTGAAAGATATGAAGTGTAAACGATGCTTTTAATTTTTAAAAATTTAATGGGGGGGGGGGAGGAGTAGATATTATAATTAACTTTTGCCCAATAGGCATTTGGTGTAGATCAGAGGTCACCAAATTTTAACGAAAACAAAACCTTTAAATTGATCATACCGACATACCTTCATCCATGTGGTGCAATTTTCGGGACTAAACTCAAGGAACTTCTGGTAGAGCATACGACAGCGATCAAACTCTCTCAGCTGTAACTCCAGATCTATGTAGCCTCTGAACACTTTGTTCTTTGGACATTTGCCTATAGCTGTTCCCTGATGGACAAACAGAATTAAGAATACAAAATTTCAGAGAAATCTGACAAGGCTGGAAAGAAGCATGGATTAAAATTTTGAACAGTAAATGTCAGTGATTTATTTAATGTAGAGAAACTTCAGGAATGGAATACCTTATGTGACACCACCCCCACCCCCACCCCCCACCCCTGAATATTTTCCTGGACTGCCTTTACATCATTCTGTATTCCCAACAAAAATTAGAAGAAGTCCCACTAGCAGCTGCAACAGTCATATGGAGACAAAATATAAAAACATTAAATTATTATAAATACTGATGGTTCAAAAGATGCTACACTGCAAAGAAAAACCATACAGAAGTGATCATGTCTTTAGAAATGGTCAATACAAGAAAGGACCATCAACTTGGTGGTGATGTCAGAAACAACGAAGAATAAATATGTTCAGCAATTAGACAAAAGAAATAAACAGACAAATTACAAACACATTATTGTAAAAATTAACAGTCAAAGAACTTAATAATAATTTGTGCTAGAAAAAATTAGGCTTTGCAACATTCAATGGTTGGACAAAATGACTGAGGCGTCAAAAAAAAATTATTTTCCTACTACACAATCTGAAAAGAAGCCATGACAATACATACCAAAACTCTCCGAGCTCCATTCAAATCTTTCTGTCGGATCTCAAACTGGGCAAGCATAAGCCAGATCTTGGCAAAGGTGAACTTCTTGTGTGGTATGACGTCCAGGCAGGCTTTGTAAACTTCTCGTGTGCGCTCCATGTCTTCCGCCTCCAGCTCCTCGTACAAGGCGTAATTGATCCACAGGTAGATGTAACGTCGCCAGTGCCGCTTCACCTAAGCACATAAAATAAATTACACTGCTGCAATAATGGCAAAGAAAAAACGGAGGAAAGCAGACTATAATGCACTTATAATGGCTTCTGACCTACAGCATGACAAACGTCAAAATAAAACGCAGTCTCCAAACTTTTTTCTACATTAAAAAACACACAGATCTCCTCCACCTGGGAGGTATCGGTGTTGTAGCCGTTGGGTGATTCATCGCAGAACACAGAAGACCTCGAGTTTGATTCTTGTGTGGGGAGGTTTTATTTATCAAACATCTCCATCTCTCTGCTGGGATGTTGTGTTCACTCTAATCTTGAGCTGGCCCTGACAGGCAGAGTCTAGCAGCGCACCTCTTAAATGATCTAAACAATGTCAATGAGTGCCTAAAACATCTACAATTACATATTACAGACCTGGGAGGGAGGAATGTTGGCTATGGCTCTCTCATACGTGTCTCGGACTTGTTCTAACTCCCCATCAGACTCCAACAAACGCAGTAAATCAAACCAAGCGTCATAGTTCATGGGGTTGGCTTTCACTTCCTGGAAGGCAACAAAAGCTGATAAATAGAACAAAATATGCACTGGATACTGTCATATAAATATATTCTGAAGAGGAAACTGCCCAGTATCAGCAACCGGAAAAAACTATTCTAACAATTTCACAAGTTAAAATTCTGTGAACAGAAACCTAGATTACCCACACAATCCAATAAACAAAACATTGTGGAATACATTGAAATAAAAGATCAGTTTTGCAAATGAATGCTGAACAACCTTGTCAGATACTGCAAAACCAAAGATAATATTTCAGCGACTCATTTTCTCCTTCCATCGGTTGTCTCATTCATTAAATTAGATAGTTCCTAACCTCTTTGTTCCCTATAAGCGACTCAAATAACAGCCAGGAATAAAAGCCATTATATAAAATGTAAAAAGGAATTATTGCCAATACAATAACCTCTATCGACCTTTGCTCACCTCTTCATATTTGAACCTTCTTTTATTCACAATGACATCTTCAATGGCTGCTCTGCTGCCAAATTTTTTCTCATGCACAGTGTAGTGTTTGTAGACCTCTTCACATTGCTCCTTGGGCAAGTGATCCAGAGCATATTTGTACACCACTCTAGCACGCTCATGCTGGGGAAAAAAACATAAATAATTTTTTTTCAACAAAATCACAAATCATTTAAATGGCAGAAAAACAAAATGAGAAATTATCTATTTTCTGTTTTTTCCTTTGCTACCTTGCTTAAAGAACATTGCAATAACTACAAAACAAGAAATTGGCATCTCAAGAACATCAAAAAGACAACTGTTTGTGGGGTCAACTCTCTTACTATAGGCACTAACATTGCGGACATACAAGGAAGCAAGGGGAAATGGACATTCATCACGACCTTGAAAATATCGACACGTCTTGAACTACTCGTCGATGGTAACAGTCCATAATAATGGCTCTTGAAATTGAAAGCTGGCAGATGGCTGAAGGGTACCACATATAGGTCCTACTTCTCCTCTATCTCTCTTTTGTTTCTGTCTTTATATCTCACTCCCCCCCCCC
>NW_004797361.1:503572-516628 GCF_000002075.1 Aplysia californica
TCCCCCCCCCCCCCCAAAAAAAAATGACCTTCACCATGTCAATCTGCTTCTCTTTACTAAACCTCAAGAAGAAAGCTGGACATACTAAAAGTAAGTAAAACACCAATGATTCTTAGCTAAGTTTCCAGCAACTGCATAATATAAGATTTAAATATGACAACTCAAGGTAAAATTCTCCAGTAAAAAAAAAAGAGGTGTCAGACATATCAAAAGCAAAGTAGACATTTAGAGTAAGGAAGATGACCCTGCATTTTCTGCCTGAATATCTATACACCACTTTCACAGCATGCGAAGGTACATGCCTCAGTCAAAGTAATGTACAAGACATACTAATAGAGCTATGCTCTAACCAAGAAACAAGTTTCTCAAAAAATTTGCAACAGGTAAAAAAAAAAGCCCTTCGAATTTAAACGATGAGAGAAAACACAAAAGTTAGCTCCCAGTACCGTTATACTATTCACAAAGCAGGCTAACCCCCTGAGTCTTGCCGAGGGCCCCCAGATCGACCTCAGCAATGGTTTTAGAGTGAATCAAAAGTTCTCCTATTTCTTCTAATTACGCGATCAAAGCAATGAGCCCATTGATTTATCCCCTTGAAATAAAAGTGATAGATGATGGGAAAAACACCTGAAAGAGACCTGGCTTGCAATAAAAGTTTTCACAAGCCAGCAGATGACAAGCGTATCTCTAAGGGAGTGCACAAATATTACCTCTCTCTGGCCCTCTTCAAACTTGGCAAAGGCAATCAGCATCTGCTCGCTTATGTTGTCTTCACCAAAAAATTCCACCGCTCGTTCATAAATGGATCGTGCACTGTTGATGTAGCCATTTTTCTCCTCAAACTTGGCGTACTTGATCCAGTTCTTGACCTCAGGATGGACTAGTACAAGTGATTAGGTCAAGGAAAAACAACATTTATTTGTTTATTTGGTGGAGTAAAGAGAAGCACATAAACACAATAGCAGTCATTTCAAGATAGTAAAAAGCAAAAGTAACAGATAGAAAAAATAGAGGAAGAGAAAAGAAATAAGGCCAGCCAGCTACACCCCAGAAACCACCTTCAAACCAAAATCCAAACTATAGTCAGGGTTCCTGCCATGAACTTCCCACCAAATTCAAGATTTCAAGGAGGTTTCAAGGAGAAATTTTTAAAATTCAAGGAGATTTGGTCAAGAAATTCATGACAAAAGCCTATTTTTGAAGGCCTACAATTGTCCGAAAAGAACCATATCATAGTTTCGATTTTCCTACAAAAACTGTTCCTAGGGTGACTGCCAACCCGGCTTCTCAATTTTCCGGGGGGGGGGGGGGCCTCATCCATTCTCCAGGGGCATGTTACATAACAATGACAGTGCATGCTCCATTTATATGTTATATATAATATATACACACACACGTGCACACGCACGCATGTAGGTACATTATATCCAGTCATCAACATGTCAGTGTGGCACTGGGATACTGTGACTTATGTATTTCAGTCAGTTTTTACTTATTTATATTTTCCCCTCATCATATTCCCCTATATAAACTATATAAAAATGAATCTTGCTTTGAGCCTCAGAAAACCATCGCCGATACTCACGATGTGACGAAAACGCACAGGTTCAATGGCCGGTCACGATGGCAAGCCCGACAAGAAGCTTGTATAACTTTCTTTTTCTTCCTTTTTTTTTTTTCACAAGTGACAGCACAGGACAAACGATTTATTTTCACGGCGACACAGCATTTGTAATGCAGAACCTGCATGTTACAAATGTAGCGCTATCAGACTACTATAGGCCCTACCGGCAAATTTCAAGGTGGTAACGAAAGCGAAAGTAGATCTTGATTTTCCCGATCGAGCTTCGGTATCGCACATACACTTCCACTTGTGGCCGCCATAACTGCCTGTGCGCGTGTAACGTACTCTCAGGCCGGGAAGGGCCGAATGAATATTATATCACAATCGCGACCGGCAAAAATGAACTCAAGGACGTTATCGGATTTGGTTTTCAAATATTCGAGAACGTTTATGTATTTTCCCGGGTCTTTCACGGAGCAATTTACAGATTTCTTCAAATTCCCGTTGCATTTCGGGTCTCTGCGGTTTTTTTTTAATTCCTGGGTAATTCCAGGGCCCCCCCGGGATTCCCGGGGCCTGGCAGTCACCCTGTACACGTGTTCCTGCCCCATATGGCAAAATTCAAGGAGTTTTCAAGGAGATTTTTCCTTGAATGCAAATTCAAGGAGTTTTCAAGGACATTTTTCCTTGAATGCAAATTCAAGCAGTTTTCAAGGACTCCTTGAATTCAAGGAGGCCTCGGGAACCCTGTATAGTGTCCTATGACAGCCAAACAAATTATATCAACAAACAAGAAACATAAAGATACTTAACTAGCAACAAATGGAAAAAAAACAGAATTCCAAATACATTCTTCCATCACTTAAAATCTGAAAAGAATTTTATATGTCATTTGTGCCGTCTTTCAGTTCCCATTGACAGTGTAACTGTAATTTTGCACACGGTACACAGCATTCTTTTTTCAAATAAAAATTATTTGAAAGATTTGAGGTTTCACTGGAGCTTATCAATACAATTAACCAATTAGCAATCCAAATATTACGTGTGAATTATTAATTCTCAGACCTACAAAAGCAACCAATCAAAAGGATATATTTTTCGTAAATAGTCCTTGCTCTGTCCAGCTCTTTGTAGCGCAACTCAAAGTTGATGTATGAATGCCACGCTTGTTCTTCAGGCTCCCACTCCATCCAGCGCTCAAAAACCTGGCGGCCTCCTGTATCGTGAAAGTAAAAAGAAAACATTAGTACACTTCATCCGCTCTGACATCCTCTTGAAGACCTCAAAATTAGTTGACTATAGTTTCAACAAGTTCAACCCGCAGCAAAACTAATGATTACACTCCTGGATTATTCTTTTACTTCCATCCTGTGTAACATCCCTCTCCTTTCAAGCAACATCTACAGCAATCGAAACTACCCATAATGTATACAGGCCAATTACTTCTATTCTGTGTAGATGTTGTTAATTTAGAATTTTACCAAAGTGGCCAGAACAGACTAACCTGCACTTCTACACTTCTATGTGTAAATTGTTGGAATTTTTGGGTCTGAACTTCTGTCAAGGGGTGTCATTGAAATAAATAATGATGCCAGAATCCACCCATCCTTACAGTTTCTCCAACATGTGCAAGGTGCGTGTATGACCTCCTGATCTTTTACTTTATCCAAAATGACTTTTGATATTCCATTGCATTTCCATAACTTTTCAAAACCAAAAATCAGACTCTACATACCTGGCTGGTCAAGATGGTGGGCACCGGACAAGGACAAGTAGCCCCCCTCTAAACCCTCCACACACACTTTTTTGCATGCAATAAATTCAAACTATTCCAACTGTCCTGCTACAATAATATTAGAAACATTTTGAAAACCAGAGACAAAAATGGTTTGAATAGACAGCTTACCCGCAATGTTTCCTAACATTTCTTCCATGTAGGTGTACTTGTACCAAAACTGGTTGGCTCTGGGCAAGACCATGACAGCTCTGTCCCAAATGTTTCGAGCATGATTAATTTGACGACACCTGCAACACAACAACAGCGGATTACATTTACTTGTGGCATAGCTACAAATCAGCTGGACAGCTTGCATTTGGTGCTGCATGAAATTCTTCATTCAAATCTACAAGTCCCTACCCAGTAGAGTGCATTCAATCAGTCAAGATAAAGAATTACATTTACGTCATACGAGTCCTTTAGAGCGAGACAGCGAGACGGGGGGGGGGGGGGGGGGGGGGGGGGGGGGGGGGGGGGGGGGGGGGGGGGGGGGGGGGGGGGGGTTGGGGGAGAGGAGAGAGGGAGGAGGGAGGGAGAGATAGTGATAGACAGAGAGATAGAATGAGAAAGATCATAAGTACATGTGTCACCTATGTATTATTTTATTTTTATTGCCAGGGAAGCAACTGAGATTAGGTGAAAATGGGTATAACAATAAAGAATAAATGCAGAAATGATAATGGTTTTGAAAATGGATTTCAGCAACAACAACAAAATAATAACTGGGAGGAAACAGAAGTAACGGGGGCGGGGGGGGGGAATAAATAGCATACCAAATATTGCAGGCGTACCCATCTTTAATTATCGACATCTGAAAAATTAACCAGAGAGAATAAAAGATTTCTTACCTCACCTAATAATATCACACATTGCACATCATAGCGATTTGTGCATAAACCTTTCACCCATTTTGTGTATGCACCAGGTACACTTCAAGTAACAAATTGCGACCTCAGTGCTTTCATGTCGCACCTTTTTTTTTTTTTACATTGAAAATGTGACTTCTTCTGAAGCGCACTCTTTGACATGATGAACCATTCTCACTGTTTAAAAAAAATGGAGATACGACAAGAAAGCACTGAGGTCGCGAAATGAAACAAATGTCTCAAACAATTCAATATAGGAAGTTTGGAACGAAAAGAAAAGATTCAGTTCGGTTTTACAAAATTTTCAAACTAAAAACAAACCTCATTTCCATCTCTGCATACTTGAGCCACACAGTGATATTTCGATGGTCGACATCTAATGCTCTCTCCCAAATAGAACGAGCCCTGCAGCAAAAACAATGTACATCTTCATTACAATGTACTAGTCATCAATGCACATGAAAAACTAAAGACTACATTGAAATAAGTAAAGAATTGGGAAAGATGACAAAAAATATATCAAGTACTCAAGACCCATCGGCTTCCAAACAGATGTACCACCAACAGATAGCACAATAATCTTTGACATTTATTTTTTTATGAGAACATTTTGTTAACCAAAAGGATAAAGAGAGAGAGAGAGGGGGGGAGAGAGAGAGAGAGAGAGAGAGAGAGGGGGGGGGGAGAGAGAGAGAGAGGGGGGGAGAGAGAGAGAGGGGGGGAGAGAGAGAGAGAGAGAGAGAGAGAGAGAGAGAGAGAGAGAGAGAGAGAGAGAGAGGGGGGGAGAGAGAGAGAGAGAGAGAGAGAGAGAGAGAGATAGAGAGAGAGAGAGAGAGAGAGAGAGAGAGAGAGAGAGAGAGAGAGAGAGAGAGAGAGAGAGAGAGAGAGAGAGAGAGAGAGAGAGAGAGAGAGAGAGAGAGAGAGAGAGAGAGAGAGAGAATGTGTGTGTTTGAAAGTCTGGGAGACGGGGATTAAAAAACAAACACAAACCAAAGACGAACTTAGTACCTCTGAAGTTCCTTTTGACTCTCTTCCCATTGTGCATATTTGATCCAATTTGTCATCACAGAACGGTTTTTCCGAATATTGTCTTCAAACATCTGTTGAACAAATGACTCAAATTAAAGGTCCACAGTATGATATTGATAATCCACAAACAGTTCCACCGAATTTGTACTGATGGGCAGCCCAGCATAATCACAACTAATGGATGATTCTATCATGAAAAGAAAATGCTGACAAAGCCAGGAACTATTGACTTGTGTATTCCTCAAGCATACATTACATCCAGCAAGTTTTGATGGTTATGAGTCAATGTGGTTTACAAAACTTACACTATAAACTGTCCTTACTTATCATAATGCAATTTGTAAAAAATCTTACACTGAGAATATATATGAGATATACTTTGGGAACAAATCAAAACGCCAACCTTTCTTTTCCTCATTCGGTAGTCCGCCAATTCATCAGGATCTGAGATCTTCTGCTTGGGAGGCTATAAAAGAAAAATGTTTTAGTTTTTAAAATACAGTCTAAAACATATTTAAAGTATAAATTTGCAGCTCATGTTTTAAATTTAAAGAAAAATCCAACCTACACACAAGTGACACATTGAAATCTCATTATCCAAGGCCAAAACATATTTTGATCAATATTCATGAACTAAAATGCTATTTCAACTTATCAAAACTCTATCCCATATGAACCTTAACTAAACCTTACAGTTCCATACCAGGGTATTCATTTCACACAGTCACTATTACCATCAAATCTTTTCAATGGAATCATATCACACAAAAAAAAGACAATAAAAAAGTTGTTAAAATTAACTAAAATGTCCACTTACCGGAGGTACCAGCTCCAACTCACGTTCTTTTGCTTCACGTAGCAGCTGCTCCGCGGTGATCTGCACCGGGGCTGCCATCTTGTTCTTGACCTGGAGGTTCAGAAAACAAGATATACACCAACTCTTTACAAGACATATACAAATGAAACAATTTTAATCATGTCTATCTTTTAGAACAACTAGGAACCTTTTTATAAATTAACACAGAACCTAAAGAAAGGAAAATATTGAAGAGACATCATTCATAATTTCTTTAAACAACTCACAGAGTAAATTCAGACAAAAATTATCAACGATTTACTGACAAAATCACAAGCCAATTATTTTGTTTCTTAAAAATTTGAGCAGCTAAATAACTGTTCATAAAAAGTAAAGAGACAAGCTTAAAGAATGCAATCATGTTACTGTACCTGGACTCTTACTGCTTCCATTTCAAGGCACTCTTCGGACAATACCTTTTTAAAGCTCCTTTGGCCTCTAAATAAAACGGCCAACCTGATGGATTTGTACAGCCTTTCACTATTGTGATGTGTTGTCAATGATAATGTCCAATGTGTACCCTTTCTTGTACATAACAATGATGACAGGTTCTGTGCACTGCGTCATTGTTACAATGCTTGTCATTTATATTTGAAGTGACTATTCAGACTCGAGTCCGATTTGACAAAAATTACATTCGGACTCTGAATAGAGTCCAGCATGACGTCCGTTCCTACTTCCGACATGTGTTCTTAAATATTTCCAGCACTTATGAATTGTTTTTCCGATAAATGATAACAATCGAGACGTGAACTTTAAGCTTTAATATCCAGTTACTAGATCAATATAAACTGGCCCTCCATGCATCATTAGTGTGAACAGAACAAACAAATTGAGTTGACTTTGCCGTGGCTAAAGTTAATTATGTCGACCAATGAGATTGTGCGTAGCGATCACGCACTCTCTGCTTGCTGGGGGAAGAGGTGTTAGGAAGAGGCCCCGGCTGTCAATTTTGTGCGACGTGATTTTTTAAAAAAATTAATAACAGAAAAACTAAAACACTGCACAAAATGAAATTAAACATGTGGAAAGACATATGGTGGGGAGAGTAATGATGATGCTGTAGTGGTGGTGGAAAGACCCTGAGTTGTCGGTTATC
This sequence comes from Aplysia californica, assembly GCF_000002075.1. Classification (NCBI taxonomy): domain Eukaryota; kingdom Metazoa; phylum Mollusca; class Gastropoda; order Aplysiida; family Aplysiidae; genus Aplysia; species Aplysia californica. Next base: position 510,764 of record NW_004797361.1, read on the forward strand.
GCATACTTAGACACTGCCATTGGCTATGAGAGTGCAGTCTTTTGACTTTTGGCACAATTACACAGTCCCAGTAGATTATTCTAGTTCTAATTCTGGTTTTTCGTAAAATCCCCCGATGACAGTTACATTATGTAACCTCCTTACACTCACATACCTCACTTAGAAGCAAATTCCGGATATAAATAAAACATTTTTTTGAGACCCGAGTCCGAATAGATAAAAAATCTATTCGGTAGAGCTGGCCTTTATATTACCATTATGACTGGAGTTCATAGTGTATTAAGTCTTTATTTACAAAACAAAAGGAATTTTAAGTCTGTAATTTGCCTTGCTGCTTCTCTGTTTTTGTCATCACTGTTACATATGAGAAATACAGTGGTTGCCCAACCAATAGACCCATATCTCGAAACGCAGTGGCTACGTTCACAGTGCCCTGAATGCAGTTTGCAGACGCTGTTGAGGCTACGTTCACGGCATTCAAGCTTGCATTTAGACGGAGCGTCCACTACGGGTTTCAGTCAGTGACAACAGTGACGTATATTTGATTTTTGGCCTGCTTCAAGCGTTCTATCCCATGAGATGAAGGAATACGAAGCAGTGATCCTTGACCAATCGACCATTCGTCGTTTTCCCTCACACTGAGATCTGGCTCAGAGCTCGCCAGTGTAAGAGAAAATGACGAACTCTCAATTACGCAACAATGCATTAGGATATATATATGACAAAAATGTATACGCCTACCAAGATGTTTAAATTGCCCTATCTCAAGTCCGAGCGAGACTTGGGCGTGACCTTGTGTTAGTGCATGACGGCCTGTGATACACAAGTGTAAACAAACGTTCCAGCGCTCTCGAGTTGAAAGCGTGCAATTTTGTCTGCGGGCAGTGTGAGTGTATGTGTGCGTGTGAGAGAGAGAGAGGGGGGGGGGGAGAGAGACAGAGAGAGAGAGGGGAGGGGGAGAGAGAGGGGGGGGAGAGAGAGAGAGAGAGAGAGAGAGAGAGACAGAGACAAGGTGGGAAGAGAGAAGGAAAGACAAAGGGGAGAAAGAGAGAGACAGACAGAAAGAAAGAGAGAGAGAGAGTGGGTGTTCAAGAGCGTAATCAAGAATAATTGATTCCCATCATTTTCTCTCTGTGTCGGTTCCCAGGCTGACCCGGTGCAATACAGTCATTATCGACCAGTCCCATCTTTCGAATCCCACCTTCTGTTTTCCATCTCTCACCTCTTGTTTCCCATGTACCATATCCAATTTTCCATGTCCCATATCCCGACTTTAATTCTGTAAGGGCGCTTCGTTTTCCTTCATCTGATAGGATGGAACACTTGAAGCTGGCCAAAATATTATACGTCACTGACTAAAACCAGCTGACTTAAACCGGCAGAGGACGTTCCCCCTAAACGAAGCTTTAGTGCCGTGAATGTAGCCTGCCAACTATCTTTGCGGTGCCGTGAACCACTGCAATCTCCAAATCCCTACATCTCCTTGCTCCGATACTTCAGGAATACGACCACTAAATGTCAATCTGTGACTGACAGAAATATGACCTGATATCTGTTTCAAAGCAAAAGAACCTCTCCTGTTTTTTCTTTTAAATTCTTAAAGTGTGCATTTCTCTCTGGGGGCATGACTTTGTCTTTTCCTGTACATTGTGTCATCATTGAACTATGTACAAGTCATGTTTGTCATCACTGTTATGCACAGGTCAGCCCCATTGATGTTGTGCTTTTGCCTCATATTAGTTTATATTAAAATTGTTTTACACATGTGTTTTTCTGGTGCTGAGGCTTTGATAACTGTATTTGTACAGTCTTTCACTATAGTCTATTGTGATGTGTTGTCAATGACAATGTCCAATGTGTATCCTTTCTTGTACATAACAATGATGACATGTTCTGTGCACTGCGTCATTGTTACAATGCTTGTCATTCATATTACCATTATGAATGGAGTTCATAGTGTACAAAGTCTTTGTTTACTAAACAAATGGAATTTATAAAGTCTATAATTTGCCTTGCTGCTTATCTGTTTTTGTCATCACTGTTACATACATACAAGAAATACAGTGGTTGCCGAACCAATAGACCCATATCTCCAAAACCCTACATCTCCTTGCTCTGATACTCTAGGAATATGAGCACTAAATGTCAATCTGTGACTGACAGAAAAGGGAGTCAAATTGGTACGAAAAAAAATTTAGAACCACTGAGTCTCAAGAGTCTCAGTCTCACGTTTTGGCAGTTGCTCATATGTATTTATGTATGTGTATTTGTGTGTGTGTGAGTGCGCGTGTGTGTGTGATGTGTGTGCGTGCATCAAGTGCATGTGTGTGTTTTTTTTCTTTTTTCTTTTAACTTTTTAAATTCTTATTTTTTTGTTAGACTCACTCTGTCGCAATTAATGTTGCATTAATTGTCACAGAGTCACTCTATCGCAATTAACACCTCGTTAGTTGCCACAGCGTCACTCAGACTCAGTCGCAATTAACGCTACCAAAATTTAAAGTTTAAATAAGAAGTTAAAATTAAAAGTCAAAGTCAAAGTGAAAAGTCGAAAGTGAAAAGTGAAAAGGCGGGGGGACACACCTTCGCCACGCGAGGCATTTTGATCTTTGCACCATCGCCATCGCCTGAGGCATCCATTTTGAAGACAGAAGAATCTTTCTTCTGCAACACTGAAGGGAACAAGACAGGCTCGCTCGCTTCTTGTTAATCTGCGATGAGTGGAGTGGCAACTACTGTACTACTGCTGTACACCAGACCGACCGTCCGTAAACACAACGATGAGATTTTTCTCAAACCGGAAGTTGAATTTTGAAAGCCAGCCAGAGTTATCCATCCGTGTTTTGTTTTTTTTCATCTGTAAAAAAAGGACCAATGTGCTAAAATCATACGGAACAAAGATATTGTTCTTTATTTTTTTTTATCTTAAATATAAAATAAAGTCTATTATTATCGGCCTGCTCTTGCGACATTTCAACAATTGGATTTTAAGTACAATAAACAAATTTAGAAGATGTAATACAAGTAAGGTATTTTTTTTTACAATATTTGCCTACCAATCACAATAACAACTTGACCTGGAAAAAATGACATACTGGATCTAAATCTCATAGAAACGTTTAGGCTTACTATATCATGTACCTGTATTTATTAGTCCTTTTACCAAGTTGAAAAGTAATACAACTGAAAATGTTAAGTTGCCTTTGAAGAGGCGTCCTAAATAAAAAGCTGGTCTTCTTCTTCTTCTTCTTCTTCTTCTTCTTCTTCTTCTTCTTCTTCTTCTTCTTCTTCTTCTTCTTCTTCTTCTTCTTCTTCTTCTTCTTCTTCTTCTTCTTCTATTCCCAGCTCCTCCTCCTCCTCCTCCTCCTCCTCCTCCTCCTCCTCCTCCTCCTCCTCCTATGCGGCCTATGTCAGTGTATCTGTGAATTTTGATCTTCTTCTTTTTCTTTTCATTCAGCTTCTTCTTCGGTATGGCTTGTGAACTTGGGCAAAAGTAGGCCTATTTCTGGGTCAGTCGGGTCGATGAATCACGTTATGGGCGCGCAAGTGTACGTTTGAGTGTGTTTGTGTATGAGTGTGTGTTTGTTTGTGTGTGTGTGTTTGTTTGTTTGTTTGTTGGTTTGTTTGTTTAATGTTTAATGTTTGTTTTCTTGTTTATTGTGTGAACTGTACCGCCAAGCCCATGCCATGCCCACTCATTTGGATCCTAAAATATGAAATCGAGGTTATTTGTGCACTTGGGTCTTCTTCTTCTTCTTCTTCTTCTTCTTCTTCTTCTTCTTCTTCTTCTTCTTCTTTTTCTTCTTCTTCTTCTTCTTCTTCACTGTCTTTAGCTTAATGTGTGTCTATTTTTTTGGCTCAGTCAGATTTAAAAATCAAGATGTATAATGCTCACGTGAGTGTGAGTGTGTATTTGTCTGTTTGTTTGTGTGTGCACGTGTCTGCGCGCACGTGTGTGCGTGTGTATGCGTATGTCTGCGTGTGATGTGTGTGTATGTGTGTGTGTATGTGTGTGTGTGTGTGTGTGTGTGTGTGTGTGTGTGTGTGTGTGTGTGTGTGTGTGTGTGTGTGTGTAAATTGGTGTAGTGTTTGTTTGTTGAAAAGGGGATTATGTCCTGCTTTGCAATTTCTGGACAGCGAAAGAAATCGTTATACAGCTGTTATCGAAAAACTTAAAAACAACAGCTATAAATTTCAGTAATACTTTTCTATCCCACAATCATTCTGGAGGGAGGGCCAGTAGATCTAGCCTAGGGACTTTGCCCAGTCTGATGAATCTCAAAATTAAGTGTCTTGCAGAAAAGTTCAACTGATGGAACGTTATCACAGAAAAGAATATTTAAAGAGGCCTTTTAATAATAATAATAATAATAATAATAATAATAATAATAATAATAATAATAATAAATAATAAATGACATTTATATAGCGCACAACCCCGAATAAAGTACACAGGCTCTGAGCGCTTTACAATACAGTACAACATACAACAGTAACATGAAACGTTGTGTTCTGACTAAAGAAAATTATTCCAAATATTCATCTTATTAATTTAAAAACAGAAACGACTTCAGCTGACATTTGAATGAATCAAAAGATTTGATTTCTCTCAACGTACTTGGTAAAGCATTCCAGATCTTGGGGCCTTGGTATTCAAATGCCCTTTCACCCATTGTTTTAAGTTTCATAGATTTTAAAATAAATTTCTTTTTGTCAGCTGATGATCTTAAACTGCGAGTTGGAATGTACAACTTTTAAGGAGGTTCAGACACAGATGGGTTATATTCTCCTCGAAAATAAAGACAAACTAAGCCTGGAACAGCGATGCTCGACTCAATTCATCAATTTTGATATCTGGAATCTGGAGCGCCTCAGCTTGCGCTTAAAATGGAGAACACGACTTCGGCACCGACGGTTAGCTTGCTGAACAGGTTTAAAGACTGTCACAACTTGAAGTTCAAAGAGGAGCACGGGGAACAGCAAGCGCTGGATACAGGTGCTTAATTGAAAACTGCCGGAACTGCTCTTATGCTATGAGAAGATCAATATTATTTATAATGCTGACGTAAAGGGGCTCGATTTCAATAGTCCTTGTTTTTTGCATCGTGGTGTTGCAAGAGTCAAGTGAAAATAAGTTAAGCGGAGGGGACAAGACCAATTGGAACGGATGAGTGACAGTTCTTTTGTTAATGTCTTAATTGTTAATACTTCACCTCAAAAAGAAATTAATATTATACTAGGTAGACCTAGGCGTAATCTAGCATCTGCGTTTGTTGCCATTTTTTTCGTCCAAAAGTTGCCACAAAAATGGCAAAAGTTGCCCCCCCCCCAAAAAAAAAAATGCCATTAATTTTCAAGCTATCAACTCTCTGTGACGACGTATTTGCAATATGTTGAAAGAGGTAACTTCATCTAAAGCACTATAATTTCTTGTGTTCCGTTTTATGCAACCAGAATATCATTTGTAGCCACACAGGATGTAAAACGTGAAAAATAAAGGCTTCAAAATAGAATTAAATCAAAATTAGAACAGCACATAACAACTACAAAAATTAAAAAAATGAAGACCTATCCGAAGATTGGCCGTTTTAACCCTAAACGTGTGTAATTCAAGAAAAAGTACATGTAAATTATGGAATCACACACAAAGGGCCTGCCAGTGTCAAGCATAACACATTTTTTAAAAGGTGGGAACAACATCAAATTAAATAACATACGCTATATAAACATAAAAAACGGGGGCTCTCGTGGCTAGAGGTTTAACCGCAAAACTCCTCATTCAAAGGTCCCGGGTTCGAATCCGGGTAGCGACCGAAAACATTTTCTTCTCTAGAATTGTCTCCTTTCACCTCCTTTCCTGCTCTC
>NW_004797361.1:518073-536162 GCF_000002075.1 Aplysia californica
GGGGAGTGGGTGAAGAGGATAACGCAAACGATAAACAGGGGACATAATCTAAAACAAGAAGGCTGACATTTATTTTGCTATTGGTTTGTTTCCCTTAGTACTAATGAAATGCCTGATACCCTTCACAGGGACCTATCATGGAATCTTTCCAATCCAAGACTCCCGCATCTGCACACTGCTGGTACAACCAAACATATCGCAATATGTAATTTATCTGATGAAAACAACATTTATATTAATTTGTGTTTTATGCTAAAAATGAACTAAACCAATATCTATAATATCTGTGCACAGTCTGATAAAAATAATTCCAAAGTAGTTGGGAGAATCCATAAATTTAATGTCATAGAAGAGCAGACAAACAAGATAGCTCTAACAAAATATTTGATATGACAGAATAAGACATAAAAACCCAAACAAACAAGAGCAACAAAACGCATGCAAAGATGCAGACCAGTGCTTGTCCACACATTTATAGCCAGCGCCCACCTTGTTAAATGGACACTAAGATTTTCGTACCGTCCACCTGCCATAAAAATTTCCAAATTATACTGGGCGAAACCGTTCAGGGTGGCAACTACTGCATATATGATGGGGTATGTGGTTGGGCTTCTCCAGATTATCAACTCACTCGGTTCTCTAGTTCTAGTTTGATTTGGTATGAAACATCAAAGAAAGGATGTGCTAAGCTTTGAGTGAGCTTGTGTTGTGTGCCTGTGCGTGTATGTGTGTGTGTGTGTGCGTGCGTGTGTGCGCGCGCGCGCGCGTGTGTGTGTGTGTGTGTGTGTGTGTGTGTGTGTGTGTGTGTGTGTGTGTGCTTTAAACATTATTTATTTTATTATAGTGGGTTTTTTCAAGTAGATTCTAGATCTAGGCTATAAGAAATCTTTCAGTAAATCATTATATTTGTTCAACTGTGGGAAAATATTACTATACTGCACTTATTTACTTTCTATCAAATTAATATAAACACATATACTTTTCTGTTGCCTTTATATTCTGTCTCCTTTCTCTTCATAGCTGATTGTTTACAATATTCCTTTAAAAAGACCCCAAAAAATGGTAATCCAGTAGATCTAAACGTGCCAGCTCAATCATTAAAAGCACTTCTCACTTTCACAAGTGTCGCTTTGACATGAGTATTATAGATGTTACATGAATAGTTTACAGGGGATTCACTTGAGCGAATGTTTGTGTGTGTGTGTGTGTGTGTGTGTGTGTGTGTGTGTGTGTGTGTGTGTGTGCGAGAGAGAGAGAGAGAGAGAGAGAGAGAGAGAGAGAGAGAGAAAGAGAGAGAAAGAGAGAGAAAGAAAGAGAGTGAGTATAAATATATTATGTGCGCGTGTGTGTATGCGCGAGCACAGGCAGGTGTTCATGGTGGACCAACTATTTTTCTATATTATTTCATTTTCTAAGTTTATTGAAAACACTGAAAGACAACCCTTTGCCTTTGCTCGTCAACGCATATCAAACGCATGATACAGAATACACGGTAAGCGGTCTTGTCTTATGTTTCTTTGTGAACAGTGAACAGTACAGCCTGAAAGTTCTCTTCTCCCCTCTTCTCTTAAACTTAGCGTCAGTATGCCAGATTTTTCCTAGTAAAGTACTTTTGCTTAATTAAAAACCTTTCAGACTAACATTTTCTGATGGATCTCTGCAATCCATACTTTTCATTCAATATGAAAACCGTATACGAGCTAGGCCTATTAGATCTATTTTTTTTCCGAACGTCTTTCTTTCTCAACTGGCATTTTTTGTTTTTGTATAATATAGTACAGAGACAACCTGGCATATAAGCTGTTGCCTTGTTCGCAGTTTTTGTTCACGGCTCTGGGCTTCACAGCCAAGGCCTAGCCAGAAGGCCATCGAGTGAATTGATAATTTTTTATGTTCAAGATATGTAAGGTACAAAATTGGAAATATTTTAAATATATTTTTATACGTAAGGAATATTGAAACTGATAACTCAAAATCCTAATTAGATTTTTTTTTAAAGAATAGCTCCCCATTTCTACCAGCGTACTTGTCCAATCATAGCCCGCGAACTATTCACCTCGGACTTTGACGTCAGCAGCAACACCACAGTGTGCGCGACTGCGCAATGAAGCAGATCGTCGAGACGGGACATTCAAGCAACTCATGTTGTACTATGTCGGAAAACGGATGAAAGAAGTTGTTGTGCTCTCTATTCTGGTTTTGCAACTAGTTTAAAGGATAGGAGAATTAATCAAAAGGTATGTGTATTGTTTGCGGTCTAATATGTATTTGATTTTCACCTTTTAGTGGAAGCGAGTAGAGCGGACCTGTTTGTTAGAGTTAGTCTCTCTCGTTTCTCCCTCATCTCTCTGGGTTTTCGACTCGTCGGTCTCGCCGACAAACTTTGATTCAGTTGTCAAAATCTTGTTACTTTTTTATATTTTACTTTGAGAAATTTGAAACTTGATTGTTGTATTTTCCCCATCGATATACTGTTGCCATTGTTTTTTGTTGTGTTTGTGAAGACAGAATCAACGTTATGTCTCGTTTTCTTGACCCAGCTGATTTGCTGGCCTTTGTTGACCCAATTTGAATCTAGAAAGACGAACAGGAGAAAGGGCCAGTTTGACTTGTCCCATTCTTCTTCGTTTGGTACTCATCTAATACATTAGTCCACTGTAAAAAAAATTTCCTTCAAATTTTATGCAATTTTATTTACCACCACACATCAGAATCAAAAAGAAGGCAACAGTTTTCTGTCGCAAAACAGTGCTTTTATTGATTTCCCCCCCTCTCCCTACTTCGAGTTTGGAACTTTGCAAGGATAGCGAGCGGGCCAATCCCAACATAGCCGCCGAGTCCCTACGTGCAGGCAGCAGGGTGCGTGATCTGCCTTCAGTTCTCATCGACTGGTCTAACTCAGAAGTGGGTCAGATTGTTTTGGGCTTTGGGTGTCATGACTACATCTAACAAGCATCTTCTCTTTTGAGTTTAAAACATTTCCTTGCTTTTAAAGCTGTACTGTAGACAAAAAGACTTTCTGTGAACAAAATGAGCAGACTTGGATAAGACTCAGTTTATGTTGCCTGTTGCACATTTCAGACTCTGAAGTGAAGTGAGGTTTAGAGGGCTGAGGATGGGACTTACAAGACTGTACCATTTATCAGTTAGTCTCATTTTAAGTTTTAGAATTTAATTTATAGTGGAGAAATATGTGTTGGTACTATCATACCGCAGTCTGATAAGAGGTAAATAAGTCAAGATAGATCTAGACTAGATTTAGATCTAGGGTCTAGATCTAGATCTAGATTCTAGATCTAGATCGAGAGAGAAAAGGTTCAGATTTTTCACGAGTTGGTTCTTGGCTGATTCAGCACAAAATCAGAATGAGTTTTGATCTTGAATCTAGATCTAGCGCTTGGGAAGATTGAAGAATACCAGACCACTCGTACCTTATTGCGCGAGAAAGTGGGGGAGGGGGGGTCTCCCCCCTGACAAAATTTTAATGAATAGATCTACCAGTCCGAGATTCTCCATTGAGAGATATTAAAAACGGGGAAATTATGAATTCCTAAGGCTGGGACATAGGCAAAGTCAGTCCGCTGGTCCGGTATTCCTCAATCTCACCTAGATCTAGATCTAGCGCTTTTTCGGTAGTTCCCACCCCGCAACATTTATTCGCCGGTTTTGGCCCCAAGAGTAGGGCGGTTTCACTTTCAGGCTTGTCCCCCTGACCCAATAAATATAGGTAGTGTCAATTGCCACTGAGTGGCGCGGTGGCAATTGACAAAAATTGACTTTTTGTCAATTGCCACCAAGTAAATTGGAGCTCTTTTGCGTTGGTGGGTAGATCTAGCTTATTGTGCTCGGTGTTGTGCGTTCATCTCTCTGTCCCTCTGTGTGTGTGTGTCTTTTCTGCTTGAGTTTGTGTGCGTTTGCGACCTTCTTCTAGAATTGCCTGTTTTGGTTCTGCACCAAAGTGCAGGCTAAGGCGAGCCTAGATCCAGGCCTACGTCTCATTGAACACACGCCAAGTTGGTACCGTAGCTCTAGACTAGTTGCTCGTCCAATAAAATTAGTTGAGAACAAATTGACCCATTAGACACACATTATGTATGATGCTAAAGATAGTGTTGTTTTCAGACTTGACATCGCTTCACTCAGTGGCAATTGACAAAAAGTCAATTTTTGTCAATTACCACCATGTCACTCGTTTCATCATAAATATATGATTGGGGGTTTCAGGGGGGCATGCCCCCTCCCCCCCCTGTATTTTACAATAATTTGATGTTTTACAGTTATTAGGTTTGATATCTTAGCTCGCCGCGCATCAAACGTATAGATCTCGATGTAGGTCAAGGCTCAAATAAGGGGGGTGGGAGTTACCGAAAAAGCACCCTTGATTCTATAATTCTATAATATGAAGCTGCAGTGAGCACATAGCACACCTCTATTTTTGTCGTCTTCTGGGGCTTCCATCGGCATCGCCAGTTGACTAGATCTGGCTTACCCTAGATCTCACTGTGGCGAGCCCACTTTTCCACTTAACCTTAGCGCGCGATGGGCTACGACACTAGACTAGTCTAGATCTAGGTCTCTCATCTAGGTTTCATCGCTGACTGCTTGGGCTGTGTATGTTCGTGACATGCGATTAAACGTAGAAGGACGCAAACTATTTTTAGGTAAGGTGGCCATCTTGTTTGACGTCAGACCAGGATACCCCTCCAATCACGTGACTACATCTAAGTATAGCATGCCGCATGGCACCAAAGATGGAAGTGTCTATGTTTATCAAGCTTAATCTACCTCTCGCTGTTGGAAGTTCTGATAGCCGAATGGACAGCACGTCTGTGTTTGAAGTCATGCAATTATTTTATGAGAGGTTCGATCCCGGTCACTGTTTTTTTTCTCTTCTCCTCCTCCCGACTGACCAACAGTTTGTCCCATAAATTATAATTTGTTGCTTTGTAATTTTTTGTTTTTAAAAAAATGTATATTAGTGATGAAGAATGCAGGGGGGGGGGGGGGGTAGATCTAGATCTAATCCTCCAGCGTCTTTACGGCAATTTTCGTGCGGTTTATTGTCTTTGCTTTAACCGTGTTTCAATTTCAAGCATCAGCGTTCTTAATCTTACTGTTCTGAGCATCAAGGATCTAGATCCAAGCGATCTTCCATCATGTCCAAATACTAGATCTAGGAAAACTGAAATGTTACCGAAAACACGTCATTCCATGCGGTATCTCCACGGCCTTCTTAAAATAGTCAGGGTATCCCAGGAAGTGATGACATCACATTACTAAAGTTAGCATCCAATGAGAAAGATGCGTCTTCTACGTTTAACGGCGCGTGTGTGTGTGGATGCACGCGCTTGTGTGTATAATGTGCGCGCTTGTGTGTTTGTGTGTGGGCGCACACGCGCTTGTGGGGGGGGGGGTGTGTACAAATTTGAGAACGTAAATTTATGGAACGTGAATTGCTGAAATTGTTTATAAAAGGCGAGATTTAGTCAACATATACTGGCGAGTGAAATCCAAGAGTCTTGGGGGAAGCCCCGGAAGACGACAAAAATAGATGGCGGAATATGTCCTCTATATTTGGGCCAATCACAGAGGTTTTCTGGGTGCTCGCTGTAGCTTCATGTGATTGTGTATCAATAATGTTCATTGTCATTGGGTTAGGCTTCATATAGAGTGCATTTTATCCCATCGCACAAAATCGGCAGCCATGGCCTCTTCCCAGCTCCTCTTTCCCAAGCAAGCCGAGAGTGCGTGATCGCTACGTGCAATCTCATTGGTCAGCATAATTAACTTTGCCCCTGGCAAGGTCAGCTCAGTTTGGTTGTTCTGTTCATATTAATGATGCAGGGAGGGCCGGTTTAGATAGATCTAGTTCTAGTAACTGGATATTAAAGCTCACGTCTCGATTATCATTATAATCGAAAAATGTGTCATAAATGCTGGAAATGTTTAGGGAGCAAGGGTCGGAAGTCGGAACGGACGTCCTGCTGAACTCAATTCACAGTCCGAATACAATTTTTGTCTAATCATACTCAAGTCCAAATAGGCACTTTGATAGAATTATCCTGTCTTAAAATATCATTAGAAGGCTATAGGCGGTGCTCGTTGGAGGATTGGTTTACTTTGATTCGGTTCAGTTTCTGGTGGCTTCAGTGCACACTATAAATTATACTGTATAAATAGACCTTTTCGCATTCATCAAACCAATTGTGGGACTCGCGGCTTTGAAGTGAAGACACAACATATTTTTTCTTGGTCGTAGTCGGTTTCGTTCAGTTTCTGCCCCGATTGAAGCTTTTCTCTCTCTCTGTAGGAAAATCCAACAGCCCCGACAATCAAACCAAATGGAGCTGATCTTGCCAATGGGCTGTGGGTATTATTGTTGTAGTAGACCGCCAGGTAGACCATGATAAGTTAGGCATGACTTGCAGTTGCATTGTCATGGTAGAATGCCAAGTGGACTAACGCCTAATATTAAAACACGGTCGAGTCCAAATAATTTTCCAAACCATAACTTCCAGTTAAAAGATCCTTTTTTCTTTTTATCATAAAACTTATAGTCCAATTGCCTGGCTTTGTTTTGTTTGTTTTTTGTTGAAAATGGCATTTTTTCTTATTACGACTCTGTAGACTAGAGTTTCAATGGGGTAGATCAAGACATATTGTCATTATCTGTTGAGGTTGACTCAGACTGGCTTTCACTTTTATGCAGACCGGCGTTCGGTGTGTAGCAGGCTTGCCAACCTTCCCGAATTTTTCGGGAAATTCCCGAATTGCCATCGTTGTTCCCGAAGCAAACAGCATCTCTCTTTCTCTGTTTTTCCTCCGGTTTGTTAGAGCTGTTCTTGTGGCGTGGGTTTTTTTATTTTTTTTTAGTAGCTTTAGTAGCCTATCACAGAAGTGTGTGTGTCCGTGGTGCTCCTGCGCAATTAAAATTCCAGAATTCAGTATCCCAAAAGTTGCCAAGCCTGGTGTAGTGAACACATTCCAGCAGCATGAAGAAGAACCAGGTTCAATTTCCTTGTGTAGATACTTTTGAGTAATTCAATGCTCCACTGAGATGTACTCTTATCAGCTCATGTTGACACTGATGGGCAGGGTGGAAGCCCGTCTCCTTAATGTCTTAAAATGTGTCAGTGAGTTAATGCGGGCATAAAAACACAAACATTTAATCCATTTATTATTTATTTGTATAGTTAAATGCTGAATGAAATATAAGCACAGACGTAAGATTTAATATAAGAATTAAAATACAAGGATTGATGCTGACTTTAAAAGGCATGGTGACTGACTCAGCATCTAAACAGACATTGCTTTTTTTTCTCTTTCTCACGTTATTTCTTTCAGCCAACCTCCTTCTCTTTTTATCCGTTTTTTTTTTTCTCTTTCGGGCTAAATGGACATGGGGTATTTTTGTGTCACATGCTTTTTATGGCTCTCTCTTTCAACTTTCCATCCTCTCTAAACTTTTTTTTTTGTCCCACAGCTAAATGGACATATGTATCACATGCCCCAATTCCTTTCATATTGTGCAAATGAAGGATTGAAACTTTTGAAAATATAAAAATGTAACATACCCATCGTATAAGGAAGTATAAAATTAATTAAATAAGAAGCTCTAGCCTGTCTGCATGTCTAAAAGAGTGTAAAATAAAGAGTGTAACATTAATTGTTCTTTGTCACATGTGCAATATCCCTCCCATTATTATGTTTTCAGCGGGATGCCACCCATGGCGACATCATCAAAGCGCAAGTGGTCGGACGTCTTCCAAGACGAAGAGATGTATGATAAGCAGTCCATCATGGACTTGTGCACTGCCAAACTGCGCTATGTCAATCCAGCACGCCCGCCCAGGCGCAGGACAGAAGTGCCACTCCTCCGCAATGTTTTGATTGTCAACACGATGAAGCATCTATCCACTGAGATGAAACAAGAGAGCATGATGGACTATGCCACAGAAGACCTGACGGTAGACCCGGGCCACTTTGAAGGCCTTCCTCCTTTGTCGGAGCTGCTGACAGATATCATGCTTGATCCACAGCCCAATGAGTCTCAGTGTCCAACTCAAGGCTTGATTCCTTTCAACTGGTCAACGTCTGGAGCAGCTAGCTACTCTCCTCTGACTCCTCTTGAACCTTCGATGCCTTCTTACTTGGACACTGATTCAGCCTTGGAAAATACTGGAGAAGAGAAAATAGTTCATGATCTTTTGCCTTGTACTAGTGTCATCGGGCTAAATCCAAGTCACCACTCACCATGGGAAGCTCATGGAGACACAGGTTCTTTGGATTCGTTCCTGTCTAGTGCCTCATTGCAGCAACCTTCAACAGATACTTTAGACTCATTTGCTTCAGATTCTGCATTCCAGTCAACTAGTGGGCCTCTGCCTTCATTCACATCCCTTTTTGAAAACTCAAACCTGTCATATTCAGAAACGGTTCCAACATCGTCATACACTGACCTTACTCCAACTGCATCACCCTCAATGTTATACTCCTCAACGGCGACCTCTTCTGCCTCGTTTTCAGCTCAGACTACTGTTGCGTCAGCATCTACCGAAGAGCTTGTGGGAAATACAACATTAACGGATACTGAATTGGAGTTCCTTGCCATGGCATTTTCATCTAAGTTGCATAACGTATCATTTGAAGAGCTTGTGCAAGCATTTCCACAATCAACACGGTTACAGCAGCAAAATTCTCAGCAGTCTTCATTCTTTGTGCCTTCTTCTATACAAACGTGCAGTAGTAGTACTAGTAACACTTCAGTTACAGAGACAAGTCCCACTACCAGCAATCCTTGTGCAAGTTTTTATCGCAAAGACCAACCACCCCCAAGTGTTGATGAAAACATGGTGCGTGTACTAGTCAATTTATGATTTAACTTAAAGAGTGCACAAGTTTACAGCAATGACATTAGTGCAGAGAAAGTTTTGCCTTCAGTAATTCAGTGTACAATATATGCACTGAGTGAAGATAATATACTGGCAGTTTCTTTTTGCATAAGACATTAGTCCAGTACATGGATCTTTCTGTTGGAAATTTAGTATCAAGAATCCGTAGAAGGAAAAATAAAAGTGACTGGTATATTTATAATAATTGGCTTTTCCATAGGATCGTTGTACCGCTATACAGGATTTATTCATTTAAGTTCTGAGTTAGTACACAAAAAATTTCTTTGGTTGCAGCTTGAAACAATGACCCAAGTATGATATTCCACTTTAGTGCCTAACTTGAAAGTTATGACAATGAAGGCGACCGATTCAGTATATTGTATTAAGCTCACAGCAAACTTTTGCAAAACTTGGAAATGTCGTCATTTCAGAGACATTGGTACTTTCAGATGAGTTGTGGACTATACATCTAAATTGTGCAACATGTTTGCTTACTTACTGGTTTGTTTTGTGCATAAAAATGGCTTATATGTAGGTGTGACGTACATCAAAAGTTACAAAGTTGTGATACTGTGTTCGTGAAATGAGGCAATACAAGAAGCATTTTACCAGAAGGATGTGATGACACTCTACTAAGCTATTGACACATTTTCAGCAGGACCCGTACAGCTACTCAAAAGACCTACTTGCTCATATGTACATTGAAATATGTTTCGTGTGTATGTGTGTTATTGTTGTTGGTTTATTTATTTTATTTTTTTTGGAGGGTGGGTGTGTCATTGTATGTTCTATTATCTATTTGTGGTATGTGCGTGAATAGAAACTAAATTATTTACATTCTTCTCTGGTTCATTTTGTAAAAGTTACAAGTGGAAACCCTCTATATCAGTTGTGGATGATGATGCCATGCTGACTGAGGCTGTGATTTTTTAAATTTGCTGCTGATGAATGTGAAGTGCACCAAGCTGTTCTCTGAAATTTTGTTTGTTTTGTTTTGTGCTTGTGAAAAATTTTTTGGGAGTGAGTAAAATTCTAGTTCAGTACGAAATAAATATTTTATTCTACCAGCTCGTTTGCAATAGTGAGTAATAATAGGTGGGTCAACTGTTAATCTTGGCGTTCCTTTCGAAGTCTCTTCGGAGGACTGGTCAATTGAATGTAATATACGTTATGTAATATACCTTAATAATGATTGCACTTTCAAGTCGCTGTGCATTTTTAAACTAAAAAGATGTTTACAAGGCTGTTAATTACCAAAACTGTAGAGATCAGAACCCTCTTTATACTTACTGGTACAAAGTTTAAAACTCGAGAAATATCACAAGATGGTTTGTCGCATTATACTGCTGAATGACATAACTCTGAATAGCCGTGTGTATGCACCATCTCCCTTGCTAGCAGTCTTAAAGCCTATGAAAGTGTACTCTTGATCATTTTACTCCCAGCAGTCGTCAAATTTAATTCAAAACCTTTCTTGGGAGCTACATTAATTAAATAAATTGTAGTCTTGTACAATCAGTTATCTTCAAACGTTCAATCTATGTATGAATCATTTATGGAGTGTTTAGCTGTTGAAGCTTGGGTATTTTAAGTTCCCTGTGAACATTCTTTTAAGCTCACTTTTATGCTCTTTTGTTTTTTGTGAATTGGAATTAATGTTTGTTTTTGAGAATTTTGGCGAACAACTACGTAAACAAAAACCGTTGACGAGTTAATCATACCCATGGAGAAAAATACACTTGGGGTATGATGTATTTTCTGTATTCACTGGTGCAATTGTCCTTTAAGAGTGGGTAAAGATGTGGATGCGGCTGGCAAATGTTGACAGAGTCACGGTCAGTTCATGGCGATCTCAGTTGAGAGTGATATTTATATAATATGTAAGTTGAATTCTGTAAGTGATCATAGGTGAGAATCTCTTTGATGATAAGTATTTGTAGTCTCTATAGTCTTTTGTTCTTCATTTGTTTCAAATTGACTGTTCACTTTCTGTACTTCTACTCCTCTACTAGTTGGCAGCAATGTATCTTCCTTGTTTTAATTTAAACAATTAATTTATTTTTCTTCCCTCCCATGATCTCTGGGCACATCAGTTTGCGTGTCATGGACAAAACTCTGTATTTGTAGAATTGTTAGTGATATTTATAAAGTGATTTTATTGTGAATGCATTTTCGAAAGACTATTTCGGATTTTAGAATATTTTCGTTATTATTATTTTTTGAAAAGTAAAATGTTAAGAAACGTAGACTTGCACAAGAAAAATGAAACGGTATATTTTTATCAAGGATAAATTATTGCGGATCTTTGTATTGTGGTATCAAACTGCTAATAAGTAAATCAATACTCTTTTTTTGTGACTATACTATAGTTTTGAAATTTATTGGTTTAATTGAAAATTGCAAGTTGAATTGATCTTTCAAATTTTCAATGCAGCGCTGGTTCCTTGTACATGTAATATATGTGCCTCAAACCTGATCTAAGTTAAGCTTTGCAGTCACTTTTTTTGAAGATTTAAGAACCTAACTACATATGGTATATTTATGTCTGTCCTCTATCGAAGATTCTCGCCAACATAGAACTATTTACATTAGACTACAGTTCATAGAAATGGGAAACCATATTTGCCTGGTGCTTTAGTCAGGTTGTATGCTGTTGTCTATACCCTCTAGTTACCAAGATAATCAGTTGCAGCTTTGTCATGACAGAAGTATTACTCGTGTTATTGTGGCGAGTCCTCAGTAATATCTTGTCACTGAAAACGAGGACAACTTTTTTTCTCGATCCTTTTCTCCTGTGCATTCTTGTCAATGAAATCCTGTCATTTCTTATTTATTTTATCTTTTGTATGATTTTTTTTCCTTGCCTGAAAGTCCTATTTTCCAGGTTGTTCCGATTATGCAACTGAACATAATGTATTATTTGTTTCTCATGCATAATTTGGCTTTTGTACATAAGCACATAAATTATATGAATGATTTATCTTGAAGTAATACCATTTACAAGTCGTTACATATTTCCTCTGTGTGTGTGTGTGTGTGATTGGAAACAAATGAGCTTCCAACTCCAACACCAGGTGAATTGTTTGTAATTTTAGCATTGAAGGACATGTGAAGGTGGAATGGAAAAAAGTAAGAATGGCTTTCTTTCTATGCCATCGCACATGTGCCTTCCTTGTAGTAGCATAAGTATCATCTGCAAGCAGGTGTCCTGTTTACCTAAGAAGTGCATTTTAGTCTGTAAGTACAAAGAATAAATTATCTTTTAATAAAAATGTGTAGATTACATTTATATAAATAATATAATAATATACATTTACAAATATACACCACATCTCAAAATACAAATTTTAATTTTCCATTTTACTATCAGCCCTCAAATGATTTTTGGGAGTGGCTGGGCTGCATGTTGTTGTCATTGCTCTCTCACTGTGCTGTGAAATGGTCTAGGAGAACTCATGAAATTTGCCCATGCCGGTTTGGAATTTTAAAATCTGTTTTTGGAATTGTGAAATGAACACTGTAAGTCAACATTGTTCTGATATTCCTTCTTTCTACCGCTATCCCCAGTTTTATGACTAGTTTGTTTGTGTGGCAGGTGAATTATTGGATTTTATTTTTTTAAAACATTTTTTGTTGTGTCTGCTGGATTAATTATCTGTTTATAAGCCCAAAGCCAGATTCCTCAGATCATGAACTTCTTGTGGAAAACATTGTCACTTGTGATCTAGTCTCAGCTCTTTTTGGAATGCTCTGAAGTCAGCTTCACCAATGGGAAGTTTGATTTATTTGGTGGGGGGGTTTTTTAAGTGGAGTGAAAGAAAGAGGAGAGGTATCATGATAACCAGCTGTGGTGCTCTTTAATCACTGTCAAAATAAGTAGAACTGGGTTTTTATCCAGTCATTCAATCTTCATTTTTTTAAAAAGAATGCAGGTAGAAAATGGACTCGCATAGGGAAGGAAATGTATTCATATCATACTCTACATCTTCAAAATTATGAGTTCTATACTTCAGTTGAAAAGTTTTAGCATGTAGATTTCTTGTAGATGCTTCTTTTTCCCCTGTGGTTGGCTAAATCAGTATTTGGAATCTCACTTTTTGCTTTGTATTTACACATTTTGAAAAGTTGCTAATTCCCCTTTACCTAGTTCGAAGGAGGGGCTGACCTTTTGTTGTTAAGAAATATTTTGGTTAGTGAATATCCCTTTTCTGGTTTTCAGTTTTGCTCTTCTCGCCCGATATATTTTTGGGAGTTATTTTAGATCATGGAGGGTTGGATGAGTCATTGGATGATGCAGGCAGTTTGGAGGAGTCAGTTGGTTTTTGCATGTCAATTTAGATGTCATTCGGCTCTAGATAATTGTTGTATGACAAATGCACTGATCTGAATTCCCCCCCCTCCACGGTTATAGTTCAAATAGTTGCTACCGTATGATGAGTGAGGGAATGCTAAAAAGCTTGCAAATCTTCCTGTAAATAGAGATTTTGCAAGAGACTTAACACACCAGAGCCTCCAACTTCTTCATTTTAATTGACACACTGTGTCATTGTAAGCTCAATACGGTTTTATGCATTTCAGGTGGACAGTAGAGGAGATTGGAGGAATGTGTTCAGTCATAGTGTGTGAAAAAAGCAGGGAAATCATAAAAAGACACAAGGTCATTGGGTAGTGAATATGTCAGTTAGCTGGAGCGGATCTGATACCTTGAAGATTGTTTTAGGCTTCGTCACATCCCTTGTTTCATTGATTGATTGCTGCCAACATTAAAAACACAATTTTCCTTTCAAGGTATTCATTTTGGATCTTTATTTTGTTAACGACTCGTAGATCATATATCGTTATGAAATGTTAAGCGCCCAATCCAAACTCTTGATGAAAAAAGACCAATTGAATTTCATATTACAGTTTTTAAAATACGTTCAATAGTAAGTGAAAATTTACTTGATTTGTAAAGGAAAGGTAGATAATGAAATATGACATAGATTTGATGCTGGCTCATTATATAAATTTCATTCCTGTTCCGAATTTCATGGGGGAGTGTATGTGTGGGTCAGTTGTCTATCTTTTTTAAAGATTTTTTCGGTGGGGGGGTTTCATGCCTCTTTCTCTTCTAGTCTATTCTCAGGAATGTTTGTTGTGTGTGTTTACTGCAGAATTAATTCTTTTTTTTAACTGGAGGTAAAAGGGGGACAAGATATTCAGTGTGGACCAATTGTTTGGAATGTTTGCCAGTTTAGTCTGTGTGGTCCAGTGACTGCAGGATGAATGTGATACCCTTGTATTTTTGCTTATTGCTAAGAGAACATTCCAGGTTTATATAATATATTTCTGTTTTCTGGCCCAGTTTACCCCCCACCCCATACCCACACACAATTTGTGTTGAGATGTCCGGTACAAATGGTGTTTATGTGGGGACAGCAGCACTGTCTGCACTTCTTCAGCTTTAGATGTTGGTGGTGTCATTTATCTAGACCTGAAGGCTTGCAGCTTTGCCCCAGCCCTGAGAACTTTGAATGATGATGATGAGAGATGGTGCTGATCACTTGTTGCTGGGCCGTTTCCAATGTTGTCTCTGAATGTTTGTTTAAAGATTGCGTTCGATCTGTATTGCCATTAAAATTTGCTGCAATTGCAAGTTCCTAATTTGTTGTTCACTGATCTTGACCTCAACTGCCCTGAAATGTTTGCAATGTTTTCTTTGGTAGTGTGCAAATCGCATATAAGCGTATCTCCATTATTGTGATTCTTTCACATACGTTCGCTGTTTGCGACATGTACTCATGATAAAAAATGTTCAGCTGAGTTTTGTGTCTAATGAGTGCTCTCGTTTTACATTTATTGGTAAACTGAACTGTTTCTATACAAATTCAGCAATATGTGCATGTTCTTACCAAAAAGACGTCAACGTTCAACGTATCAATTCATATGATGCGGACATTCAATGTGTACTGTGTAGTTCACACCGAAGACACCAGTGACAGGCCTTGCCCGATATATATAGTTTTATCTTACTACAATGTTTTACATTTGCTTCCTGTATAGAATTACGTTTTTTATTTTTCATAACATTAACATCATCTCACCGCATGGTTGAATGATTTTGTTTCTTGTGGGAACATTTGTCTTGGTTTAGTTTGTGCCCAGTGTCAGTACAGCTGGCTGCCAACAGATTTTGTCCCCTTTTGTTACTCCTTGTGGCCGAGGGAAGAGAGATAGTTTGTTGAACATCTTCATGGAGCAAAGCCTCTTGTTCAAAGAGACTGGATCTACGTGAAAGATACTTGTTCTTATCTGTCGTCTTTTGCTTGTCACAATTGTTTTCAGTAATGTGCTGAGTTCTTTTAGAGTGGAATATACTAGTATATATTTCTTGCTTTACGTGAGTGGACTTGATAGACTACAGATCTCAAGAAACAAAGCCTGAAGTCGTATATCTTTTTCTTTTCTATTTTTCCCCACTCCATTAGTCCCAATGAATATTATTAGCTTCATAAAAGTTCTTACTTTTATTGCAGTGGAGGGGGCAGGGCGTCCATCCATACACATTAGATATCGATGGTGTTGGGCATGGATTGGCAGTCTCCCTGGAACTTTTTTTTTTACAAAACGAGGAAAGAGCTGCGCGACTATAATATTCTAAAAGACCACTTTAACTTGTATTCAACTTTGCATGCATTTCTATTCATTTGAGTTTTTACACCATTTGTTGGGAAAATGTATCTGATCCAGCTTTACAATGCAGTCCAAAAATCAAGATTTTAGAAAAGTTTGGAGTTGTTCCAACTGTGTTGGACACCATCGATATTTTATCAGACATGTGTCCTGTGTGGGGACCAAGTGCTCTGCCTTAAAAATTTTCTGTTCAGTGTCTAGTGGGTTATATAAAACATCAACGGAAGCACAAGTATTTGATCATTTTCAATGTCACAAATTTAAATGGCTCCAATATTTATTCTTCTCTCCTTTACCAAAAGGGCTTGACCAAAGTTCACATCTCTTTTATATTATTTCTATTATTATTATTATAAGGCTTTTGTTTTAGTTGTATTTTCCCATCTGGCTAATGAACGGATTCAGACCTCTGAGGCTGTTCTCAAAGATGCTCCCTGATAAGTTTGGCAAAATAATTTGATCACAGAGACATTTGAAGGTAGTGGTGCGTAGTCTGTCATTAGGGTGTGGTGATGCTTGCTGGGGATGCCGTTTCCTCCTCCTAG
This sequence comes from Aplysia californica, assembly GCF_000002075.1. Taxonomy (NCBI): domain Eukaryota; kingdom Metazoa; phylum Mollusca; class Gastropoda; order Aplysiida; family Aplysiidae; genus Aplysia; species Aplysia californica. Next base: position 534,182 of record NW_004797361.1, read on the forward strand.
CGTCATCAGCGTCTCAGGTTGACATCACTGGGAATGACTGTGATATAATGTATGAATGATTATTGCTTGAAGGCTTACATGTTAATTTATTCAGTGATGTTATCCTCAGTGCTGGTGACGACGAGTAATTCCTCCTGTCTCCCAGTCTGCCATACCCTCTGAGAGCCGATTGTGTTTGTGCAGCTCTAAATTTGGGCCAGAAGACCATAGAGCTCTCGTCTCGTTTATTATTTTGGTCTCAAACAGAGCTTGATCTAGAATCTGTTTCCAGTGCCTCCACACTTGGTTTTTAACTCATCAAGCAAATCTTTTACGATTTGTCTTTGATTATAATGAGATTTCATTTTAAGAGGTTGTAAAAGCAGTTAATACTACATTAATTTGGTGGGTTGAGGTCTCGTGGGATGGTGAGGGTAAATAGCATTCTCAGTAAGAAGTTGCTCATGCCAATCCACAGCTGATGCAAGATAGATGTACTTCTCGCTCTTTTATCCCCATATTGGACAAATTAGGTTTTTTTCTCTCTGGTTTAAAGGGTATGGATTTGCAAAAACCTACATATGACTCTTGATGTAACTTTGTAAAGTCAACTGAAACATGTTCATGTTAACCAGTGTCTGGTGTAGTGGTTAGGTGCTTCACTGTCACGTACAGAAGCCAAATTTAATTCCCAAGTGAAGAGAAAATGTTTATCGAGGATCTCGGTCATTCTGTTGAGATGTTTTATACCTCTCAACCCGCACTGACCCTGACCAGGCAGGGTCGGAAGCCTTCCCCCAAAATGATCTAAATTCTGTCGGTGGGGGTGTAAAGAACATCTACATTATTTTTTTAAGTTAAAAAGTCGCTAGGAAAAATTCACTAGTCTGCCTGCTGCAAACTGCTGGTGGCTCTGGAATGATGTTCTTGTTCTTTTTTTTTTTTTTATCATACAAAATGTCCTTTGTGAGTAATATCTGGTGTCTAGGCAGCAACATAGATTTGTTGTTGTTTCCTCTTTTTTTTTGTGTATGTTGTTCCTTACAGATGAACAGAAAAGCAATTGTCATTTTACACAGCATTTTGTTTTCTGTGAATGTGAAAAAAGTCTATGCGTATTTTTTCATTCATTATTGTTGTTTCATTTCCAAATATTGCATATTTGCTCCAGTGATGATGAATGAAATGTCCCGTTCACGAAAATGAAATGTTTGGGACTCTGCAAATTATTTATACTTTGGTAAATATAAATAAACAATTTGTCCTGAAATTGATTGTTGGTTTGGGTTCTTTTGTTTTTGTTGTTTGGGAACATTGTTTCTGCTGTTGGGTTGGTAGAAGGGACTGCCAGACCTAAATTCTACTTTTTTTTTTCATGTGTTTCTGTCTTTCTACCTTACTTTTTCCATGCATGAAAAATCCCATACTATTAGTTATTGGGACGATGTTCCTGCAGATCTCAGGAGCGTGTTAAAACATCTGTTGTTCCTCTATTCTTTTTCTTATTGCTTCTCTGAACAGTTGTGTTCCTGTCATCAGCTGTCAGTAGTGGTGCGGGTAGTTGGGGTGGAGGGCGCCACTGGTAAATCCTACTTCTTTACTTTAGCCCTTTGTGGGTCGTTGGCGGGTGCTTTGGTGTGGTTTGCTTCTTCTTTCCTATCAAACATCTATCGTCTTATCTCCCATTCTCTTTTTATATGTTTGTCACTCTCTTGTAACACCTCTAATCTTGTGGCGCTCATATGACCTTATGCAGTTGCGAGCGCCGTAAAACCTCTATTAAAACTAAAACTAAACTTACCACTTTGTTTCTGTCTTATCATTTCCCATCACTAAATGATCATTATTGTGTTGATGTGCTTCACTTATTCAAACAAATATCAGGAGTAGTATGGTAAGGCAGTGGATTGTTGGCAGGTGCTCTGATGTGGTACATATAAGAATATAATATATAGTGAGAGAGCAGTTAGCACAAGGCCCCTGTCTGTCTGTCTGCCTCCCC
>NW_004797361.1:538807-547789 GCF_000002075.1 Aplysia californica
CTATCGCGTTAATCTCTGCCTTTTTCATGTTTCCTACTGTCGTATATATAGATCTATATACTGTGAACACGGATTTTTTTTCGCCCTCCCCTGCCCACCCAGCAGTATTGGGGTAATGGGTACGGTACCTGACATTGAATTGGGGAAGTAAAGGCGGCGTGGAAAGGAACTGGCCACCCTACCACAAATGCCGCAGGCCCAGGAAGTTGTCTCTCTAACAAGGCAATCACCAATGTCCGGATCGGATGCGGGAACAACTTTACTTTTTACTGTCGTATAACACCTCTACTCTTCGGACTTTTATGACCTAATTGTGTTGCAAGTGCTATAAAACTCTAACCAAACCAAACAAACAAAAAGCAGCACCTGAAATGATACATAATATATTACAGCTTTGGAAATATCCCATTAACTTTCGCGGTCATTTTTTCACTAATTTTACCTCTGACACCAGGCGACCCCCCACATCCTTCAATCGCAAACATCTTGACTTTTTATTCAAGACAGATGAACACATGTCCTATTTTTCATCAAAAGCGAGACAAATGAACTAGCTCTAAGATTAAACCAATAACTCCATAAAATGTAATGACGAGCGCCTGATTTGTCCATGTCGTGATACATAACAGCATGGGCATTTCTTTTGTTTGCCCGTAGAATGCAACAGGCTCTCATGAACTTCCTGGTCAATTTTGTTGAGATAAAGCAAGTTTTATACACAGTGCACACTGCTAGTCGAATTGAGTCGAGGTCAGACAGATTTTCTTCCAGGGGGGGCAAAAACTAGCAATCTGGCACTATACGACACACGACTGATTCGACTCAATAATTTTGAAGGTCACAGTCAAATTAAGTCGGATTCAGTCAAACTGTGCCATAATACATGTAGCAGCTTTTGCTCCTCCTTAGAAAAAGATGTGGTCCTGGCTCAATCAATATGAGTTCGACCGGCAGTGAGTGAGTAAGCTACGTAGTTTCATAGCGTGCACTGACCAGGGCTGCTTCACGACTCGATTCGATCTGATCATGCATTTGACCACTGCCTTTTCTTGTTGTCGGTGTTGTTGTTTTGTTTTTGGGGGGTTTTTTTGTTGTTGTTGTTTTTGGTTTTTTTTTTGGGGGGGGGGTTGTTTGTTGTTGTTTTGGTAAGAATTTTACGGCGTTCGCAACTCCATGAAGTCGACTTTCAGTTGGTGGGAAATTTCGATTTTTGTCCATGGGGGAGGGGGGGGCACCACCTACTCTTACTGATTTTGAACCACCAATGAATATTTAACGTGCGCAACTTGCACACAGGTCATCCGAGATTTTTCGACATTTTCCGAGAAGGCTAGATCTAGCTGCTCGATCTTGCCTTCCATAAGATCAGGGATGTGGCTGAAAGACAGCAGCAAGAAGGAGCCAATGAGTAGCAGTTGAAAGGCTGCAGAAAGAGCCAGGAGCCCACAGGAGGGGGCAAAGGAGATGAGGGGGTAGAGGCAGAAAGTTGAGACGAAAGCAGACGACGAAATATTGTTAGAGAGCAGAAAAGGATGTAAAAGGAGACAATTTTAGAGAAGGAAATTTTCCGGCGCTATCCGGATTCGAAATCACGACCTATTGAATGAGAGGCGAACACCACAGAGTTTAGGAAGTTTCTGATTAGACCAATCCATTCCCAAAGGAGAGACGCTTATTGGTTAGCTCTACTTTTCTGTGAACCTTCGTGTGACTTGTATAGTTATTATTAGGGTCAACCGTGAATACCTTCCCCTGTCTATTTTGGAAAGGACCAGAGATAGTATACAATAACATGGTTCACACTTCTATTTTTGGTGCTGAAAAAAATCTCTTAAAATTTCACTGGCGACTCCTATGTTAATGAACGCCCGAAATGGTCTTTGAGCCCTAATATGTCTTTAGGCTACAGAAAGAGTTGGGGTAAATATCCCCCCCCCCCAAAAAAAAACAACCAAAAAACAACAACAACAACAACAAAACAACAACAACGACAAAACAAAACAAACAAAAAAAACCAAAACAATTTCTGCCTTACGAAACGAAACAAAACGTTTCTATCATCAATGTCGGTGGGGACAACGGAAATACATGTATCAAACAGATTATTGAGGACGATTTGTTGTTGTTGCTGTTATTGTTGCTCTTGTTGTTGTTGTTGTTGTTGTTGTTGTTGTTGTTGTTGTAGAGCGCTATAACTTAAGTTAAAACTCTTTTTGCAACGTAGGCCCCCTTACCTTTTAACCCAATCCGTACGTCGTGTTTTACTACATGTATCACATCCATACGACGTGGAGAACTCTGTGCCACCACTTTCCAAAGAGGAAATTTACTCGTTAATCTGATCCGTACGCTTTGCTTAGCAGTCTGTTAAAATGATTTTTTGAGAAATACTGAAAGTTTCAAAGACATCTTCGTACTAGAAGTAAGGTATTCTAAAATGTGAAGAATACAACCCCAGGGGTACAAATTGACCTCGGGGCGTACGGATAGGGTTAAGAAAACGGAGAAGCACGGGTAAGCTGACCCACAAAGGCAACTTTCACACTTTCCCTTGTCACTCACCGTCTTGAACTAAAAAATGTATTTGCACCAGATTTATCGCAGAACAGGTATATTTTCATCGAGTGTCTCGACCCTTTTGCTGGGACATTGTATCCCACTCAGCCCAGGTTGGCCCTTACAGGCAAGATAAATCCCGCCTCCTAATTGATGTAAGTTGTGCCAATGAAGGCATGAAAAAATGCTACTTTTAAATTTAAGGAAAATATTTAAGATCTAAAGAGAGGACAGCTGGAAAAAGAACCCCGAAAAACAAACGTAAACCGTAAACCGTTGTTTTAGGACAAAGTTCGAACTTAAGGGCTCTGCATTTGGAGGTCAGTGTCATGACCATAACATCACGTGCGTGTTGGGGTCATTCCACGCAAAGAGACGCCTGTGACGCCCGAGTGGTAACCTGCTGAAAAAAGAATCCAAGCAATGATAGATCCATTCTTCACTTTTAAAAATTATTTCATTTTTATTTACCCGTTATTTATTGTTTTGGTGGTTGTGGTGGTGGTGATAGTGGTGGGTTTGTTTGTTTGTTTGTTTGTTTTTGTGTGTGTGTGGGGGGTATTTTTGTTTAGTTTAGTTTTTGTTATTGTTGTTGTTTGTAGTTCGTTTGTTTGTTTTTTGTGGGCGGTTTGGGGGGAGGGGTGCCGGAGGTTGGCTGCATCTGATAGAAAAAAGTAAAGTATAGCATCAATCACTGCTTAGAATTCTTTCAGTAGGTTATCAACTCCACTTTACCTGTGCCACTTTTCGTGGAATGGTCTATTTCTGAGTCACCACCACCACCACCAGACCACCCTTGCATCGAAATGCTGATTAAGGAAATTATAGCTTAATACCTAATGCACGCTATCAAAATCGGATTCATCGGATTGAGTCGGGGCCAGCCAGATTTCATTTTGTGGTGGTAGGAACTTGACCCGGAAGTGCATCACGGCCTATCACATTCTGGACGCAAACAAAAACATAGTAGATCTACCCCTGCAACGTGTGAAGGCGTTCTGATTGGCTGTTGCTGGCTTTGATTTCATCAAACTGGAAGCGACTGGGGCGTAGAAAATCGGACATGCTTGGTTTTTGACGATTTGATCCAATTGTGCAAAAATGGTAGTTTTTTTCTCCTCCATGAAGCCATGGCCTGCTCTGGCCGCCGTCGATTGTGAAAAAACCATATCAAAAAAGGGTTTGGAAGAAACTTTCTACAATGTACACTGGGCATAACGCTCCTCTGCTGCTGTATGACCGATTAACATTACGACAGAACAGTTTAACTTGACCTTAAGGACAGTATGACCCTATGACTTCCTCTTTGGAAGGGGGGGGGGGGTGAGGGAATTATCTCTGCTGGATGTTTATTGCTGGCCGTGCATCACGCGTCTCGGGTTCTTTTTCTACAGCTCTGAGGTTTTTTAAAACCTTCCATATGTCTTTATCGACGTTAACAAAAATGAATTGGGCTGTTTTTTAGGGATACGAGTGCAATTTCTTCATCCGGTTTCTTTCGCTTTGTACATCACACTTATTGGTGATGTCTGTTGTGTAGCGGTTAAGCTGTTCGCCGTTACATACGAGCGACATAGGTTTGAATCTCGAATGGGAAAGTTTTGCAAGGGAGGGGGGGGGTAGGTTTAGGAGCATAATCTCCGTTGTTTTCACACTAGCTCTCACAGTTTACATTTTCCTCCTGCGTGTATAGGCCTATAGATTTGGGTCTGTCGTAGGGTCATATTAAAGATGTTTAGGTGGTTTCAGTTTGTAGAGGGGTTGGAGTCACTTGTTGTCGCGACTTACTTGTCAGCCATAATCTTTATCACCGCAAAATAAAATCTTTGATCTACTAAGGAACTCCACAAAACGAAGCAATCATCCACTCACCCGCACACCGCGTAAACTACACCACCTTTGATCTAAATACTCCCAGCGCTGTGGTAAACGGGGCCGATTAGACAGCCTAGATTGCAGTAAACTGGTTGATCGAGAAAGACTTACGGTAAACCGCCGTAGCACAGTAGACTTTCAACTAAACCAGCGCCAAAATCGTTTTCCTTGGCGTGGAGGAAGCAGTGTCTTATCCCCCCCCCCCTCCCTCGTGACTGATTACTGCTTTGCTGGAAGAAGACAGCAGTAAAAAGAGTAGACTTAGTAGAAGTTTCATCGAGTCTCTGTATCTCTGTCTGATTGGAAACAGTATTCCTCTCTTCACAGGGATGGCCTTGACAGACAAGTTTGAACTACGGTAGCCATCTTCCTTATCATCATCATAGCATTTCTCTCCCTATATCAGGGTGTAAGCCAAACACAAGCACTTTCCGCCTTTGCCTATCCTTTTAATATTATTCTATGCCTTCCCACAGGTTCGCTCTACTTTTCTTCCCTTCTGTTGTTAAAATAGATGGCTTCTGGTGCCTCTATAAATAAATCATTGATTGTCAAATGGATGGCTGGGGCTAAAACAGCACGTGGACAAGGATGGCGGGTTCCTCTATAAAGAAATTATTTATGGTTCTATAGATGGGTGGTGCCTCTATAAATAAATTCCGTTTTTCTTGCCTGCTTTAAAAAAAAAGTATTAAACAACATACGTGACAATGGGTATAATTTTATATAGTTTGTTTCAGTTGGCGACGGTCAGATTTTTTCCTTTCATTGAGGGGCAAGTAAAAAAAAAGGCATGACTGAGTAAGAGGAAGAACCAGGAGGGGGAACAAAAGCGTTTATTTTTCATTTCTTTTTTAAATGCGCATTTATTTGCATTTTGACAAAATCCTCCAAAATCGAACGTGTCGAAGATCTGGCACTTGATGACGATCTCTGTGTCTGCAAGGATGTCGTATCTGTCTCGACCAGGTCCTTTTTTAAATAAGTTTTAGTAAGGTTTTGCGGCGCTCGCAACTGCGTAAGGTCATGCCAGCGCCAAAGGGTGGATGTCAGCAGAGAAGTCCAAACGGGGAATCAGGCTTACTCTGCTCACCTTTCTTGTCTCAACAGCACAAAGTCTGCTTCGTCTTCTACTATCAAGACCAGGTCGACCATGACAGGCCGTGTCCCAGTAGCCTGCTCGGTCACATGTATGTTGGTCACGATCGCTCCCAGGTTGATGAAATTGAGGCCCAAAAAACAAGCACATGGCTACTACGCATTTTGTTAGATCTTTTGTTTGCACGTGGAACGTGATGGGCTATAATCTGGGTTCTAATTATGTACCTCCGGTTCGAATCTTCTGATGAAGCAAAGCAGAGGTCAGTCTGAAATTATGATATGTGCTGTAGCCCGCGCCATTACCCGACCCGCCCTGACCCCGCGAGATCATACATTTGACCAATGGGTATTATATAATGTAGCATGGTTTACACCACATATGAGCAAACTGCAGCCTGTTGGTCAAATCCGGCCAACAAGCAGTTTCAGTCTAGCTCGTGAGTCGACCTGTGTAATTAATAAGGGAAGTAGCCCGCTGTGAGATACCTGTAAGTGGGGCATCGTGGTGAAATCAGGTGCTCGTCAAAATTATGACGAAGAAATCGACATTTTTGCGCCAGGTTGGTAATTTTTTTAAATCGAAAATTATACTTTTGGCCCTACACCTTTTATGTCGATATAAAAACACAATTCTTTGAAGATTTAACGAAGAAAAGAAACGCGTTGAACAAAGGCACAGAATGTTTTAATTTTCAGCCTTCAAAGACTCTCAAGCTATAGAAGTCACCGAACCTTGGCGGTCATTTTCTCGCTAATTTTACCTCTGAAACCGGTCGACCCCCATCCCTCTCAATCTCAATATCTCGACTTCTTTTCAAGCTAGGTGGGAATTTTGTTTTCATTGAAAGCAAGACAGATTAACAACCTTTAACTTTAAAATGATACAGTTACAGCGTGGGACGCTCACTGTTAAAAACAATCAGGAAACGACCAATGCAGTTTTTGGGAAACCCGAATAGACATAAAGGTCTTGAACATCTAGTTCTCACTGGCAAAATTGAAGGCAAGCGAGGCAGGGGTAGACCCAGAGCAACGTACTAAGGGAACCTAAACAAATGGGTAACGGGGAAAGATCAGGGAAACGTAGCTTTTTCAAGAGCATCCGAGCAAAGGAATAAATTGAGAACCGTGATCGCTGATGTCTCTCGCAGATCTGGCACTGGATGAAGATGAGTTACATGAACATGTACCAATAACTCCACATGCCCCTAAATTGACGAGCGCCAGTTTCTATCGCGTCGTGGACAGAGTTAATAAAAACAAAACAGTTGCCCGTCTTGAAAATTAAAATCAATAATATAGTTTTGGGCACAGCTTGAAGCAATAGATCTAATGTTTTATCTTGTGAAATGCCTTTGAGTCACATTCTCTATGGTGTCAATTTCAGCCTCACTTTTTATTGTTGAGAGTTTGGGTATTTCAATCGATTTCACTCAACTTTCTCTTGCTTTGGCCGGGAGAGATAATATTCGGAACAGCCTAATCCGACCCGTGACTTGGACACACCTGCTCATGCCTGGTTATACAAAGCAGTAAACATCAGAACCAAATTTTTTTAATGTATTTATTTATTTATTATTTATTTATTTTTTTTGGGGGGGGGGGTTGTTGTTGTTTCTTGTTGCTGTGCTTAGTTGTTGCTGTTGTTGTTTTTGTGGGGGGGGGGTTTGGTTGTTGTTGTTGTTGTTTTTTGTGTGTTTTTTTTGGGGGGGGGGTTAACCATTGACTGTAAGATGTTCAGTTACAATTTGTTTACCTCTTAGTTTTGTGTCAACCGAAAAAGGTGTCTCTGTGTGTCATCTGGGACGTGGTTTTGTCCTTCTCATCCCGGGTTGACCCTGATACAAAGAATCAAAGCAGCCCGCTTCCTAAATTGTTTAACTTGTGTCGATAGGGGCTTAATACATTACCAGTTACAACAGTGAACCGAAATGCTGCTCCGAAATTAGGCTGTTTCCCTGAAACTTCACTTCTGCTTAACCTACATTTAGTAAAGCGCTCAAATTTTAAACTTGTATGGGACAAAGAGCAGGCGTGGTTCGTCCATAGAGCACAGTCGTGCAGTGCCGCCCAAAATGTTTTAATGTTCTATGACGTATAGCACCCACAATAATAAAATAAAAGACGCCAGAAACAAACACTAGCCAAATATTATATCATAACAAGGCCCTCGCTGGCGCCGTAACTGTCATTTCTATTCTACAGCGCCGTAAAACATCTACTATGCCATGCCTAAGTTCATGCGCTGTATCTAAACATAACAGGATAGTCAACAGTGCAAACCAGACTTATAAATCGCTCATTGGGATAACCCAAGCGATGACATCACTTGTAGTGAGTTTGGCAGTACATTAATATTAATAAGACGGCACATCTCAAATGTGCTCCAGCCGAATAGCGCCGAAATAAAGCCCACAGTAGGCAGCCTAAAAATAAACGCCATAGACTATGCACTATTCCATGACAAAATTATGTGATCCCCGGAGCAATCCAGCGGAGTGCTCAAGTGAATTGTGATTGGTTTATTGTCTTGTCGCAATTTTAAGCGACTCTATGACCGTAAACCTGAGGGAGGTGAACGTGACATACTTAAGTCACCGTCCTATGAGTTGTGCTTTTGAACGGTTTTGTAGTGGAGTGGTGAAAGGTATTAGTTGAGTGTTCAGTTCTAATGCAGGATGAATGAAATTGACGTTAAGCTAACAAACAGATTTAGTTCTAGAAGTCAAAGCCACAAGTAAAAAGAATGAAAATAAAAGCACAAGGTCTTCCTTCACCAACCCAAAGATCCTAAAATTATACACCATCCCATTTACTCTGCCATTGATTATCTTCAGCCTAAGATAGCTTAATTGTGCACGCCCACTCTTTAGACCCACGAGCCGCCCCTGACAAAGAGCGACAATAAATGTAATCTACATGTATTGTTGTTACTATTAATATATAAAATTAACACTAAACTTAGTAAACTGAATGGCCCAAGCCGTAAACGTAGATTTTGATTATAATTGAATAGATACGGTGGATTTGCAGAGGTTTCGTAGATCTTTGTTATAATATTATGGCAGTAAACAACTTATGATGATGTGAGCCGTCTGAACCAGCGCTTCGTGAACTGAGAGTTCATTTAGTTCAGCGAATCGAAACTCTTGTGAAGGAACTAGCGATAGTGCGTAATAGTATTACGTGTTCCTTTTCCCGGAAAAATGATCTTTCACTTTCGCCTATCGCACTTTAAGTCAGACACAATGTATTATATTTAGCGTTATAATGTGCAGGTGGCTGGAGGTCTCCACTGGTACGTCGTACTTCTTTTCTTTTCCCTCTGTTGTTTTTGTCCATCTGTCTTACTTTTACTCCCCCCCCCCCCCCTGCACTTGCATACAGTTGTTGTGTCGCTGACCGCTGTACATCTCTTTATTGAAACAAATTTTATAATTTTGTAACAAA
>NW_004797361.1:549502-551426 GCF_000002075.1 Aplysia californica
CCACACCAGAGCACCCGTCAACCACCCACAATTCCAAAGTAAAAAAATTGCAGTTTCTTAAGCAATAGTATCAATTATATATATTATTATGTCAATAAAACAACGGCTAACTACAACATCAACACTTAAAATTAACACATGCAATTCTGTGTGCCGTGTGTCAGGTATCCGCTAATAATCATCACATCTATGGTGTAGCCATTAAACTCTTCGCAGTGGGTTGTTGGCGGGTGCTCTGGTGTAGTTTGCTTCTTCTTTCCTATCAAACATAATAATATATCGTCCTTATCTCCCCTTCTTCTTTTTTACGTTTGTTACTCTCTTGTAACACCTCTAATCTGCTGGCGCTCATGCTACCTTATGCAGTTGCGAGCGCCGTAAAATCTGTACTAAAACAATAAACAGACTCTTCGCTGCTGCACGTGGAACACGTGAGTTCGAATTGAAGTGTCAAAAGTTTTGGGGATTTTTTTTTCATCGAGTATCTGTCTGCTGGGATGTTGTACCCGGCTCAGCTTGGGTTGGCCTTGCTCAAGCAGAATAAGTACGACTCACCTCCCAAAATGATCTAGATCGTTTTGATGGCAGCGTGTTACATTCACAATGACTATTAAAACCAACTCCGAATTAAAATTCTGTTCTCCAAAAGCTTACAGGGGGCTCTCGTTGCATAATATAAAGGTTAAGGTTTTCACCTCTTTCAAAGATCCCGGGTTCAAATCGGGTAGCGACGGAAAAAATTGTCTTATAATCTTATATCTTAAATTGTCGTCTTTCACCTCCTTTTCTGCTTACTAGCAAAGTTCTGGCGTCTGCTTTCATTTCCACTTTTTGCCCTCACCCTCTCACCTCCGTTGCCCCCTCCTCTGGGCTCCTGACTCTTTCTGTAACCTTTCTATTGCTACTCCTTGGCTCCTTCTTACTGCTGTCTTTCAGCCACATCCCTGATCTTGTGGTAGGAAAGATCTACACCTAGCCTTCTCGGACCAGGGCGAAAAATCTAGGAGGTCTCGTGTGCAAGTTGCGCACGTTAAAGATCTCTTGGTGGTATAAAATCGATAAGAGAAGGCTTCGGTCGCCACACGGGCAAAATATAAATTTTCCGACAAACTGAAAATGTGTGTCTTGCCCGCTCATATGACCTTATACAGTTGTGAGCGCCGTAAAACACTAACTAAAAAAATGAGCTTACACGGTGTTTATTTTCCGACCACAGTCCGACGGGGTGCCCACTACGGATGGGATCGGCCGATCGGGCCCATCGCCCGACTCGATTTCCTCAAAAACAAACGTTTGTTTTCGGGTGGTTGGAGGATGCTCTAGTGTGGTTTGCTTCTTCTTTCCTACCAAACATCTATCGTCCTTATCTCCTCTTCTTCTTCTTTATGTTGGTTGCTCTCTTGTAACACCTCTAATCTTCTGGCACTCATATGACCTTGTGCAGTTGCGAGCGCCGTAAAACCTCTACTAAAACTAAAAACTAACTCTCTTGTAACACCTCTAATCTTCTGGCGCTCATATTATGACCTTATGCAGTTGCGAGCGCCGTAAAACCTCCACTAAAACGAGAAAACATGTTTGATTTCAGTTTCAGGCGACCGGGTCGGGCGATCGGGCCGATCAAGCCGTAGTGGACTTCTGGTTATTCAGGCGTCTTCAGTAAACGCCAGTACCGAGAAAAAGGCAACGCCAGTGTGACTTTTGGCGCTCTTGACTTCATCCACGACCGAGCGAGATCTAGACTCTTGATCTTCACGTAGGCTCATAATCCACTTTGTTGAGTTACCGTACGGCGTTCGCCGAAAGTTTCCGTGACGTAATAGAAGGCGAGAGGCGGTCGCCCTGCCTTGCTTGGTCGGTCATGAACTGAACGAGATATCTCCTTTCCCAGGCTTCTCTCTCTCTCTCTCTCTCTTTCTCTCTC
>NW_004797361.1:551526-560143 GCF_000002075.1 Aplysia californica
GATCTAAAATAAACAACAGACTTCAAAACTTCAATGAAACAATCGTTGGCTGTCTAAGAGAGTATAGATACCTACCTACATGTACATAAAAACAGCAACTGAAACAACAAAATGTAAAAATAACAACAATTAATAGTAACTGTAGATGTTTTACGCACCCATCGACACTATTGAGATAATTTAGGAGGCAGGCTGCTTCGATTCTACCGATCAGGGCCAACCCGGGCTGAGAAGGATACAACGCCCCAGCAGACAGAAGGAGATACTCGATTGAGAAAACAAAATCCCCACCTGGGAATTGGACTATTGTCTTCTGTGTACGACAGAAAAGTGACTACGTGGGTGGTTGGAGGGTGCTCTGGTGTGGTCTGCTCCTTTTTTCCTATCAAACATTTATCGTCCTTATCTCTCCTTCTTCTTTTTTGTGTTTGTTACTCTCTTGTAACACCTCTAATCTTCGGCACTTATATGACTTTATTGTGTTGCAAGTGCCGTAAAACTCTTACTAAAACTAAGAGTGGCTATTCTCCACATCTCCACACCATAGATACCTGTGGACTCTTATATTAAGTAGCAATACAAAATAGAAGAGAATATATTAATTAAATAAACATGTATAAAGAAGGGGGAGCGGAACCAATTGTTTGGAACTTTATATTCATAGTTGACCCTTTAAAAGAAATAGACTTAGTGCGGCAGCAACTTTAGAAGTCTGTGAGCCTTCTATTGTTTTTTCTTCAAGTGTCAGATCTGAAACACACATCGTCACCAGCAGTCATGGTTTTAGGCCTATTTCTCTGGTCGAGTGCTTAAAAAGAACACACCTAAAAACCACAGTGACCAATATGTTAAAGTTCTTTAGCTAAGCTATTTATCTTTGGCCGACGTCTGATTTCTTTGTCTTTTTTTCAGTGTGAGCAAGATTCCGGGGTTTTTCTGTTGACCCAAGTGCCCCAGAAATTGCATTAGTCTCTTCCCATGGATATTTATTGCTGACCCTTCGATGCTGGCTATTTTTTTCCATCCCCTACTTCATAATTAGATATCTACGTAAGTTCTGTTCCTTCCATTTCGTCGGCCTACTGTTTTATTATTACGGATGTATTAAGTCAAAAATTGTGAAATCATGTTCTTTTAAATTGCAGTTTCTTAATCTGTGGTATCATTTGCATGTGCACCAGAAATATGTTACAAAAATTAATTGTGAATGGGAGAAATACCGGAAAAAATAATATAATAGTATTATAATTTTGGCACTATCCCCCCCCCCCCCCCCAAAAAAAGCCTTTTTTTCCTCTCCTGAAAGTTTTGCTTTCTGCATTTAGAAGATTTGTATAATAAAATATCAACGGTAACAGTCGCAAACCATGTATATCCGACATAACTACTTTCAAAGAAAGCAGCGTGGGAGTGGCATACGTGCCAAAAACAAATAAACCAACAAACAAACAATCGAACAAACAAAAATGGAAATATATACGTTTTGCGCAACGTTGCACTTAGCAATAAATGTATTCCTCTGTAAACTTGCACTGTATTAAGACACGGTGCAAAAGTATTTCACAGCAAATTTTTCAGACTAAAATAAAATTTGACCTCATTTCAGCCTTACACAGTTAGCGACTGTCACTGTTGACACGTATCTTTCCCTTTCTTTTCGACATAATAATGACCAATTACAGATAACTCCTGCCACAAAAGAGAGGTAATTCTATAAGCTCTCTTCAGTCCCGTGACCTGGCAGGGGTCGACGACCTCATGTTGTGCTCGGACCCGTACAGGCTGACCTGTGGAAGGACACAAGACTGACCACTGTGTGCATAATCTATTGGTCTCGCTGAGTTGACAACGTCATTGCACGTATCTCAAATGCCTCATGTTAACAAACTTACGTAAGGAGGTATTATTCTAGAGGCCAAAGCGACTTTGGATTGATACCAAAATTATGGTAGGTAGCCATTGCCTCTCTTTGTGCTGTACACCGATACACCGCGGCCCTTCTTTCCACTATATGAATACGATTATGATCACGTGCTGAATCGCCGTGACACACAATGAAAAAATCTGTCAACGTTTGGTTGCTTCCAAAGCTTGAGTGTCCTTGGAAACTGCAAATTCACATTTTTGTTTATTCTTGTTGTTGTTCCTCTTTCACGAATACTTTTCTTTCTTTCTTTTCTTAAAAAGTAAAAATCCACTCTGAAATATGTTTTTACATTAGCATAAAAGGTGCTGTGCCCAAAAACAAAATTGATTAAAATTTCCAAACGCACGCAAAGAAATGTAGATTTCATCAATTCCATCTCAACTTCCAAGAGAGCACACAACGCATGGATATGTATATGGTGTATTTTAACAAAAACGAAAAACACAAGTAAGTCTGTTTTAAGTATCAGGAAGTACAGTTTATTCTTCTGGTAAATCCATGCGGTTGCGTTACGTCCTTTTCGTCATATTTAGAACGTCTCGGAGAAGGGCCACTACGTCTTGATCTGTCAGGGAAAAAACATAAAACGCCAGCGTGTGGGGCCAGCCTCCCTAGAGTTTTCCTTATGTTGTTTGTTTAAGTAAGAGTTTTACAGCACTTTCAACACAAATAAATCACATAAATGCAAAAGATTAGAGGTGTTACTTGAGGGTAACATACAATGGAAAGAAGGAGCAAAAGATGGAGGAGAGATAAGGACAACAGAGGCTTGATAGGAAAGAATAAGTACGCCACACTAGAGCACCTGCCAACAGCCCACTTCCTCGTGACTAACAGACCTGTACAATGCACAGTCGCAGGGAATACACTGCAGTCTAGATACAACATTTCAAGAAGCGTAACACGTCTCGAGGATATTCAAAAGAATATAGGAATAGTCGGCTTGGCCCCTAGATGACTCAATAGTCATCAGCTACTCTTGCTGCTGTTGCTGCTGCTACTGTTGTTACTGTTGTTGTTGTTGTTGTTGTTGTTGTTGTTGTTGTTGTTGTTGTTGTTGTTGTTGTTGTTGTTGTTGTTGTTGACCTTCATTATTATTATTATTATTTTAAATATTGCTATTCTTGCTGTTGTTGTCGTTGGTGGTGATGAGGGCGGCCAGGAGACGTACCGCCAAGGCAGGCTGAGGTTAAGTCTGTATATTTTCTTGTCTGCCTTGGGCTTGGGACTTGTAATGCGTACACATGATTCTTTCACCCGATAACACAAGAGTGATATCTGCTGTGGTTATTTAATTTGTGTAAATATTTTACGGTGCTCGCAACTGCATAAGGTGCTGAGGTAAGTTTCCTTCACGAGTAGGGGTCAAAGGCTAGGCTCTCCTCTTCTTACAGAAAACCGAGCGGAACATACTCCTGAAGCTGTGGCTGAACCGGTAGTAGACGAGGATGTTGGCGGAGGAATTGACGGTCTGGAACAAAAACAAAGCCTTAAGCATCACGGACAGCTCGTTGTGGTAACGTTTGCCGAAGTTTAGGTCTGGCACAAACCTTTGAGGGTAGACCATGGCAAGTCGGACGGTGTTACAGACCAGGGAAATGACCGCTAGGATAGTCACGGTTTTGATCACTCGCCGGTTCTGAAGGGAAGAGGAGCTGTCCTTTGTTTGTTTGCTTGTTATATGAAGGTCTGTTACCTGCTTCTTCGTTTTCTTGTTGACTTTTGTACAGTCTTTCGTGTGGTGGTCTTTTGATCTGACTTTCATCGTCTCTCCACCAGCAGACTTTTCGAGACTGAGTTGGATTCGAGATACTTGAACAGACCCGTCCGATCTAACAGCTTTCTCCACGTCGTCCTTTCTTTCCCTGAACTTTGAGGATCTCTTGAGTCCAATGACCATAACCTGAGTACTGACCAGAATGACGACTTGATACAATGTGGGCATCGTGATGTGCATGAAAGTGTTCAGATAGAGTTCAACCTTGACTCTGTTCTCAGACACCCACACAGAGATCCTGGTTGAGTTAGTGGCGGGGTCGTGATACCAGTAAAGACCGCTCGTCACAAAATGTGGGACGTATGCGCCTATAGTCAAAACGTATAGGAAAATCACGACAAAAAGAGATCTCCGAAAAGTGAAGATGTCTTTGAACTTGAGAGGCATCGCCACACAAAGGCAGCGTTCTAGGGTGATAAACGCGATAATTCCTTGAGAAATATCGTAAAACATGGCGCATCCATAGCTCATCACAAACGTGAAAGAGAACGAATCAATGACAGAATCTACACCGAGGCTGAAAAGGATATTAAATACAGACACTACACCTCCAGTCAGGACGCTACCGAAATCCGAAATGGTGAGCCCTAGAAGACAGACAGACACACAGTCTTTTACGCCCTGTTTGAGAAAGACGACAAAGTTGATGAGGTTTGCAACAACTCCCAGTAGTGTCACAGGTCCAGTGACCAACATGGGCAGGTAAAGCTCAACCTGTTCTCGAACGAAGTTGCTTATGATGCTCATATTTCTCACATGCAATAGCTACGTGTAGAAAAAAAAATTTGATATAATGAAATTCGATCAAATTCTCCCCACTATTAGGAAATACCGATTTTTTTCTCAAAACGGTGTCTCTGTACCGAATAGTATGGCCCTTAAAAAAGAAGGCTGCGATAGAAAGATGTAACTGTGGGCCTACCCACCGCCAAGACGTTTCGTTTTGGAATAAGTTGCATACTTATAATCTTCTTGGAAAAAGGTCAACTTAGAACGCTAGTTTGATTGTTAATTGAACAGTTTCTTTGATTAACATAAAGACAGATTTTGTAATATTAAAGGAAAAATAGTCTATTCATCAACTTACTTCTGTTTTAATTGCGGTGAAGTTCATCGAAACTGACGTTCAACAGATCAACGAGTGCGACTCCGTTATTATACTCTAATCATTTCATGATACTCATCAAACAAGGAATTTGACATAGGTTGTTATGGGAGTAGCACAGTCCTTCTCAGTTCCTCTCACTCTCTTAATAGTTTAAAAATAACTTTGTAAGCAGATTAACACAGCTCTAAGTATAATGTAAATAATTCCTTAGAAAACGTGAACACATGACACCGGAAAAGGCAGGAAAGGAAAAAAATTAGATCTACTGAATTTCTGTGATAATTTCAAAAGCTAATTTCGTTTACATTATGACGCTAACAGTGTGCGACGACACACGAAGCCTTCAGTGGTAATAGTTGTAATGATTGATCGTGGTGTTTATTTGAACCAAGATCTGAGAGACCATTATTTCACTGGATGGGGTTATTAATGGTTCCCTAATGTAGTTTAACTTTGGTACAAAGCACTTAACGGGATTTTTTTTTCAGGTAGAAATTACAGATCTTTTGTTGGAGAAATTGGCTAGCCGTTAAATGAGTTATAATGTCGGGTATGCTGAAAAACGGTTTTGAGCTCCAATTAACACAATGGAGACAATTATCCAGAATAATTATTTTGACATTCAAGCGAGAGACAAGGAGGAACAGAGTGACATGACTTTTTAAAAAACTACCAACAGCATCCGCAATCGTACGACTTATTGGGTCTTTTTGTATAATCGAAAGTATTTGATTGCACTACTATTGTCTTGAGTAACGTTTTGACAGCCATTAATTGAACTTATATTACTTATAATCGACAATAATTTCAGGCCCTGCATCCAAACTTGAAAGTATCAGTATGCGAGCCATTCTCAGACCGAAAGTTAAATAAAGAAATGTCAACATAGATGTTTCGCTTCGCTGGTGCTTTCCTCTCCATTTCCCTCAAATATCAAATTCGACACAAGCTGGCTTTCAGTCATCGGGGCATCGTCTCGGAGAGGTCGTGAACATCTCTCGTGTGTGTCCAACGATCAGTCTGTTCGTTTAAAAAGCGCTCCTTAAGTTTCTCCTATTGTGAAGTCTGGCGGTGTCCGGTTTTGTTGTTGTTGTTCTTTTGTTTTTTGTTGTGTATGACATTTGGCATTAACGTCACCTGATTAGTAGAAAAAAGTGCGTATGATAGTGTCCAATAGTGTATTACGAGCTTACTACTGTTACAAATAGAGATTCCAGGATTACAGATGTGAGTCATTGATCTGAGAGCAACGATGATTTTAGAAATAATGGTGGAGACGAGTAGTGATGTGGGATTGCCTTTAAGTAATGTTAGCCTTACTCGTATCTTCCTCTGCTCCAATGAGTTGATCATAGGGGATGTGGGCACCGTCTATCCCGTTCCCTTCTGAAACCATCTTTACGTTCACCATGAAGTTCGGAAATGGTGGGCACAGTCTCAGCTGAGGTGACATTGTTAGTGTTAGCCTATTCTATCGGGCCAAGACAAGTGTCGAGAGGAGCTAAGTGGGAAGATAGTATAGTAGCAGGTATGTTAGGGTATTCGGAAGCGGGTTGTAGGTAGCAAGTTAACAAACTTTTAAAATGCAGCATTCTACTCCCTGATCATTTACCCCGAATATTCTTTTCGCGTCCTATTAAACTTACGGGTATTCTGACACGGGATCCTTGAATTTACACATACTAGTGGTGTCTGCTATTTTCTTATATTATCTGGACTGTGGACGTCACTGGTCAAGTGGGGCTGACCCCCGCCCCCGTTTTGTAGCGTGTCGTGCTAAACATTTGATTTATTTAAGAAACATAAACAAATATGTTAAGCATAAAAAAGACCCAAAAACAACATTGTTTTCAGTAAAAAGGAGATTTTTAAATAACGTTCATGGTGTCCATTATTTTGTGGATTGGTTCATGTAAAATTACTCAAAATCAAAGACGAGCTGGCCTATAGATTGAGAGTTTGATGTAATGAAAGGCTTTGAGAATAGTTGTTGCAGGAAGAATATGAATTTCAGGCCAACTTCTTTCTGCCCTGTGGACTTTTTGCATGAGTTCACTAGGGAAAAAACGATTTTGAAATAATTTGCATGTAAACGACAATTAGAAAAAAAAGGGAACTAAATTATTTCATTTCTTTTACTTTTTTGCCCAGCCATAATTATTAAATATCATCATAAAATGCCAACTCTGAAGCAGCATTGGTGACCACGCTTCCCTATTAATGTCTTTGCTCGGGTGCTCTCAGAAATCATTTAATATCTTTTTTCCCGTCAAAATACATATAGGTTGCTCTGGGTCTACCTTTGACTATAATTTGTTCAACGAGAGCAAGATGTTCAAACATTTATGTCGAGCCAGCTATACCAGGAACTGCATTTGTCCCTTCATAATAGGTTATAATTAGTGAAAGGCGGATATGTGCTTCTTTCATTATTACCTCATTTGATTTCTTTTCCTTCCATTAAATTCTCAACAATCTCTTAAGACAATACATGATATTTCTTCTTTAACTTTCACCATTTTTTCCCCTTTTTTTCTTTTCTTTTTCTTTCCTGTTTTTTCTTTCTTTCTAGTATCCAACATTCACAGCAGTAATAATGGTTGCGCGCTCATTTGATCTTATGCAGTTTCGATAGCCCGTAAAACAGTTACCAAAAATGGTTTAATCAAATAAAATTAGCCTTTTACTTTTAGAACGATTATGTTGGCAGTCATTGAGATGTTTTCGTTTTTCAGGATTGGGCTCATTTTACTGAAACTGTCTTTAACTATTGCAGTTCTTCTTTAATTCTGCGGAGCATTTGGCATTGAATGTGTCGTAATTATGCATCCTATATATTTGAGCTGTTGCACTTGTATGATCTTTTCACCTTTGCTTTTGAGAATACAAATTAGCGCGAAACACCGCTTTTGTTAAGAATTAAGAAAGAAGTTTCTGTGCATTTTGTTTTCTTTACGTTCAACAAGAACTCGTTATGTTCACTTCCAGCCACAACTGTTTCTGAATCTGGAAGCTGTAACTTTACTGTGTTATCGGCGTACATTGTATTTGAGCCCTTCATTTTCTTCTAAAAGTCTAAGGAATTGTGTGGGTGGTTGGCGGGTGCTCTGGTGTGGTTTGCTCCTTCTTTCCTCTTAAACATCTATCTTCCTTATCTCTCCTCCTTCTTTTTTACGTTTGTTGTTACTCTCTTGTAACACCTCTAATCTTCGGCATTTATATGACCTTATTGTGTTGCAAGTGCCGTAAAACTCTTTACTAAACTAAGGAATTGTCACACCATCCCTAAACCAGCATCTGTGTTATAGTGGTTAGTCGCTTTGCTTCGCTGGTGCATGCATGTTCGATTCCTGAGTAGGGAGAAATTTTTGTATCGTGTATCCCGGTCTTTCTGCTTGAATGTTGTATCATTCTCAGCTCGTGTTAGCTTTATAGGATCTAAATTATGTCGATTGGAGCGTAAAAGAACACCTACAATGACAAAACGCCCTTTATAGAAGAGATCTGATGACATAACACTTCCTTGTGCACTTCTCACAATCAGCTTCTGTTTGCTGTACTCGCTCTCCAGTTTTACAGTGGCGTATTTCGTCCCACTACAAATTCCTAGCAATTCTTAAGATTCTGTGTATCAATGTCTGGCTCTACCGAAATGTTCTGTAGCTCACCGTGGTATCTATCTCTATTACCTTTACGGCTTCGGGGCCACATTGTAAGATTAGAGAGAGAATTATAATATATCCCCCTCCCCTCCCCCTCTTTTAATTTATTTCACTCTTCTTCCTCCAGCCCCCACCTCGACGCT
>NW_004797361.1:562171-563391 GCF_000002075.1 Aplysia californica
GGAGGGGGCGCTGATGTCACAGGGCGTTCTTGTTCTAGTGACACCGTAATACATAATACATAATACAAGACCACAACACAGGATATCTATTACGGGGGGAAACAAAGGCTCCTTTGTTCTTGTAACCTGAGGGGAGGGTGAAACTTTCCGCTGTTGTCATGGACGGATGTGAAATATATCGTGTCCTGCGTGGGAGGTTGGCGGGTGCTCGCGATGTAACTTTTGTCTTTCAGGTTAAACTGTTAGTTAGTTCTTTCAAAGGCTATCAACCGGAGTCAGGGGTGTACATCTAGCGATTACACGAAGAGTTTGATTCCTGTGTGGAGATTTTTTTTTAAATCGGTAATCTCAGAGTTTTTTCAGGGATGTTGTATCATTATATCAACTTGGGTTGCATCGACAGGCAGGTTCGAAGCCCGCCTCTTAGATTATACAAATTGTCTGGATGGTGCGTAAAACACTCACATAAAAATCATAATAATACTAACATCAAACAACCCCTCCCCCAAAAAAAACAACAACAACAACCCAACCCAAACAAACAAACAAAACAACAGCAAACAAAATCAAAGACAAAAAACAAAAAATAAGCTGGAAAATCTACCCTTCGTTTGTCTCTGTCTAAAATGAAAAGATTAAAAAAGTTCCTTTTAAGAATTTTTTAAAAATTCCAAAACAAACAAACGATAAGCAGCCCCCCCCCCTTTTTTTTTCTCCCAAAACAACAACAACAAAAACCAAACAAAAAACAAAAAACAAAAAACCCACACAAAGGTTTATTGCACACAGACTTAAACAAGAAAACAGCAAGGCTCTTTACTCTTGTGCAGAAGGACCACGGAGCCTTTCTACTTTCGCTGCACATATGTGCGAACGAACTTGGAGACGTAATAATATTTCATAGGAACCTTTTGAGCCAGAGAATAAAAATAGATCTTCGGAGAGGATAAAAATAGATCATCGTAGAGGATAAAAATAGATCAGTAAAAGAGAATATAAATAGATCATGGCAGGGGTGAGTAATAGAGAGCGCGTGAGTATTGCCCAACAGTTCACTATCCCTGGTTTCGGTAACCTTTGACCTTTGTTGACAACACACAAACTCTTAGTGACGTCACCTCACCGTTTGGCCTACTTGGAACGAGGTGAACGCCCTGAGAAGTGAGAAGCCTTTCCCATGTTCCCACTTCACTAGAAGTGGAGGGTGATTTTGGTGGGGC
>NW_004797361.1:563983-565282 GCF_000002075.1 Aplysia californica
TATATATATATACATTTGTGTGTATGTATACAATATAATATAATATACACAGTCGAACCTTCTCTCGCGGTCACCTCTCCAGGACAATCATGTGTACAAACGACCACTCTCCACTTCTCGCTTTGCGTTTTCTTTAGAAATAAAAATGGTTATTGTTCATATCATGTAGATATGTGGTAGGAACACTTGATTATTGAAGAGTAGCTGCCAAATTGTCACAACTTAAGTTTCGTGATTTGAACAACTTTTAGTTTTAATACTTGTAAAAGTTTTACGGCACTTGTAGCACAATAACATCATATAAGTGCTGAAGAAAAGAGGTGTTTACGAGAGAAACACAAAAAAGAAGGAGGGAGATCAAGACGATAGATGTTTGGTAGAAAATAAGGAGCAATCAACCCAGTTCATCCGCCAACCATCCGCTTTGAACAACTAATTTCCTGGAACAAACAACAGCTGGCGATATTTTGCGTCCTTTTAAACAAAATTTGTTCGATTCCTTCTATCTACATCACCCCATCAGGAAATTTCAGCATTTATATTCTCTCAAAGACTTTTTTGTAAGTGTTTTGCGGTACTCGCAACTGCGTAAGGTCATATGATCGTGTGGGACACATTACACATTTTCAGTAGGTAGGAATTTTTTTAAAATCTTGCCCGGGTCGGGGCTGAAGCCTACTCTTATCGATTTTGAACCACCAAGGGATCTTTAAAATAACGTGCGCAACTTGCACACGAGACCTCCGAGATGTTTCTACCCTATCCTAAAAGGCTAGGTGTTCAATCTTACCTACCATAATATCAGGGGTGTGGCTAAAGACAGCAATAAGGAGCCAAGGAGTAGCAGTAGAAAGGCTGCAGAAAGAGCCAGGAGCCCAGAGTAGGGAGCAAAGGAGGTGATGGGGTGTGGCAGAAAGTGGAGACGAAAGCAGACGACATAACAACACATTGTTAAAGAGCAGGAAGTAAGGTGAAAGTAGAGAATTTTAGAGAAGAAAATGTTCCTTCACTATCCGGATTCGAAACCGGGACCTGTTAAATGAGAGGCGGACTCCGTGACATCTCGACCAAGAGTACCCCCCTCAAAGATTTACGAAGCACTCCGAGGAAAGCCTTCTTTGAAAATTGAATTTGTTGCTTTCACTATTGTCTGTGTATCTATCTACGGTAGAGATCTAAATCGTTCTGCTGACGACAGAAAACATCACAGTACATTCGTCGACACAAGACCTT
This sequence comes from Aplysia californica, assembly GCF_000002075.1. NCBI lineage: Eukaryota > Metazoa > Mollusca > Gastropoda > Aplysiida > Aplysiidae > Aplysia > Aplysia californica. The sequence continues at coordinate 565,217 of NW_004797361.1, forward strand.
TTAGGGGGTGGACTGCTTCGTCTTTGCTTGTCAAGATAAACCAAAAACATGCTTGAGCAACCCCCC
>NW_004797361.1:566426-567547 GCF_000002075.1 Aplysia californica
GAGTGAGAGAGAGAGAAAGAGAGAGAGAGAAACTGGTAGAAAGGGGTAAGGAACGAAAGAGGTAGAAAAAACACACTCGTACATGTATAACTATCAAAATCTACTTCTATTTTTATATGCACACACAGAGTAGGGGATTGGGAATTTGTCTTGCTTGGCACACATAAAAAAAGTTCCTTTTGCCTTGCAACTCTATTAATAGAAGCCAGTGGTGTGATTTGAACAAAGCAAATATTGCTGCAGGGTTCAACTATGGAATGAAAAGGTCCAGGGTGTCACGGTGACACGATCTAAGGCTCTGGTGTCAGTCTTGTTGTATCGAACATTGTCAGTGACGAAGCATTCTTGGGGAGTTTTTTTTTGTTTTTTTGCTGAAATGAGGGAAAAGAGGGGCGGGGCTCTTTTTGATTAGAGTAGATTCTACGTGGACACACCTGTGTCTTCTGTGTGTGCGCGCAGGTGTCTGTGTGTGTGTGTGTGTGTGTTTGTGTGTGTGTGTGTGTGAGAGAGAGTGTGTGTGCGTGTGTTTATTCTTTTTACAGATTGCTAGAAACAAAGTTTTTCTATGGTATGGGGTGAGTATAACTAACCTTTCAAAACTAAGTTGTGTTTTTTAAAGGCACGACCTCCGAATCTAACGTCCATCTTCAGTAAAACTTCCTCATCAGGTAAGCGCACAACCTTTAAAGCTCCTTAAAAAACAGTTCTAGTTCAATATACTTTTGGGGGCTGGAGTCCGTGTCATGTGTACCACAGGCCATTATAATTTTAGCTGTACTAATGGAGCATTCCTGAGCGCTTTTCTCTACAATAGACGTCTGAATATTTCATCTCTAGGTCTTTAACCCGAGCAAGATCTCTGAATTATTCAGATATATATATTATTACGTGCTCACTGGAGTGTTGCAAACAGAGGACCTCTCAATATTTCAATGACCTCTGACAAACACCAAACTAACAATGAAAGAAAACGATAATCCCACAAAACAAACACATAATCAAATAACAAAAACAGATAATAAAACAACAGACAACCACATAATCCCCCCACCCGCCCCCAAAACCCTTCCCTCTTAAAAAACAACAACAACAACACCAACAACAACAAAAACAAAACCAGC
>NW_004797361.1:569294-571508 GCF_000002075.1 Aplysia californica
TTTCATAGTCTCTCTCTCTCTCTCTCTCTCTCTTTCTCTCTCTCTCTCTCTCTCTCTCTCTCTCAGACACGCACACACACAAAAACAGACATGCAATATAATAATCTATTAAAAGTGGGACGCGCTTCTCTGACGCAAGGTCTGACGAGGACGCCCTGAGGTCTACAGAAGAGATTTCAAAGGATTTCTCACAGCACGATATTACATGACACAAACTGGGAGCTGTTGCTCATTTTAATGGCGATAGAGGGACAGGGCAAACAGCATTTAAAGAAAACATGCATGTGCTCTCAATCACCCACATACACACACACAAGAATACAAGACACACAACCCCAGCAAATCTGATCAAACACAATAACTCAGCACTTGTCTCGATTTCTCCTTCGTAGATTTCCAAAAAAAAAAAGAAAGACAACTTAAAGCAGACAATGAAATTATGGATAATAATAGAAAGAAACAGAAACACAAAACACAAACATTCTCGAAATAGCAACCTGCACAGAGACATCAGATACATTAGCCAATGTATCTTTAGATAGAACAAAGGATAAAAAATACATATATGAGAGAGACAGAAATTCTCAACACTAAGGTCCAGTCCTTTGGGAGGAGACACTAAACAACAAAAACAAAAAACCCATTACCCCGCCCCTCCCCACCCCCACCAAAAAACAACAAACATATAAACAACAAACAAACAAAAAACAAACAAAACTAAAATCAAAAACAAAACAAACAATATTATTTTGAGGAAATAGAAATATATGTAAAGCAAAAAAAAAAAGGGGGTCAGAGTTACATTTCAAACACAAAAGTAAACAACAAGTAAAATAAGGTTAGCTTTAAAAAAAAGAGAGAGATAGAGAGAGAGAAATAAAACACACTTACACAAAATCATGTGAAGAAAAGCTGGAGTAGAGAAATAATGAGTACATGACAAAAAGAAATGAGTGGCTCTTGTTGGCAGGCTGGTTCATATAATCGTTTCATAGACTACAGAACGACTGGAATCAAAAAGGCAAAGCTATTTTTTTTTTACAACACGCCAGTATTTCACACTTTGCCTACAGACAAGAACATACAAAGATCATCAGCACAATATCGATGATAATATACAATAATAAAAACAATAATAATAATAATAATAATAATAATAATAATAATAATAATAATAGTAACTAAAGTAATGATAATATAAACAAGAGTAATGATATTAATAATACTTTCGTATAGTGCAAAGCCACTGTCGGCCTTCAAACAGGTAGACAATATAGATATAATATATATATCTTTCTCTCTTTACAAGGATTCTCTTTATGGGGATCATAATTCGTCGGACTCTTATACAGAATTGCCAAAAAGGTGAAGATTCACTCCAAATGCTTAAGCACACGCGCCGCATGCATACGAGGAGTACACCCACACAAGGACATTCCACAAATTGACAAGTAAATCTTGTACTTACAGAGTGTCAGGAACAAATTTGTAATAACCATCATGAGTAATTAACCAGAACAGCAAAATTGTTGCATGAAACGCTGAGTAACAACAGGGTTAGGGAATCTGGCAGAATTATTATACTTATTTATGGCAGCAAAACTTAAGTGATAGAGTGCGCACACACAAGCACCCGCGCGCGCGCGCACACACACACACACACAAACACACGCACCCCATAGAAACTGCTGGATTTAGCTAAAAGTATTAAGCTCGGTGCACACTCCCAAATAAATGATCAAACATGTGGTGTGGCGACACACAGCCATCTCGTTTGATTGACCACTAACTAACTACATGGACTATGTGAACGTGAGAGGTGAGTGAGTACATTCGCAGAGGTCTCCGCCCGTGTGGGTCCTTCAACACCTCACAGCACCAGATGGGACAATTGTATATATATAAACGAAGACTAAATGTTCTACAAGCCCATAAACATGTTAAGTAATTAGGGAGGCAGGCTGCTTCGACTTGCTTGTCAGTACCGACCTGGGCGGTTAGTAGTAAACTAGAAAAAAAAAACCCTTCTTCCTATCTAATCCCCATCCGACTCTTCCCCCCACCACCAATCCTTTGAATTCTCTCTCTCTCTCTCTGCTGCCTCTTGCGGGTTCATTAAAAAAATCAAAGATTAAACGTCACAACCTCCAGAGTAAAGGCAATGCAAGGGCAGCAGAAACACTAAACCTATTCTGCTGCTTCCAGCTCCCCCCC
>NW_004797361.1:571608-574261 GCF_000002075.1 Aplysia californica
CCCCCCCCCCCCCCCCCCCCACCTTCTCTCCAAACTTTGCCAAATGTCGGACATACCATAGATCTACCCGATTAAAGATAACGGCGGAAATGCCACTCGTAAATTTCACTTTCTCAACTGCTTTGGTCTCAAAATACAGATACAAAAAAACAAACAAACACACGCACACATTGTACAGGCTGGATCCATTCATTACACAATACGCTTTCCAACATAATGCCCTTCCTGAAAATCAAACAATCATAATCAAAGAGCCCACAAAGTGACATCATCACAAGCTATGACGTAGATCTCAAGAGCTGATGCGGAAAGGCCCGTAATCCCAACAGTCTGGTGGATTGAAGGAGCCACCCTGGAAAGTTAGAGGTCCTAAATACGCACCACAGAAAGAGCTAGTCGCTATGGAAGGAAATGCACTAGAAGACGTGGGATCCTTCTGGTATCTTGGGAATATAATCGAGTCATGGAGGAACAAAAGCTGAAATTATGTTCCGCATCGGAGTGGTACAGGTTGCTATCATATATCTTTGATTAGCGTTTGACGTACCAAATGCTGGGGATTTTCAACTTAAATGTGATGACAGTCCTGTTGTCCGGTTGATGTGAAGCATAGAACGCATCTCATACTTGCATACAGAGGATCCGTGTTTTCTTGGAAAAGTGTCTGAAAAATGTATTCTGGATCAGATGGACTGACAAGGTAAACAATGAGGAAGTGTTATTCAGAATAAGACAGGACCAAGTCGGAGATGAGAAGAGAAGAAAGCAGTGGTGACGGATTGGACATACTCTCAAATGAAGGCAACTGCATAACAAAAAAAGAGTAGGACTGGAATCTCTAGGGCAGGAGATCGAGGGGAAGGCCACGTGGAACCTGGAGAAGAGTCACAGAGAATGATGTACAGAAAAGTGGGAAGACATGAAATAATATAACCAAGAAGCTAGCTTGGAAAAGTGAAATTTGGAAAAGTGTTTGTCCGTAATATGGCCCATTCTACTGTACCCTGATCCAGTGTGAGAATGGCATTGATAATGATGGCACACACCAGTACCTCTCTACATACAGTACAATCAACTCTACTGTTCTAAATAAGTAGTGTCTAAAACATAACCAGTCCGCCTTGCAAAGGCTGCACACTCAGTTCAGACAACATGGCGAGTTGAGTCCAGGTTAAATCTCGCTTTGCTGTAAGCCGAATCTCATCTCACGGGATTGTATTATCTCTCATCATAGTCTTACAAATTTACAAATTTATACATATTATAATGTCTGCTGTTATATACCGAGAGAATATATCTAAGGATAGCCTAGCACCGGATCTGAAAGCTATATGTGATGAGAACCGTAATCATGACTCCGAGACTCGCACCGAGAACCGGATACCACTGGATTCGAGCCAGTTTTAGGTCTTCTCTCCCCAAGAACCGATTTACATCTGGATTCGGGGGAGAACCGGATTGCTTAAGTTTGGATTCGTGAAAAACCGGATCCATTCAGTGCGGACACTGAGAGAAAAGCGTCCTAACATGTCTTTGCACTCCACAACCCCATGCCGAGATCACGAGCCAGAACCGGGAGCGGGCACTTGGGAGGCAGGCTGCCCTGTCTGGGAAGAGGGAGGCTGTTGCTGTTGCTGTTGTTGCTGAACCTGGGCAGCCAGCGACTGCTGTTGCTGTTGTTGCTGTGCGGGCGGCAGTGTGCCTTGTTGTGAGGAGGCTACGACAGTGGGCTGACCGGCCTGAGGCTGAGCCACCACCCCTCCGGGAATCGAACCCGCGGCAACAGTCACAGAGGTAGGCGCAGCAGTGGCGGCGGAGGCAACAACACCACCACCTTGTTGTTGCTGCTGCTGCGGTTGTTGCTGCGGCTGTGCCGGCACGGACGTAGAACCGGCCACAACACCAACACCCATCCCACCAGCGCTAGGGGCGGGCGTCGCCGTCGACAATGGCCCACCGACAACGCCCGACAGCTGCTGAACCACGCCTGTGGCGGAGGGCGGCTGGCCGGTGACCTGAGTGACCTGCCTGGGCACCACCAGCTTGTTCAGCGTCTCGGGTTTGGCCTCGGACTTGAGCACCGAATTCTCGTACTCCAGCTGGGTGATCCGCTCCACCATCTCGCCGATCTGCTGCTTGAGGATCTCCACCTCTTCCCGCACTGCATACATCAGGTGGCGCTTCACAAGGTCCTGTACAGGGAGAGAGAGAGAGAGAGACAAAGACATGTGGTCAGTTATGACAGAGGTCGACATACACAGAAAAGTGATCAGTTAAGATAAGTACGTAAGTTGGGTGACAGTTTGGAAAAAACCACATGAAGACAAAAAACAACACGAAAACGAAAAACAGAGATAGACAAAGGTATGTGGTCAGTCATCGTGGAAGTTAGATTTAAACAGCAACAACAACATCATCATCAACAACAATAAAACAACTAATAGGCACCAAACCTACAACAACAAAAAAACATGGTAGGAAGACACAACAGACGGAGAAATGCGGTCAGTTATGGAGACAGCAAATCGTGACCCATAAAATCCTTCGGATCACAGGATTTTGTACACAAACAGAACCCTCAGCAGACAATTCAGTCATTCGGCCATTCTGTTGGGTCAAGAGTTTCGTCCTTTTTAGCGGAAGGGGGTGGGGG
>NW_004797361.1:574819-576811 GCF_000002075.1 Aplysia californica
GGGGTGGCGCGAGGTTGTTTTAGCTCCTTGTCATTTTTGAAATAGCAACGGATCTTATGGTGGAATAGGGTATTTTGTCTTAGCTTTCGTCACTTCAGAAGTGCCAACCAAAGTTTCGAGGCAGCTTAGATTATAAAGATTGTCCAGTGAGTCATTCGGAGAGTCAAGAGATGTACATTGCAAGAACACACTAACGGCCGTTTTTAGTGTAGTTGGGATTCGAGTCGAGTCCGAACGTGTTTCGTATCAGGCTTTCCTTACCATCTTCCTGAGGAACGTCTGTGTTTTGTTATTGCGCATGACGGCCAGTATGGCGGGGTCCAGGGGTCCCGTGGTGACGCTGGTGGTGGTGAGGGTAGTGGTCACCGCCGTGATGGCGCACGACGTCTTCTCGACGGCGGGGCGTGCGGGGGCGGGGGAGGTGGCACTGGGTCCACAGGGGGGCTGGGGCATCAGGAGGTGGGGGAGGGGGAGGAGGAGAGGGGCGGCCGAGGGAGGGGTAACTGCTAATATATCCACTCTCACTGAATGATAACGACAGCGGTACCGCACTGATCGTGAGCACACCGCCAACTAGCAACACACGTCTCTCTGATGACTTTCAGCACTTTGTGGGAGCTTTTTTGTGTGTCTGTTTGTGCAAGTTCAGTACTCGCCAACAAGTCACAAATGTAAGTTCATCTCGAATAAGGGGGTGTTTCTCTCGTGTACCAGTCAAAGACTACAAACAGTTCTCATTCGTTATCACTTGCAAGGTTCCTTCGGATCACAAGAACAGTGCTCCAAAACCTTAATAAACACCAACGAATAGGAACTTGAAGCGTCACGTTTGGGGCTGTGAACAGTTATTTTAAAAAGGCGACAACTCTCCGGCGTATACAGGTAAACCTTCAAAGAAGAAAGAGACAAAAAATCCAGTAATCTATCTGACCGTAGACAACTTGAAACTGAAAAGTCACAACAATAATATAATTCTTCACACGATGACCAGAAACAAGCCAGTACCCGTTATGCCAGCACTACAAATGACGTCAGTACTCGCAACGAGAGTGTGTCAAGCATCGGCTGCTGGCTGCTGGTCACAAAACAATAAGTGCCATCAGCAACACTGATCACAGCACGACCAAATCTGGGTCACAGCAACAAAATCCTCACAACAAAGGAAATCCAAAGCGACTCTTTTATGTTTGTATAAACAAAAAATAACACACTCTGGTAATTAACTCCAAATATTCAAAGTTCTGCTGAAAACGAAGGGGGAAAATATCGGAATGCCTCAATCCTCCCAACAACTATAACAACTATTTCACAATTACTATTCGAAGACGTATGTCTTGATCGACGGTACTTTTACACAGAAGCTTACGATAATCTCAGTTACACTTCATAAACACATCAACAACTTTTTTCTTCCTCGTTCACGCCCGAACAGTCTTATATTATGAGTCCTTTAGAAGACGAAGACAACACAGGTATACAGTATGATGTATACTATCACAACAACTACTGTTAGACCTTACTTCTGACGGACTAACTGCTAAAGCCCAATAGGAGTTGCAGAGAATACGATCAACTTGTTTGATCCTTCGTCTATCACTAACACAGTAATAAACGCCAACTCGACGTAAAGAGTCAAAAGGGGCGAGAATGATGTAGCGCAGGCGGCCCAGCTGTAGCAGGCCAACACTCTAGTAGCGGCTGTCGGTAGCTCCGGGAATATATAGGGCAGATACTGGGGCGGGGAGCCAGGGGAGCTTTGATCCTCGGCCGGGTATAACGTCATGCACCTTACGCGCAGGCGTCTGTTTGTTTGACGGTGTGTGTGTATGTGTGTACGGGTAGGGTCGTCCATCCCACCGTCTTAAGTCAGCACAAGAGAGGAGGGGTGGGGTGAGGACACGGGTCGCTACAGTGGGGCGGGTGCGGGTGAGGAGGAAGCGGTCACTCAAAGAACACACTGGTGGCGCGTGCGACAGTCCATCAGTTTCCGTG
>NW_004797361.1:580915-581914 GCF_000002075.1 Aplysia californica
GAGAGAGAGAGAGAGAGAGAGAGAGAGAGAGAGAGAGAGAGAGAGAGAGATAAGGGTGCTAGACAATTAACAGAAAAGTAGGAGCAAACATCACCAGAGCATCCGCCAACCACTCACTTTTCGTTCGGTTCTGAGATTGAATAAAGAAGAGCTCATCGAAGCACAAAAACAGCCATTTTCAAAAGTTTGGGTGGGTGAGAAGTGGCGAGCGTAACATGCACAGACAGAAACAAAAGATGGAAAGTACAGGACTAGAACAAACATACCAGTGGCACCCTTCAACCATCGACACTATGACATAAATCTGTGATAATTTATGTCAGACTTGGCTATCTAAAATAACATAAGAATATATAAATAACACAAATAAAGAGCAGAGTTTACGCCTTGCGGAAACGAAATTCGAAAAAACCACACCCAAACCAAACCAACAACAACAACAACAAACAACAAAAAAACAAAAACAAGTTGAGGGAAGCAGGGATATGCACAAGGTGAGTTCAGCTCTCGCACCGGCTATAAATATATCGCTCTTGCAGGACCAGACCGAAAAATTCCGCCAGTTTGATAGGCCGCTGACGTCAGTGGCCATACATCAAAACTACATACTTTACTTCCTCCAGAAGCGAGCGTCTGTGTCTGCGAGGTGCAGGCTTCAGCTTCGTTGCTTTAAATCAAGAAGCAAAAGGCAAAACAAAAATTTAAAAAAACTTTTTCCCGACCACTTCTCAGTCCCCCTCTCCCAGGCTGTCCATTTCTGTGTCTGTTCGTCAGTCTACCTGTTTGTTTGTCTGTTTCTTTGTTTGACTGTTTGATAAACTGTTGGTCTGTCTGTCTGTCTGTCTGTCTATCTGTGCGTCTGCCTTTCCGTCTGCCGAAAAGACTAAGAGGAAATGCTACAAGTGAAACCCTACAAATAAACAACAACAAAAATCAGCGGCAAAAAAAGTAAACGACGAAAGCCATCACAACTTGAAAACAAACAAAAAAAGGAAAAAG
>NW_004797361.1:582471-583929 GCF_000002075.1 Aplysia californica
GTAGGAAAGGGGGGGGGGTACAGAGTTGGTGGGGCAGTAGAATGGAGGGGGACTAGTAGAAGGGGGGAGGCGGTCTGTTGAGAGATTAAGAAATGAGAGGGAGGGAGATAAAAGAAATAAAGAAAAGAGGACACATATCAATATTCTGGAATGGTATTCAGTGATAAACAAATATCACATAAATTAGCTTGGAAATGACATCACAGTACACGTATTTATTTTATTGACTAGAAAATTCTGCAATGCACAAGAACTTGGAAATTCTAGGCTCTGATTCTGAAATCTAGAGCATTTTTGTTCTGCATCATTGACGTTTTCGGATGGCGGCACCAAGTGACCTATACTTTCAGTCTATATATATATATATATATATTAATATATATATATATATATATATATAAAACGTCCACTCTAAAAACATTACAATACTCTACAGCTTCCTGTCCTAAAATGTTTCGCCTTTTTTTTTTCTTTTAAGTGTAGGTCTTTTTACTTCTGAATATTCTCATTTTCATTACACCACAAGAGTCCAGCACAGTCGGACCTGCCCAAACAACCACTTCCAATTTACCCCCCTCATAGTTTTTTGGGGTTGTTTTCATTTTTACATAATGTCAGAAGTCCACCAGTCTAAGACAGATTTGACACTTGTGCCTGTCCAAAGAAAAAAAACACCTCCACTTCATAAACCAAACCGTCAAAACATTTTATTCTATTTAGTGGTGTAGGTAATAATAGTTTTAAGAGCGCATGCGGCTTGCTGTATGCGATATATATAAATGCAATTATTACTATCATTATAACTATAAACTATTATTTTAGTCGTTGTTGTTATATTATTATTATTATTACTATTATTATTATTATTATTTATTCTTATTTTCATTCTTCTTGTTTCCTTAAACAAAACTAGCACTTTATGTGAACAAATGTTATTACTATAACTACTATTATCATTATCATTATTATTATTACTATCATGATTATCATTACCGTATTAATATCATTATTATTTCCAGCATTATTACTATCATTATTATTTATTACTTCCACAGACAAAAGCCGCACCTTCTATTTATCAAGTCCTGTGGGTCCGGCCGGTCACTGCAGGGAGACATGCAGGTACCTCTGTCCCTGTCACCCCAGCGAGATGATATCACCGCTCCCCAGTGACAGTGAGATGATATCGTCCCTCCCAAGAGAGATGATGTCGCCGCTCTCCTCTAGAACATTCTTTAGCAAGTGGTCACTGTGGGTCTGGTGGGTCACTATGGGTCCGGCGGGTCAGTGCGGGGAGACGGGCAGGTACCTGTGTTGTCCCAGCGAGATGACGTCGCCGCTCTCCTCCAGCAGGTCGAGCACGTTCTTCAGCACGGCCTCTCCTATGTGCCAGTGGGAGCTGCTCGTCTTGAGGACGTCGCGGATGTGGAGGATGTGGCAGCCTCGCTCTATGTCTGA
>NW_004797361.1:584029-585130 GCF_000002075.1 Aplysia californica
ATACACAGAGAGGGCGCGGAAATCGGCCGGGGAGGAGCAACTCACCCGCTCACGCGCAATACACACACACACACACGCATACGCGCGCGCGCACGCACGCATACACGCGCGCTCGCCGCGCAGACCGGTCTGTTTTTGCCCGCAGCAGCAGCAGACAACAAGACACTACTGGTCTACTGGCCTTGATCATTTAATGAGGTCGCGGGTGAATGGAGAGAAATGATCACATCAAAGGTGGAGGACCTTGCTCGACTTTTGTTGTTGTTGTTGTTGGTTTTTTTGTTTTTTTGTTTTTTGGGGGGGGGGGTTCTTGTCGTTGTCCTGAATGTTTCCACAACGATGAACAAGCCTATCAATACGAGGCAAACAGACAAGCACTTAAAATGAAGAAAACAGACAAACAATTAAAACGAGGGTAACAGAGAGAAACAATCTCCCCGAAATTCACCCCGATTCCTCCCGGCTTCAGAAGATCTGTCAGATGTGTTCACACTTAGACCTTTATCTATTTGTCCGTACAACACCTCACTGCATCACCGTGATAACAGCTCTGCCGTAAGCTGACAAAATGTCCTGTTTTATTCGCAGCATTTTCACGATAAAGAGGATTTTTGTCATTTTAAATAGGTGTTTTTCAGAAATGTGAATTCTAATTTATTCAAAAATTAGTCTGTCTCACTTTGTTTTATTTTTCACACAAGTAGGGTGGATAGACTTTCGATTTAACAAATAAAAAATTGGTGCAAAAAAAGAAATACAGGCGTTTTGTCAGCTTAGGGCAGAGCTCTCGTCGCGTCTGCATGTTCGCCAGTCTCTCTCCACAGAGACAGAGACTCGTCGTACGTTGCCTTCTCAGAATATGGCAATGATGCGTCACTGGGCAGGATAAGTCATCATCCCCACGCCCTCATTGAACCCTGTCCCCTCACCACTTCAGACAGTGGGTCACTAGGGCAGTCAAAAACTTCAAATGCACCAGTGCACACACATACTCACACACGAACAAAAAAGAAATAATAAATTGACAATTTAAAAAATAAACAACCGCCCCCCCCCCTCTCAAAAAACAAAACGCACAACAAGAAGTCATGCAAACTCGCG
>NW_004797361.1:586039-587764 GCF_000002075.1 Aplysia californica
TGTGTGTGTGTGTGTGTGTGTGTGTGTGTGTGTGTGTGTGAGTGAGGAGACTTTTTTTCTATCATAATCATATTTTTTTTGTGTGAGCAAAGATTGAATCATAGACATAATACCATGGCAGATGTCCTAACCGGAGCCCTGGGTCAAGAAAACTTTGTTAACCAACCCTTTCAACGTAGAAAGAACATTCAAGAGGAAAATGTCTTTGAATAGTGCAAGCGTCCATCTCCTATAGTACCACCCGGTACCAAATACAAAGTGTGTCGGTATAATTATGCTGAGGGTTTTTCCCTTCCAAGGGAGGCAACAACGTTTGTGAGAAAAATATGAACACAAAAATTAGATTTGTCTCCCTTGATAGCGGGACAAAAAAGCAGACTGTGTAAACTCACAACATCACTCTCCACTCACGGGCTACCACAAACACCAAGGCGTCCTAGCACAGTTGTTAAGTCGATAAACTTGCAATCGTAATGACACAGGTTCGAGCCCTAGACCAGACGCAGTTTCGAGGTAGAATTTATTTTCTTTCTTAAAATGACAACTGGAGTCTAGATTTCTAGTTCAAATAAAAATAAGTGTACAATACATTCTATCTTGCTGCAAGGATATTATCTAACGCAACAACACTTTCCACTTCTTCTTCTTCTTTCTATTTCAAATAATATTGGCCAACAGATAGATGTGCGTCTATATGTTCAAAGGTAAAAGGTAAACATTCGAAAAATATTTATATTTCGGATGAAACTGAAACGCAGACGGCCAAGGACACGCCAAGGATAAATATAATTATTTAATGTACAACATGTACAACGTAGTCTGTAGAATTTAATTTAGCACAAGCAATGTAAATTAAAGCAACTTGAGATTCACAGCTGGCTTACTTAACTTTAAGCTGGGTTGCTTATGTGTACTTAAGCTGGGTTGTTTATGTATAGCTGGGTTGTTTATGTATAGCTGGGTTGCTTATGTGTACTTTAGCTGGGCTGTTTATGTGTACTTAAGCTGGGTTGTTTATGTGTTAGTAGGTGTGCTTGTTTTGTTTCTTCGAGCAAAGAGAAGCACTCTCCACCCAAAAACAGTCATTTAGCGCTGGAAAAAAGGAAGACAGAGATACAACAGAGTGAAAGAAAAGAAGTAGGGCCTACCAGTGGTGCCCTCCAAATACCCACAAACTGATGTGTGTAATAGGGAGTACGGGTAATATATAAAATATATAGTACTGGACACAGTCACAAAGACATAAATCTCCAGAATAACCCTCGGCATACACAACAAAGTTTAAAAGGATGTTTCTCCGTTATTTCTGTATCTCTTGCTTCCTTGCACAAGGGAGTGTGTGCTCCTACGTTAGTATGTGTGTGCCAAGACAATAAAATCTTTCTCCACGGAAATCTAACAAAAATAGCCCCCTCTTCCATTCTTCTCTATTTCGTGGGTGGGTGGTCTGGTGTGGTTTTCTCCTTCTTTCCTATCAGACATCTATCGTCCTTATCTCTTTTCTCCTGCTTTTCTTTGCATGTTACTCTCAAGTAAATCTCTAATCTTCGGCCCTTTCATGACTTATATTCGTGTTGTAAGCGCTGCAAAACTCTGACTAAAATGGAACTTTCTGTCTCACAAAACTGTCACTTACTTCTTCCTGAGCTGCAGCTGGTCTGGACTGCCGTCAACGTCTCCATGACAACAGGACTGTCGTATCTCACCACCTGGGGAAATGGGGGG
>NW_004797361.1:589991-591331 GCF_000002075.1 Aplysia californica
AAAAAAAAAAAACAACCTAACCCCCTCCCCAACCCCAACCCGAAACCAAATGGGCACAAAAACAAGCTACGAATGTGGACAAGTGGAAAAGTACCATAAACCAGCAGGCGTGTCATACCACCAAATAGCTACAGACAAAAGGCGCGAGTCACGGTCCCGTACACCACAAGAGGCGCGTTATCTGATCATACCATAGGCCGTAGTATAGCACGCGGGGAGTGTTGCTGCTACAACTGGCTATATTTGTACCGCCGTACTATATCCAAAGATACTCCCATTTTTGCTGTATCGGCTTGTGGTTTGGCCTGTTCCAGTTCAGTTATATTTAGAGTGTTGTGACAGAAACAGCAGCCCGCTGCTGCACCTCCCGTTTGTAATTTTGAGTAGGTGATTTACGGCACTATCCACTCAGATTTGGTCACGTAAGCGCCAGGTCACACTTTCCTAAAACATCAGAGTTGATGTTGATGTTGTCTTTGTTGATGTTGTTGCTGGTGTTGGTGTTGTTGTTGTTGTTGTTGTTGTTGTTGTTGTTGTGATTGACGTCATTGTTGTCGTCATTGTTTCTCGAGGTGATGTTGCAGTCATCACGTCGTTCACAGCACGTCACCACGACAACAGCAACAACAAATACCTCACCACAAGGACCAGAATACGACAAAGGGCATATTTAAAGAATAAAATATTCCACACAAAAAACCCTCCCAAAACAACAACAAACCAAAATAGAAAAACAAAATCATTTAGAAAATAAAAAGCACAAAAAAACAAACAAGCCCAGACGGCCAACCAACCCTGAAGCCACCAGCTCCCACCACGGCCTCTGGGAACAACATCGTGTACTTGTAACGTACCAAACCACCCCGCCACACCACCAGCAACAGTAGCAGCTGCTGCAAGCTTCATCCTCTTACTACAAGGCAAATAAACCCTTAAAAGGGCGCGGCCCGAAATGACGACGAGGATGACGTCACAAAGCACACAATACACGCGGCAAACCGCAAACACGCCTAGTGACGTCAGGCGTGAGCTGATCATCATAATACTATCATCATCGCGCGAGGGTTTGGCGTCACTCCCTGGGCGACGGGACGGCATCATAAGGACAGCTGTGGCGCGACGTCACGAGGAGCGGGCGCATAATTATTAGGCATGTTATCATAATTATGACGCCGCTTGCTGTGCCCGGCGCTCCCATACTTGAACTCTGATCCCTGACCCCTGACCCAGTCGCCGATCCGTGTACATCAGTCATCAACAATGGACATTGTGATGTACTTGTTTGATCTTTTAGAGGTAAGAGAAGCACATCGACACAGTGACGGTCATTTGGTGCAAGG
>NW_004797361.1:591431-596778 GCF_000002075.1 Aplysia californica
CCCCCAACCCCATTCCCCCAAAAAGACAACGGCTTAAGACAAAAGAAACCAAACAAACACACAAAAAACTGGCAGCGCGTCTTAAGAAAGTAAAAACCATAACTATTTCACATAAAGAAAACTTAAAAACAAAACCGATCTCAAAACCAAATAGAAAGAGACGACGAATGCTGAAAGGTTTATAAAGCCAACCACAGTCGCGGACTGGTCTCTTGGTCCAGGGATGTTCTGCCGGGGGAGGTGAGTGTTTAGTTGTTGTTTCAGTACGAGTTTTACGGCTTTTTTAATTAATCGTTTAAGTAAGCGTTTTACAGCACTTGTTTCTGATAAAGTTAGGTAAAATATGTTCCGACGAGTAGAGGTGTTACAAGAGAGTAACAAACATAGAAAAGAAAGAGGGAGATAAAGACGACAGACGTCTTTTCCTCTTGTCCTTTTTGTGTTTGATACTCTTTTGTAACACCTCTAATCTTCGGCACTTATATGACCTTATTGTGTTGCAAGTGCCGTAAAACACTTACTTTAAAAAAGACGATAGATGTTTGATAAGAAATAATAAGTAAATCACACCAGAGCACTCGCTGATCATCCACTTGTTTGGCTCTTGCAACACAAACAGGTCGCATAAGCACCGAGGATTATAAGTGTTTCTAGATAATAACATACAAGGAACAGACGAAGGATGGAGAAAGGCAGAAATAATACAAAGAAACGAAGGCAAGACTGATAACCCTGCGGCCAGTACATTTCAGCACTGCTCGCACGGTGGAGAATGATTCGTGCTCATATCTCCCCCCTTACACTTGCCTAAATAAATAAATAAATAAATAAATAAATAAATAAATAAATAAATAAATAAATAAATAAATAAATAAATAAATAACTGTTGGGGGGGGGGCAGACAGATCTTCTCTCTCTCGTCACGAACTGCGAACACTAAATATCATTATATCTATATCTCAACAGCTAAACCAGATCACATCATTGACCTGTCAAATAGTGTTTGCGTTAACGACGATAACGCACATCTACAGTGGAAGGCAAAAAAAAAAGTAAATTATAGAACCGGAAAATATATGTATTAGTAAGACATTAATTAAGGACCTATAAGTCCCTTACGGGTCTTTTTAAAAAAAATGCTAACCTCTCATGTATCGTGTGTGTTTCGTTTGCTTGTTTATTTGTTTGTTTGTTTGTTCAACTGACTGATTGTTTGCTTGTTTGTTTCTTATTTGGGAATAGAAAAGCACACTGACACAATAAATGTCATCTGGTATTAGGAAAGCAATAAACCAAGGAACGTCGACACTATAATAGCATTTTAGGGCTGGGAAAAATACAAGACAAGCAGGCAGAAACCAGAGCCAAAGGAAAGAAGTAGGACCTTCCAGTGGCAACCCCCAATCACTCTTTTTTAAATTTAAGGTAAGCGTTTTTACGGCGCTCGCAACTGCAAAAGATCATAATATGAACTCGTGGGACACATCAAACATTTTCAGTAGGTAGGAAATATTAATGAAGGTGATGATGATGATGAATATGTAATACGAATTTTATACCTCTGCCTGGAGTCAAGAGGCGCGTGGGATATGCGTGAGTGTGGCTATTGTGACGGCAACATCACCGACAAGGTGGTCACATGACACGCTCAAGTGTCACCTCCTCACGACGAATGAACCAACCGACTGGTCACGGAAATCTATTACACCCGGTTACCCGAATAACCGAGATTTTTAACACACCTGTTCGAATAACCGGATTTTGATAGCACGCAATTCATAGTAGATAAAGGGTAAAGCCCAGTTAGCGCCATCTAACGGCTGAAATGTCAGACCTCACTAAAGATACAGTTCTTTTCGGACCGCCTCAGAGCTTCCATGAAGGCCTTCAGCATCAAGCACACAGCATGGGAGCAGACAACACAAAACAGAGTTGGGTGGCAAACAGTTGTTCGAACTGCTTCTCCTTGGCTCCCTCTCATTGCTGTTCTTTCAGCCAAACCCTGATCTTATGGTAAGTACGATCTACAACAAGCCTTTACCAGCTGAAAATGTTAAATGTTAAATCTCTTATATAAGATTTGTTGTGAAAACAACCGAATTGTTGCAGCTGAACATCCCACGTTCGACAGGAAGAACAGATCTCCAACTGCTGCCACCATCCGCTGTCCATACTGCAAAAGAACTTAGAACCTTACGAGCGCAGATCAGCCTGACCAGTCATCACTCACCCCTGACCAAAATATGACTGCCGGCGTCAGGGGTGTAAAAGTTAAGCAGTTTGCTGTCGCACGAAGGAGACCAGAATTCTATTCCAGCGTGGGGAGAAATTTTTGTCCAGAACCTCAGTCTTCAGCTGGGATACTGTATCCCTCCCAGCCAGGGCTGCCCTGTCAAAGGAAGGGTCAAAAGTCCGCCTCCTAGATTATCTAAACTATGTCGATGGGAGCGTAAAAACACTTAAATTAAAAAAAAAAAAAAGGGATGACTCGATAGTCTTCAGCGGCTCGACGGACGAACAATAACATAATTTATGCAGTTCGTAAAAAACAACAAAAACCCTCAAAATTCTCTGAGAACTGAGTCAACTAAGGACTGACTGTTTGCAAAACCATACTGTTTCGCCCATTAATATTTATAGTTAGCTAGAGAGATTAAGCTGCTATTCGAATCAAGTTTGCAATATTCGATCACAAGCTCCACTGATATGTGGTTATGTCACGTCACATACGCGACTCGTCTTCTTCTTCATTTTCGCTTCCTCCTCTTCAGACATACCCATCATTTCCATGAGCATTTCTGAGCCGACCAAGACACTAGATATTTTTTTTCGAAAAACCAGAAACTATCCGGTTAACCGGATATATGAATCGGATTTTACCCAGCTCTTGTGTTGAGGGAGGAAGAGTGTGAACTGATCGGATGACAGACAGTCCAAAGCGCCACATGATCGAAGTGGGGGAGAAAAAAAACCCCGGGCCAGTTCACCCTGATTAGATTTACATCAAATCTCGACACTGTGAAAAATAATTTCAAGGATTCGTTGTCGTCAGGTTAACAAAAGTGTGCAAGTTCATAAGCCGGTAAGTAGGTAAATTAAAGTTAATACTATTACAGTAGAACATGCGGTAATGGCCACCTGTCTAACACAATCACCTGCACAAACGGCCATTTTCCAATTTCTCCTTTGCATCTTTTTAAATTTACTTATTTACGTTTGTTTCCTTTTTTGTGTGTGTTGCTATTATTATAATGGCACTGTCCAAGAGTCAGCGTAACCAAATTAGTGTCGACGGGGATGTAAAACACCGACATTAGGAAATTAAAAAAGGGACCAGGATAAAGGGGCCAGCAGAAAGGAGGCCCACATTTCGGCACACTCGCAGATAACTAACGACGATCTTTTCTCGATAGTCCAGACAGAAGATTAACCAGTTTCATAATGGTTTCATAATCAAGAGGGTCATGGCTTTTGTTTGTACAGGTGGTCAGCTTGGACAGGTGGCCGTTAGTGGAGCAGGTTCGAATTATTCTTATTGGATGCGCCGTAGTTTCCATATTACTGAATTATTTTTTTACGCCCCATCGAAGCAATTTAGATCTTGCACTTGCAACATAAATATGTCAGATGTATAAGTTTGGTATCTTTTAAAAAGTTTTAGTAAGAGTTTTACGGCACTCGCAACACAATAAGGCCATAAGTGCCGCAGATAATTAGAGGTGTTACAAGAGAGTAACAACAACAAAAGAAGGAGCATGGTCATGTAAGATTAGAAGTGTTACAACTAGACAATAACATACAAAGAAAATAAGCAGGAGAGATAGTGATGATAGATACCGGGTGTCTAAAAAAGAGGACCCACTTAAACGCAATAACTCGGTTATCTATTAACTCATTTTAATAAAAACTTCGCAGCAATACAATTCAACAATGAAGACATTACATTTATCAGTATGATGAAAGTTCATCCATTTGTTTAAAAAATATTAAATTTTTAAAATTAAAATTGGCTGAAACGCAAAACTTTACTACTTCTTAAAAATCAGCCATACTGTTTTATTTCTAATACATAATAAAATATAGCCACTTTTTGTGCATTGAAGAACAAATTAATACAAAATTGATATTACTAAATAACCTTACGGAAGGTGTTCGCTATTCAAATTTCCAGGTGCAGACCATTTCTTTCATTACAAGCTCCAATTTAATATGCCACTAGAATATTTGAATAACCCTGTGGCATGTTTCTGGGTCGATTCTTTGGACACCGTGATCAACATTGAGTTTCAACTGTTCGATTGTGTGTGGGTTATTTCCCTACACTCTGCCTGTCAAAAAATCCCCAAAGGTAATAACTGAAGGTGCTCAAGTTAGGGGAGGGGGGGGGCGGGGTGGTGGTGACCATTCATTTGTACATTTTCGGCTTATGAGGCATTCCCCAAACCTTTCTTGCAACCATACTGTCATACAAAGACCAATCTTGATGCGTGGGTTGTGGCCCCATCCCAGTGGAACCATGCCTGTACAGCATAACACATTCTCCCCAAACTTCTACAAAACTTTCTTGGCACGTTACGATACTTATCTGAGGCGACAGTATGATTTTACTCTACTCGTCCTGAAACTAGAAGGGGTGATCACGGCCCTGTAGCTTAACGCTCGTAAGAAGTAAAATTTTGCTTTTTACCCAATTTTAGTTGAAATTTGTATTATTTTTCGAACACGTAAATCGATTTTCTTCACATTTTTTACAAACTTGACGTCCTCGTGGTTGGATTTTATTTTTTCGAATTTAGGTATAAATTCGTGTCGAGATGACCGAGTTATTTCCCTTTAAGTGGGTCCTTTTTTAAATATTTTTTAAAAGAAAAAGCTGTATTTGATAGGAGAGAAGGGGTAAACCCCACTAGAGCACCCGCCAACCACTCGCTCTGGTGCGATTATGCTTTACAAAGGGCCACATCCAAAGAGGGGTATCCCGAGCTGACATAATGATCGGAAACTCGCTACACCGTTCCGGTACAATTTTTAAAAAAATAGAGAACTGTCGAGAAGTTCCAGTTAAAGAAAACAAACTCGGCGTCGGAAGTTTAAAAAAAATTGGGAACTCCGAGTGTACGTCAACGTTGGTTCACTCATCGAGACCGCGAGAGACGATTCCAGATTTGAGGACGCGGTATAGATCTAGTTAAGCGAGCTGTTTGAAGAATTAAGGAGAAGTTCACAAAGAGAGGTATACTACTAGCTGCTGTTGCTCCCACAGATACAGCTATTTACAACTTTATAATATGTGCAAAAAAAATCAAACAGAAGAGTAGTACCGACAAATGGTGTTTGGGTACGCGCG
>NW_004797361.1:597871-599170 GCF_000002075.1 Aplysia californica
TAGACAGACAGACAGACAGACAGACAGACAGACAGACAGACAGACAGACAGACAGACAGACAGATGTGAGTGGATGCATAAGTGCATAAGTATGAGGAAGGAAACAATGGGAGTGGAGATTGTAAACAACATTGGTCAAGGTATGCCTTGACCATCGATTTCGACCATCAGTGAACATCGGGGAGGTGTGATTAAACCCATGACCTCTACGTTACATAATTATTTCGTAACACATCTTTTATCTGATGATAGGGCGTCCATCTTAAAAATAAAACGACTATAGGGGGATTCGGGGGATTAATTTTGATAGAATTCATCTGTATATTAAATTTTTTTTTACACAGAACATAATGTATTACTTTGTCTTGATCGCCCAGAAAATAAAGATTTAAAGCATCCGACAATGTTAGAGAAACACTTCGTCTCGGGGAAAAGTACTTTACGATATGACCCTACAAAACTTCGGGGAAAAAATTATGTTTCATCAAAAGACAAATTTCATGCAGTTCATTCGTTTCAAAATGTCATAGTTCAACTGATATGGAATCAAAAGTAGAGCCGTTTTGTTGTGGGGTTTTTTTTTCAATGCAAAGTCTATAGTTACACTGCACTGCATTTTGCGTAGGGACAAACTCTTTAAAGTGCGTGAGGGGGGGGGGGTTACCAACGGATGGTCTTACGTTTTCATTCTTCCCCTGCTGTTTCTATCAATCTATCCTGACACTAAACGTTCTGTCTAACATAATACTAAATTCAACCTGTGTGCTTCTCTAAACTAAAACACATACTGGAGTTGGTGAGGGGGGTGGGGTGGGGGGTGGGGGTGTAGAGGCACATAGAATATGAATTTTGAACGATTCTACAAGGCCATGTTTTGTTAAGTTTCGTAAAACCGGAACACGGGCATTTAATGATGATAATGTATTCTCACCTAACTCTTTCACAGTACCTAATGCCTAACCGTCATGTTAATCAGCGCGAAAGGATATTATCTTACAAAGTTTTTGCACATATATGCACATCGACACGATAACGACCACTTCATGCTGGGAAAAACCAAGACCAGCACACAGACACAATGCATGTGGAGTCCGTTTGTCTAAGTAAAGAGAACACATCGACACGGTAATGGTCATTTAGGGCTCGGAAAAGGTCAGACAGACTGACACACATAAACAACAAAGAGAGAGAGAGAGAGTAAAGAAGTGGGACCTACCAGTGGCGCTCTCAAACCACTCGCAAAAAAAGTACCGGATAACTGAGAGATGTATATTATTATGTATCATATTTAAGGGGGGG
>NW_004797361.1:600067-601514 GCF_000002075.1 Aplysia californica
GGGGGGGCTAAGTGTTTTAACTGCATAAGGTCATATGAGCGAGCATTTAGATGAGTAAGTCCTGAGCAAACTACAAACCCATCTTCTAAGTTTTGTTTTGTTTCTTTTCGTTTCCCCGCATGGTGGCATAGCGACGGGTCAGACTAGCTGGCCTTGTGGGCCGGATGCAGCCCGCGGGCCGAAAATGATTTTGTTCTATTTTTTTAATTGTATTTTTAGGAAAGGTGTTTTTACGCCACCATCGACACACTCATCCGCGGGCTATAGTTCGGTGACCCCTGACATTTAATGTTTTTTCTTAATCTCAACACGGAGGGAGCATAAAAATAGTTAGGAGGGATGAATGACTCAAGCACAGGAGCACAGCAAATGAGCAGACTCATCTCTGCATGGGCCCATGAGACGCACAAGTGCTGGATGCGACTTCTAAATACAGAACAATCAATCAGTATTCATGTATGCGCCAGCACGCGGGATAGCGATCGGTCCGTATGCAGATTTAATGTGCACGTACGCACAAGATGTACTAGAGAGTGATTATAAAGTGCGGCACGTGTGCACACGTGAGTCGACTGTTCATCGATTTTGGAGCCCTGTGGATGGGTTTGCGTTTTTTAATAGGAATTTTACGGTACTTGCAACACACGAAGGTCATAATATAATAATATACAGTCAGCGCCGAAGATTACAGGTGTAACTACTGAGAAACATACAAAGGAAAGAAGGGGGTAAGGACGATGATAGTCAATGATAGGTGTTTGATAGAAGGGAATAAGGGCAAATCACACCAGAGCAAAATAAAAACACCCACTTATGGCAATTCATTAAATGGAAAAAAAAATGTTTTAATCAAAAATAAAAACAAAATGATGCTTAGTCATAGTTTGAGTAAAGAGAATCCCATCAATGCAATAACGGTTAGTATAGCGCTGAGAAAAAGCCAAAAAACAAAAAAAAAACAACCCATTTTAAAATGCAATGGTATTGGTAGAAGGCCCCTTTCACTTTCAGCATTGTACGATCCATTGTTAATAATGTCCATCTCCGATTATGCCGATCCAAAGGTGTTAACAGCAAAGAAAACCCAAAACACTGTCCCATCAGATCTTGGTCGGGGATCCGAAACCGGGTCTCCCGCACCGCTGACCAACATGACACAGACTGAGCTAACACCTCCACCCCCTCCTATTTCCTCCCGGCAGATATCACCATCCCTCACAATCATACACTTTCTCACCTCTCCCCCAAACCAGATATCATCAGCCCTCTCCCGCTCTTGGGCGAGTGTTCTGGGGTGGATTAATTGCTCCTTCTTTCCTACATATCAAACATGTAATATAATTCTATCGTCCTTATCTCACCTCTATTTCTTTGTACATTGCTCTCCTTGAGTAACACCCCTAAATATCAGAACTTACATGTGTGTGTGTGTGTGTGTGTGTGTGTG
>NW_004797361.1:603516-606427 GCF_000002075.1 Aplysia californica
AGAGAAAGAAAGAAAGAGAGAGAGAAAGAAAGAATGCACACACACACACACACACACACACACACACACAAACACGCATACACACACACACACACACACACACACACAGATAGATAGATAGATAGATAGATAGATAGATAGAGAGAGAGAGAGAGAGAGAGAGAGAGAGAGAGAGAGAGAGAGATGGAGAGAGAGAGAGGGCAGACAGCAAGCAGCAGAGAGAGAGAAAGAAAAAAGAGGGAGAAAGAAAGATTCGAAGAAGTAAACAGACAGAGAGAGAGAGAGAGAGAGAGAGAGAGAGAGAGAGAGAGAGAGAGAGAGAAAGTGGAGAGGAACGTGGAATAACTTTTGATAGAAAACATCTGTCAATTCAAAATCTGATTTCCTCTAAATTGTCGTTTCTACCAGCCCAGTGCCTTTAGCAACAAGGCCTCTTCCTGCAGTCTTCAGTACCAGAGTGAGGTTTACACCAGACTACGAGCTCACCTGCTGGATCTCATCCTCTACATCAACTCTAAATCAAATCTTGATTCAAAATCAAATAATAAATCTACATCAAACCTTATCCCACCATCAAACCTTATCTCACCATCAAACATTAACTCAATACCAAACATCAAACCAAAATCAAACATCAACTCAAAATCAAACCCTGACTCAAAATCACACCCAGACAAGACAAACGTCAAATCAACAGCTACGGCACCTCCTACTTCTTCCAGCACCCCCGATCTCCTCACCACTGACGTCGTGGGGGCGGGGTCAAAGCTCCACGAGCCAATGGAATACAAGAGACCTAAAACTTGGCGCACACGCGAGACCCACAGAGACAGACAAAGGCGTTTATATCACTGAGGCCATACTACAAGGTGGCACCGTTAGTCAGAGGTCTATTTCCAGTTTGCAGCGGTTCGAAACGACTACAGTCCCGTTTCGACAAGGTTCCTTGACATTGACAGCAAACGTCCCATCTGAATCAAAATATAACATTTATTTTTATCTCTGTCTATTTCCCGTAAGAGCTATCAGTTGTGGGGAAAATATTAACAGCTTGGAATACCCCAGTCTTGCGATGAAAGACCAAACAGAAGCTGTTAGTTCTGAAACCCCTGGAAAACTGGACAATAACTATAGGGACAACATCAGCACAGATAATAAGAACGTGAACAATAACAACTTGGTGCAAAACAAGGGGATACACACAGAAAACACAGAGGCAATTCGTAGCGCGGTACCGTTACTGCAAGAGATGGACAAAGACAGTAGTGTTGGAGAAGGTTCTGAACCTTTCCGCAGTGTTAAGGTGAGCTTTGAGGAGTCGCCACAAATCTTGGCGGAGAGACGACGAAGCGTACAGCAAATGACACAGAACACAGTACCGACATTGATTACAGAACGAGTCGACACGATGTCAGAAGAGAACACGACGGTGAAGGAGTCATATTTTACAGACAAGATCATGGACAAGAAGGAACACACAAATAGGTGTATTAGTGAACACGACTGTGTTTTGGGAAAAGGGCTGAATGAAAGTATGAACGACAAAGAAAACGAAAGTAAAACGTTCAGTAAACTGGACAATGGGTCAAGAAAAGGCGCCCTAACCAATCACAGCTCTAACTCGGAACAGCCTGACTCCCCTTTTCCTGGTATCACTTCGAGGTCGAGTGAAAGGCTGTCGTCCCGCCAAAATCTGGAGAACTGTTTGGAGGAAGGAACGTCAAAGGATGAGAGTGAGAGCCTCAGTCTTCAGCAAATAGAAAATAATATCAGAAGCACTTTCACAACCGCAGCAGAGAAGGGCCAACAGTTCGCACCCGGGTGCGAGCAGCCTAGTTCGGAAGCAGAGCCAGAGCTGGCCCAAGCTCAAGGACCGCCGTCCTACGAGTCCATCATGGCAAAGAGTATGGAGATAACGGACATAACAGAGATAACCACATCGAGTGCACAGCAGCCTAAAGAGATGATGACATCATCGACCAGCGGTCAAGACTTGATCCAGGATGGCTTCCCGAGAGGGTCATCGGTGGCTGTATCGGGTCAACATGCAGTTCGTGACCAGATAGAGAAAATGACCAGGGTAGTAACTGCACCCGGACATTCTCACGCGACCTGCAATGACGTCATCAACCCGGGTCAGCAGACAGATACAAGAGAGGGGGCAGCGAGCACTCAGTCAACTCACAGCGCGGCGTGCACACAACAAGAAACACTCGGGGGGCACACAACAACTCATGCTCCATTCGCGTGTTCAGAAACTGCTGGAGGAGGTTTTGAGGTACCTGGAAAACCCGTAGGGGAAGCCAATATTTCCCACGAAAAAGAGAAAAACAGTTCCTCTAAGAAAACAACTGAAAGCATCAGTGTTTCTGGAGGAAAGAAAAACAGTCCAAACAGCTCCGCTCCGATGACATTAAACCAGAACGCCCAGACATATGGAGGAGATGGAAAGCCCCACGACGCGGACAGCACCGACGAAAAAGGCGGAGAAAATAAAAATGGCGCGAAATCGATCACAAATAGCGACACAACTGGGTCTGACAACGCCCCAACAAACTCCCAAGGATCTCAGAGGGATGATGGAAGCCCCTCAGGACAGGGACGGTCTACAAACGACGACACCACGCGACACGGAAGTGGGGGAGACAATCCCGGAGAGGCTTCCGGTATGGACGGAAGTGACGTAGACAGAAGTGACGTAGACGCCCTGACGGCGGACCGGCCGGCTGACGGCGATGTGGTTGTGGTGACCGGCGGCTGCGGCTTCCTGGGCCAGCACATTGTCAAGATGCTGCAGCTCAAAGCTCCACACGTCTCCGAGATAAGAGTGCTGGACTTACGCCCGTTTCAACAAAGATTGGGTAAGCCAGGAAACTTGTTTGATTCCCTCTATCTCTCGCTCGCTCCCCCC
>NW_004797361.1:608906-652947 GCF_000002075.1 Aplysia californica
CCCCCCCCCAAAAAAAAAAGCCACAAACCCTAACAACTATGTCCATACTCCTCCTACGTCACACAGGTGGGAAGCTCCAGGTGATCTCCCTCCGTGCAAACGTCATGTACGGGGAGCTTGACCCTTTCTACGTCACCAGCGGCCTCAAGAACGCCAAGAAGAGGAAGGGAGTATTGTCACAGGTATGTTCGTTTGTTTAATTTATTGTTATTTGCTTGTTTGTTTCTTTGTCTGTTTCTTTGGTAAAGGTTTTTTTTTTTAATTTGTTCAAGTTCAAGTAAAAAGAAGTACACACATCGACACAATAATGGTCATTTAGTGCTGGGAAAAATTAAACAAACAAACAGAAACAAGAGAGGAAAAGTCAAGAAGTAGGACGTACCAGTAGCACCCTCTAACCACCCCCATTTTTTGTTGTTGTTTATTTTGTTTGTCTGTTTGTTGGTCTATTTTATAAGTGCGCGTGACACAAGCTGGTTGTATTATGTTAGTTCACAGCAAGGCTTTGTTTCATCAATTGCACATGTAGATCTCTTACACCCCCCATCAACACTTTGGATCAGTCAGGAGACAAACTGCTTCGACCCTGCCTAAGAGACGTGCAATAGCCCAGCAGACAAAGGGAGACACTCGATTTTCCACCAAAAAAAGGAAAAAAAAGTGCCATCACGAGAATCCAGCTCAAGTCAACTGCGTGTGACGACGGAGAGACAAGCCGCCTTACCAGAGAAAACGGCATTTGTTCGTTTGTTTGTTTGAGCATAGAGAAACACATCGACGTAATGACGTGAAAACTCCACGTTCCCATTTTTGGGGGCTTAATTTTGGCTTAGCAGCTGGCATGACAATTGAAAAAAAAATCTTCCCTTGGACCCAGGAATGATTAAGATTCATAGCAGTGTTCCGTAGAATTTCCGTTTCATTTGGGACTAACACCAGTTTGTTTGGTTATTTTTTGCTATCAATTTTTTTTATTTTTTTTTGGGGGGGGGGGGCATTTTTATTCATTTATTTTCTCTTTTTTTCTTTCTTTCTTTCTTTCTTTATCTATCTGTTTATGTATTCGTCTATTCATTTATTTATTTATTTACTTAGAAACATTCTCCCTTTTGCGTGGACAGGTGGGCGACGGGACGGCCATGTTCCAGCAAGCGTACGCCGGCAACACCGCCTGGGCCTTCGTGTGCGGCGACCTGGCCATGCGAGAGGACCCGATGCTCACGGGCGAGATCTTCTACGTGCCAGACAACACGCCCGTGCAGAACTCCTTCAACTTCATGCGGCCCTACCTGGAGGCGCGCGGCTACCGCCTCTCCGACGGCTACCTCTCCTATCCGCTGGTCCACGGGGCCGTGGTGGCCACGGAAATGCTGGTTAAGGCGCTGTCCCCGCTAGTGCGGTTCAGCCTACCCACCCAGTCGTACAGCCTCGAGTACATCAACACGGACCTCTACTTCAGTGGGAACAAAGCCCGGAGCATGCTGCGCTACGAGCCGCTCTACTCCCCTAGTGAGGCCCGCACCATGTCCCTGCCTTACTACATGACGGTCAATCTCGACTCGACGACAGACGTCGACTGGACCCCGGAAGACGCCCAAAGAGCCCTCTCGACACCGGTAGGAAACCCGGCGGAGCGGACGCAGGAAGGGGTGCCTTACCCCGTCGAGCTGATGCCACCTGCGGGAGAGGGCGCTGATCTCGACCTGGCGACAGCGCTGGCTTCAGAAGAACTTCCTCAAACACCATTTTCATCGGCAGAAGTGTCGAGACAAGAAGCAAAGGGTGCGGGAGTGAAAGAACATGGACAGGGAGAAAACTCTAGCGTAGGTGAAGCAGCGGAGAACAAAACTACGGAAGCTTCTGAAGAGGGCACTGAAACTCAAAGCCCTTCACAGAACACAAGTTCTTCACCAGCTCAAGGCGACACATCGACATCACCATCACAAGGTGATGCGTCACCACAGTCACAAGGTGATACGCCATCACAAGCACGAGAACAGGGCGACACGCCATCACTAGGACAAGGTGATATCTCACCCCCGCCTCAAGAGGATACCTCACCATCATCAACACAAGGTGGTATACCATCAGAAGTACAAGGAGATACGTCCTCACCAAAACAAGGCGGTGCCTCACAGTTGCCTCAAGGGGATAGCTCATCACCAGCAGAAGATGGTACATCGTTGCCCCCACAAGATGATACTTAATCCTCGTCAAGGTGATACATCATCCTCATCAAGGTGATACATCATCCCCATCAAGGTGATACATCATCCCCATCAAGGTGATACATCATCCCCATCAAGGTGATACATCATCCCCATCAAGGTGATACATCATCCCCATCAAGGTGATACATCATCCCCGTCAAGGTGATACATCATCCCCGTCAAGGTGACATATCATTCCTCAGAAAGGGATACATAACTCTGGCTGAGTAAGATAACTACTACCTTACTAAGATGACCACATTTCTCCTTGACAATAGGAGGTCACCGTGGACAAGATGACTGACGTAAAAACATTGGCAAAATATATCAAAAGGAATTTAGAGTTTCATGGTCAGCGTTTAGCTATCGTCTTTATACTTTTTGGTGTCTGTTCCAATCAGTCCGGACCGGAGGGACAATAACACCTTTTTCCTCTGTCCTCACTAGGAGAGAAAAGCTTGCTACTATCTAGAGATAGCTATGTATAATATAATCTATATTTGTTAACTCATTTGTTACTCATTTGTTATGTAATTTTTTTTCTCATTCTGACAAAATTTGTTTTTAAACTCTGGCATTTAAAAAGCATCTCCTAAATGACGTTTCATAGTTTGACAACAGTGAACATGTCTGATAATATTAGACGCATCATTTCAAAAGAATGAACTAAAATCCCCCCCCCCCCCCCCCCCACCCCCCCTCCAAAATCCCTCTTTACCTCATTCTTTCTTTTATTTTCTCGTAAAAGGAAAATAAGTTGGCCGTGGCATGTTGCAATACATAATATATGACATTTCATAATAAATAGTGTGTTTTCCGTGTCTATTTTCACTTTCCACAAGCTGCAGTTTCAGACAAAATGCTTCAACCGGGTTTCAAAACTGGATAAATTATAAAACAAAACAGTTGCAAAAACAACATTTCAAAAAAAGAAAAAGAAAAAAAAAACAAGCTGAATTCATTTCAACATTCTCTTCTTATCAGGAAAGAGAGACAAGAACAGCATGTGTTTATGGGAGAGCGAAAAAGGAAGATAAAGAAACAGAGATAAATTAGAAGAGAGAGACAGAGCAAATTTAACACAAAGAACAAAATATTCAACCCGTGTTTCAGCCGAAAAATAAAGAAACAGTGGTCTGGAAGGGTGAAAGGGAAAAACATGGGATGTCCCATTCCGGGTAATTTGAGTTGTAGCATGGGTTAGAAAGTGTATACGCACCTCCTCTGGCCCATCAATAAGTCCAGTGCCAAAATGTGGTGTGTTGCCCAATATCAGAAAGTGGAGACGAAAGAAGAAGACAGAACACGGTTAGAGAGCAGGAAAGGAGGTGAAAGGAGAAAATTTTAGAGAAAGAATTCTCCGTCACTATCAGGTTTCGAACCCAGGACCTATTGAACCAGACGCGAACACCCTTCCTCTAGCCTCTATACCACGAGAGCCCCCTTTTAAAAGTTTAATCCTAGTTTTTCTCAAAATGCCAAAAAGTAGCAACCCACGTTTTTCTTTTGCATATTTTTAAATAATTAAGAGAAAACTCGAAATAGTATTTGACTGCCGGAACGCAAGGAACACTATGTTCCAGTATGAAACTCCTATACATAATAGTCTGTTGCTCAAAGGGAGCTTTTGATCACCACCACCGATAAAAAAAAAAAATTGGAAATTGCAGAATTCTAACAACCCTTTCATCACTGATAATCTGTTTGGGTAAAGAGAAGCACATCCATACAATTATGGTTATTTTTAGTTTTTTAGTTTTAGTCGAGTTTTTAGGGCGTTCGTAATTGCATAAGGTCATATGAGCACCAAGGAGAGGATGTCAACAGAGAAGTCCATACAGGGAATCAGGCTTACTCTGCTCACCTCTCTAGCTTCAACAGCAAAAAGTCTGCTAATGATGATGGTTATTTAGTGCATGAAAAAATAATTAGGAGAGATGAAAGGAAACAACAGACGGGAAGGAAAAATATGGAATCTGCTATTGGTGCTCTCCAACCACCTGCTCCCAACACTGAAAGGTTGTTTAAGAGGTGCGACTACCTAATTCAATGTCCCTCTTTGGTATAACCTAAGTATGCTTGAGAGCCTCAAAAACTCCCTAAACAACCTGAGTTCGAGCATGCCCCACTATTGGGATCCGAACCAAAGCCATCTGCACAATAGCCCAGCATGACACCAACTGAGCTAAACACACTGTTCAATCTAGATTTTTGTAAAGAGAAGCACATCGACACAATTATGGTCAATAAATGAAGGGAGACAGACAGACAGACAGACAGACAGACAGACAGACAGACAGACAGACAGACAGACAGACAGACAGGCAGACAGGCAGGCAGACAGACAGACAGACAGACAAAATAATGCCGTCTTCTAACCACCCGCTCTGCCCAATCTGGTACATGCATAGAGAAGAAAAAGAAAACAAGACAAAAATTTAAGTGGTTGGACCGCAAACTTATCTTCCACCTTCGATACAAATGAACTAAGCTCTCCGATTTTTCAAAGTTCAAGAATGCCCTGTTGATAATAATAATAATAATAATAATAATAATAATAATAATAATAAAAATAATAATGTTTTAAAATTTTTACAATTATAATTTTTTTTAAATTATAGTAAGGATAATAATAATCATAATAATCATAACAATAATAATATTCAAAATAATAGATTTATTTCGCGCACATCAATGCTCTACAGCATGCTCTGTGTCCTTTACTAGTATAACACAGTCAAACCACAGACGTCCAAGTATGATACTAACAGAACTAACATTGTACCTACTACCCATGTGATCTAGCTGGGAAATGCAGTCGATATGTAGATGTTTCCTCCCATAGACAGAATCTAGATAATTTAAGAAGCAGGTTTCCGACACTGCCTGTCAGGGCCAACCCAGGCCAAGAGGGATTCAACATCCCAGCAGAAAGACCGAGATACTTTTTTAAAAAATGTTCCCCATTCGGGGATTGAACTCTGGTCTCCTGCATGCAACTGCGAAGCACATAACTGCAGCAATACCACAGGTGCCGGTTGGGGAATGCAGATGAAGAGGAAAAAACAACTTTTTTTAATGAAACGAGAAAAGAAGAAAATCGTAGGCATAGAATATTACCTGTATGAAGGTCAAGGCAGTTCTAACCGCAGGCCAGGAGAGAACATCAGACATGTTGAAGACGTGGAACGAAGGTGGACAACTCTGGAGGTGATGGACGATGGCAGCTCGAATACCCTGTAAGAAGAAGATGTACTTCAAGCTTAATGGAAACAATGCAAACAATGAGAAACCAGCAAATTGTATGTACTTGATTTATTTTCCTTTGCAGCGCAACGAAATTATCAACTTTAATTAGAATAAAGACATGAAAAGTACCAGAAGACTGTGAGATTTTTTCATCTAGCATACCAGCAGAACGACACACAAATAGATTATTGTCTATCAATACTTAACTCTCTCATTGCAAGCCCTTTGAACTGTTCAGTTAAATAAGGGGGCCTGTCAATGAAAGAGTTCAATCATTCAATCAACTGAGAGGGTCTGGCAGAGAAAGAGTTAAATCATCCGATCATAAAAGGAGTCAGTCTGGCAGTGTTAAATCATTCAATCAACTGAGTGAGCATGACAATGGGAGTGTTTAATCATGGAAAATGAGAGAGTTTGTCAACCATTCAGTCAAATATTTTGGCCTAGCAATGAGATGGTTAAACCATTACAAATGAGATAGTTAAATCATTCAATCAGCTGAGTGAGCATGACAAAGGGAGTGTTAAATCATTCAAAATGAGAGAATTTATCAACCATTCAGTCAAATAATTCGGCCTCGCAAAATGACAGAGTAAAAACATTCAATCATATGAGCAGACCAGACAATGAAAGAGCTAACAGTATTGTATGCACCAGAGACAAAACTAACCGATGTATTGTCTCCATCCGTCGGTGAACAGCAGAGTTCTTGCAGAACTTTCTTTGGCGGAACGGCCGGTTTGTTATAGTGCCTGTACAGTGCTGGCAGACTGAGGATGCGCTCACACTCGTAGTTTGGGTCATCAATCTTCCCTGGAAGGTCAAGTCAAAGAAAAACTGCACGAGCTCAATAACGGAGGATCCACTGGGGAACAAAACCTTGAGATTTCCGTGACACAGCCAGCATGACACCGACGAAGCTAGGGGCCGGTACTTTACATGAGATGAAAGTACACACACCCACTCAAGTTCATCTTTTTTTCCATGAAAGCATTGTGAACAATGATTGCTGCCTATATATTTTTTTAAATAAAGAGAAGCACACCAGCACAATAAAAGTCACTTCTTTTATGAAAAAACAAAACAAAGAGATGCATGAACAGACAGATGGATGGACGAAAGAAGTCTGTGAAAATATTGCAAATAAACCTGTGTATTTCCAAGTCATTTGCAATAAGTTGCATAAGACTGAGGAACACGAATTTAATGAAAAAAATCAGATTTTATGTAAATCTGATCGAGGTTTTTCAACGTGTTAAAGTAAATAAGAGGGCTCTCATTTTATCAGAGTACTTGAAAGGTCATTACAATGTTCATGTACACTGGTACACACAAATAACATTATGCAAAGCCAATCTTTACCCACAACATCAACGACAAAAGGATACGATGGTCAAGCACGTCAAGTTCTGTTTTCCCCATGAACTGTGTGACGCGTCCTCTCACGAGAATGTGGTCACCGATAGTGTATCCTTCGTGGTCAAACTGCCGAACGGACTGCAATATTCTCTGCTTTTCCATGAGAGATGGCGGCAAATCCAAGATGGGAACACTTTGAGATTCTGTTGACAAAGATAAAAAGAGAAGTCGGTCTCCATGAGACCATCACTGAGCGCACAAAAGAACTAAAAAAAGACAACAGTATATTTGTTTATTGAGGGCTCTCCTGGTCTAGAGGTACAGTGTTTGTCTCTCAGTCAAAAGATACCTGGCTCAAAACCTGCGAGCAATGGGGGGCTCTCGTGGCTTAGAGGCAAAGGTGTTCGCCTCTCATTCAAAAGTCCCGGGTTCAAATCCGAGTAGCAACCGAAAAATTTTCTTCTCTAAAATTGTCTCCTTTCACCTTCTTTCCTGCTCTCTAGCAATGTTCTGTCGTCTGCTTTCCACTTTCTGCACCTACCCGCTCACCTCCTTTGCCCCCTCCTCTGGGCTTCTGATTCTTTCTGCAGCTTTGTAATGCTGTCTTTCAGCCACATCCCTGATCTTCTGGTAGGACAGATCTACACCTATATATATATATACATATATACATATATATGTATATATATATATTATATATATAAAAGACCTGGGCAGTCTTCCAGATCTGCAGGTTTTTATGTTTTATTCACATTTGCTGGCTATCGGTAACAAGGTACGGGTCAACCATAATCTTAACCCTGACTGTGTTACCTGAATCCATCAGAAGCCTAACTTTATCACCAATTGCCAGCGAATGTGTAAAATGTGTAAGATTTGGAAGATCGCTGAGAACAGTTGCGTCATCACATCTAACAAGCCGCAGACAATTTATGTGCACTGGAGCCCCAAAAGAGCTGACTTGGTCAATTTAGAGCCAGACTTGAAATCGCTTTCTTAGATATTTTTCTTCATGAAAAGTTAATGTTAATCCCAAATCCAGTTAAAAGCTTGCTTCTGACATGCTTGTTTTGCAAGACGATTATTGTGTGTGCGACATTATCCAGATTTCAACAGACATTTTCTAGAAATCAAGTTTTTACCAAGTTTTGATGACACTATGCTCTCGTTTATCTTTTTTAAACTAATACTAATTTCACATTTTCACCACACATTCTGCAGACTGTGTCCATTAAGAATACAAAAAGTAAAAGAATATGATTTATGAAACCAGTGACATGTTAAACATTATGATCCAAAGAGCCACATAATGTGATACATAAGATCACACAATCGCACTAGCATTAAAACACTTACCAGTCCTTTTGTTTTTCCAACATACACATGAGATCACCCCTGTACCATCATCAACTGAAAAGTAAAATTGAAGTAAAGAATCAGAACCGCGATTTGAGAAGGAACTAGTTCCTGCATACCTACGGATAAACTGGTAGAAAAAAACAGCTAAAAGATTAAAATGCCAGAAAAAACGACTGTCTAAGGACAGAGGCATCAACATGGAAGATCTTCAGACAGATTAAAAAAGGCGCAGTTGTGATATTAAAAAATGGAGACGTAAAATGGGAGCTTACACTACAGGTATTTTCTCATGGGCTGACAGATAGAGAACCAGTTTCTGTACTCTACGGTATCGAATAAACGGAGGGCGTGGACAAGTGGTCCAAAAATTAATAAACAAATAAACGGGGGGAAGGGGGGGTGGGGTGGAATAAACGGGGGGTGAGGCCAAGTGGTCCAAAATTAATAACTGGGGGGTGGGGGGGGGGGGGGACTTTAATAAATTACTGTGACAACTTTTCCCATTTAGGAACAAACCAGTTTCATTTTAAAAAATATACACCAATGTACAAAAGTTTTTAAAATGCACAGAAAATTGAGGTAGTCAACCCAGTACCAGTACTAATACTGAGGGTAATGTGCCATATACAATTTAAAAAAAAGAGGTTTCATTCAGATATATAGATTCTATATAATATATATACTGTAGTCTCCGCCTAAAATCCCACCGCTTAAGATCCTGGTTCGCTTAATTACAATCCTGCTATTTTAAGAAAACAAAATTTTTACTACACAAAAGTCACCCCTAAGATCCCACTCTGATTCACTCTGAAGGTCTACATTCGGCTAAGATCCCACATTTCAGATCATAATTTGCGGAACAAAAACCCGGGCGGGACAGCCGATAAATCAAGAGTGAAAAGTTGAGATCAATAAACTGTCTGTCGCGTCAAAGATCAGCCACTATCGTGAATGTGATCACATACGCATTGTAAAACTCGATGAAGCGATACAATGTTTGCCCCAGACGGGATCACACCGAGGTGTGAACTGACCGACACGTTTGTTTTCCCCACGCATCGCACTCACACCTGAGCTCTCCCCGTAAACTTACATCACTCACTGGGTGGGTAGGGCCTACACGTTCCCTCCAGACGAGATCACATCGAACCGTGAATTCTTCCTACACCATTGCAGCAGTTGTCTCTACTCCCGAATTTGCGAGACAGACTGAATCTTAATTGGTGTGTTCACAACGTAATGGGGTGTAACGACAAAGGCGGTTGGGGGGGGGGGGACCACGGTCAGAGATGGAAAGCTATAAATTTTTGACAGGTAAAGGGGAGGGGCAACTGGATAAGCGTAGATCCTGCGACTCATGATAGGATAATAAGTGAAAATGGCACGCTTCATCCCACTATGCACTGTAATAGGTCATCAAGGTTAACCACTCTTTGCTTGCCATATGCCATAAACCCACCAAGGGTTCACATTAGAGTGGAGGGAGACCATTTTACCAATTGTGAGCCTTAACATGGGTCACCATAGATTCTTCCCTGGGTTCGTTGGTTAAGATCCCGGTTCGCCCAAGATCCCGCATTTCCTTGCTCCCGAGCACCAGGATCTTAGGCAGAGACTACTGTACTACAGACTTCAACATAAGTTAAGGACCCCCTTGATCAACAGCCCTGATTTTTTTTTAAATCCTAAAAAAAGACAGCAGGGAATGCTTCAAAATGTTTTGCTCTGAAAGTGTTAATGGGTTATCAAGGCGCACTGCAATGCTTCCTAAAGGGGCAAAACAACCACGTGCAGCATGGAAATCCTTGGGGAATTTTAGCCAAATTTGCCATTTTTTATTGACTTGTGTGCTACACCACGGACATTCCTCAGTTAAAATTTCTGGTGCACGTCATGAACAGACGTATGGTCTCGAACTGTGCTCACTTTGGAGGCAATATAAGATGCAGTTTGCGCAAAATCCAGTATCGCATCAACATGCCACCAAGACGAAAACTGAAAGACTTTGATTATGCCAGAGCTATGGCATGGCTGCAGGATGGAGTTAGAGCCCGAGAAGTTGCCAGAAGGCTTGCAGTGTCACACTCTGTCACTGTCCGCCTGAGGCAGTGCAATCAAGCCACTGGATCAGTCTAAGAGCGCCCACATGCAGGTCAACCAAAGAAGACCACTTAGAGTGTTTGCAAGAGGTCATTAGCTTATGGTGAAGTCTGTATATTATAATGTTTCACATGATCGTCGGTCGTGGCAAGCTGGAAACAAATAAACGGGGGGAGGTGCCCGCGCAAAAAAACTGAAAATTAATAAGCGGGGGGGGGGGGGGGGGGGATGCTTTTTCGATTCCTTAGAGTAAGTCCCAAAGAAGAGTATGGAAAGCTGTTTAGTCCTAAAGAAAAAAGTACAGGAAATTACTTTCTAATAGGCAGATACCATCTCATCTGATAGAACAGATAGAACAGTAGGTTTTTAACGGTCTTAACAATCTTTGCAATATAAAAACACAATTGATGCACTCATACGGTTCTTAAGAGAATTCAAATAGCAGTAAGAGAAATTGTTAATTTAATCTCAGCAAAAGAAAACACTTAAGATATAAAAAGTCAGCATGTCATCTAGACAACCATAAAAGTCATTTACTAAAAGAATGCACAATCCTACCTGCATAGGATTTTCTCGTTGGTTTTATATCTACCCTGACCACAATCCCCATTACTTCAACTTTCTGCACAATGTGGTTTTCCTTGAAGCACAACAGATCTGAAATTCATGTTAGGAAAAAAAGAGGTTGTAATAAAGGGAGTAACAAATCCTTAAGTTGATTGTTGAGATGTAGTTTATCAGTCAAGGGATAACAGTCATATGTCTTGAGGAAAGATGAAAATGCTGAGAGGAATACATTTAACTACAGCGATGGGGTGATAAAGTGAGGAGTATAACTCTCTTTCGGAGAGTGTTTTCTAAGATTATGTAATTGTTTGTAAGGATGAGGAGGGAGGAGGAAAGGTGGTTGGGGGGGGGGGGGGGGGGGAGGAAGATGGATGTATAATTTCAAACACGATTTTAATCTGCTCTAGACAAATCTATAAATATGTAAGGGGGAATTGGTGGAGTGGAGTATCTTTTTTATATGGCCAGCCAGCAAAAAAAAATTCAAATCACATAATGCCAAATGTCAGAAAAGATTTCCAATCAATTGCCCTTCATAGATTCTAAAAGGCTCAGTGAAAACAGGTAAGAAAGAAAGCAAAAGTACAACCTGCCATCAAGAAAATGAAACAAGGAATAGCCGCAGGGCCAGACAATATCCCACTTGAAGTGATTGTCATACTAAAATAATATGGCTTGCTCACTTTCGTCAGACCAAAGTTTTATTTTTTTTCTTTACTTATATTCGCTGCTTATACCCTTGTGGGTGTCACGAGAAGAAAAAGACGTCTCTCTGCCACCAGCCGGATAGCTTGGGTCAGAGGGATGCCGTGAGTTATTAGTGTTTCCCTGACTCCATCTACCCAGGTCTTTCTCGGTCGCCCTCTAGCCGTGTTGCCACCGAATTATTTTATGTAGGCACGTTGTGCTGGATGGTGTGTTGGTAATTGCATGAGATGTCAGAACTATTTGATTCTTTGGTGTTGGATGTGATGCATGACATCATTTGTGCCCACCATTTCTGTAATTTCAGAATTTCTAATTTTGTCTCTCTCTCTCTTGCCCTTTTTAACTCCCAGTGGAGCACAGGCCATCAACAACATTACTCCATCAAAGCCTGTCCTGAGCATCCTTTTCTATCTGTTTCCATGATGTCCCCGCTTTTTCAATTTCCGCTTGTACCGCTCGCCTCCATGTCATCTTTGTTCTTCCCTTCTTGCGCTTTCCTTGTGGGTTCCACTTTAAAGCCTGCCTGATGATGCTTGTTGGGGGTCTCCTCAGGGTGTGTCCAATCCATTTCCATTTCTTCCTTTACTGGCCTTTGGCTTGTTCTCTCCCACAGTTGAGCATTCGTGACTCGATCGTACCACTCGATCCCCACTAGTTTTTTGTTTGTTTTTGGTCTCGCCTGGTCTTATTTACTGCTTTTCTAAGACATTGCATTTCACATGTTGTAATTCTTTGCTCTAATGTCTTATTTGTGGTCCATGTTTGGCATTGATAAGTGAGTGTTGGGATGAATATGGTGTTGATCATTTTGAGTTTTGTTGTCATGGGGATGTTAGGATGTTTCAGTGGTGGAGTAAGCTGGTATCTAACATTATTAGCCTTTTGTACTCACGTTTCAATCTCTCTGTTCAGTCGCCCATCCTCTGTGAATATGAATATACTTCCAAGGTACTTAAATTCTTGGACCTGTCTGAGACTGTTGTTATTGATGTGTATCCTGAGTGGTCCTGGCTTTCTGCTTACTTTCATTGTCTCTGTTTTGTTGATGTTGATCTTCATGTCGTAGTTGTTACATTCGTTTAATCTGGTGGTGTGGTGTTGGAGACTTTGTTCATCTTTGTGTACCAGGCTTTGGTCATCGGCGAAGAGTAATTCATTTAGGGCGTCTGGTTCTGTGTTGGCCTCTTTTGTAATTCTATTCATATATATGATAAATAGTAGTGGTGATAGGACACAACCTTGTCTTTCTCCGTACGTTATCTTGAACCATTCTGGGAGACCCTCCGGCGTTCTTACGGTACTTATGCTGTTCTCGTAAATGGCACGGATGTTATCTAGAAGTCGGCCTCTTACAGTGTAGTTTTCGAGTACTTTCCACAGCTTGTTTCTGTCCACCTGTCGAACGCTTTCAACTGGTCGACAAATACTATACTTACGTAGGGCAAATATTGCGTCGGTGCATCCTCTTCCCTTTCTAAATCCCATTTGGGCCTCATTCAGAAATGGTTCAACTTTATGTCATGTTCGCTATTCCAATATCTTGGCGAACATCTTGCCCACATGGCTTAGCAGTAAAATGCCTCTATACATTCCACAGTCTTTCTGACTACCTTTCTTCTTCCAGATTGGTACTATGACCGCTTTTTGCCCGTCGCAAGGAACTTTCCTTTCTGTCCATGCTCTCTGGAAGATTTTTGTGAGCCGAGTCATTCCAGTTTCAACAAGATAAAATAAAATCGCTCTGTTTATTCTTCTAAGATCTTTGCATGCAGGTTTTAAAAATTTAATGACTAACAGCATCTAAAGGCCCATTCATGAAGGTCACTGCAGACTAAGATTCTGACATTTTCTTTGATGTTAGCCAAAAACCAGTCAGAAAAAAAAAAATAGGGGATTTACAGCAAGTCCCTAAATCATGGAAAAGCTTACCTATTTCTATCAACACCATACTTAAACGTATGCCTAAAAAACACATCGTCCAACAAACAAGTGAGTACTTTTCAAGGCTAGAAAAAAAAATCAGGATAATGTTGCTTTTATGAGAGACTCTGAGCAAAGGAATGAAAGGAGAAACATGATCAACGATGTCTGTCCCAGATCTGGCATTTAATGACGATACCATTAAAAGATTATGTTTTGATTTATATACATGCATATAAAAAATTAATGATGTTATTTCTTCTACTCAAAGACAGAACGGGGGCTCTTGTGGCCTTGAGGTTAAGGTGTTCGTCTCTCATTCAAAGGTCCCGGGTACGAATCCGGGTTGCAATAGAAAAAATTCTTCTCTAAAATTGTCTCCTTTCCCCTCCTTTCCTGCTCTCTAGCAATATTCTGTCGTCTGCTTTCGTCTCCATTTTCTGCCCCCACCCCCTCACATCCTTTTTTGCCCCCTCCTCTGGGCTCCTGACTCTTTCTGCAGCCTTTCCACTGCTTCTCCTTGGCTCCTTCCAACTGCTGTCTTTCAGATACACCCCTGATCTTCTGGTAGGAAAGATCTACACCTAGCCTACTCGGACAAGGGCGAAAATCTCTGAGGTCAGTGTGCAAGTTGCACATGTTAAAGATCCCTTGGTGGTTCAAAATCGAAAAGAGCAAGCTTCGGCCCCCGTTGGGGCAAAATTCAAAATTTCCTACCAACTATAAATGTTTGGTGTGTACCACGCGCTCATATGACCTTATGCAGTTGCAAAAGCCGTAAAACACTTACAAAATAAATTTTTTTAAAAGACAGAATAGCAATCTCACCAGGAAAATCATCAAAGCCAGCTGACTTGAGAGCCATAACGTCTTTGATCTGCAGCTTCAGACAAGACCGAAACATAGGGTCTAGTCCCATCATCAGTTTCTGGTTCGCTGTAGTCAGCATTTTGAAGCCACAGGATAAAGCAGGTTGAAGTCAAAGTTCTAGAGGAATAAATGAAATAGTCTTAAGTATTGACCTAATTTTCATTCGCATTCACTTGAAACTCTGCTGAATGAATATATACATATTAAACCCTTGACATACAAGAATGGTACATTATATATAAATATATAACTGACATTTTTCTAATTTAAAATGCAAACATTCGTTAAAAGAGATGGAGGGATAATTTAAAGAGACTAATCTCATTTATCTTTTAAAAAAATAAGAGATACTAAAATGGTAGTCCAAAGATAATCATCATCACATACAAATAACTAACTACTCTACATACAGTCGAACCTGCTTTGGCTATCAGTCCAAGACAATCACTTGTATTCTTTTATTATAACTGTCCAAGATTATATCCACCTGTCTAAGACTTGTAACCACTTTCTTCCTTGACAGTACATGACTGACTTGGACAATTTTGAGTGGATTCCTAAACTACTTACCTGTAACAAGAAGATTTTACTTTTTAAGATGGCACTGCACATCAACACAGCTCTAGGCTTTAGTTGTTTTTATTAAGAAGGGGGCACCAATAGGACCAAAATTCATGACCTTCAGAAAAATCTTTGCAAATGTATTTTCCATGTAAAGACAGGATGATCCATCACATCTCAGCTAATTAAACTATCAAGAAGTCACAGAGAGTTGGTAGCCATTTTGAATGATGACAAAAAATTTGTATAAGTCCAAACGCTATGATCAGGTTTGTTTCAGTTGTTGACTTAACAAGCCCTAAACTAATAAAAATCAGACTTTTTAACCTGTTGTTCTTTAACTTTTAAAATGCTTTTTCCTTCTCTCTATAAAGTTTAAAGGCTGGTGGGGCACCTGAGGTCTATTTTGGCTATTACGAGGCCTAGAGTGCCCACATTTGATGTGAGACATCGGGTGCTATTGGGGATTGTAAATCAATAGTTTAAAAAGTATATTGTGAATCAGTTGCTGTGGAAATGGCATCCATATTGGATTTTGTATGCTTTTTTCAATCCCATTTTAATCCCTAATTTAATAACTGAATCACAGTGAATCCACTTCTAATTTGGCATGCCAACAGTAAATATGTAGCTCTTAAATTTGGTTTGTGAATTTTTTATATATACTTTAGTTTTTATTTTATGACACTTACAACTGGGATGTAGCTAAAAAAGTGAGAAAAAAAAGGAAAATTCATGCTTTCTAAGCCCATAAATCAAAAACCACTCCATTAATTAAAAATTCAACAAGGTAAGCCAAAATTTAGAACTAGATTCTATGTGTTGTTGGTATCGAGTGAAAGTTACTTTGAAATTTAAAAACAAGAAACAGAGCAGAAAAAAGGGATAATTCTGTGTGACAAAAAAGAAAATTGTGAGAAAACAGCCCATAAAGGTAAGAAAAGGCTGGAAAACATGTGCTTTCGCAGAAAAACCTGGGGAAAAAACACAGCGTTAGGGGGTAGCAAGGCTTACATACGTTTCTCATTCTGGACATTGTGCAGGAAATGTCTAGGTACTATGTAATAACCCCAATTCGCAAAATTTGACCCCAAAACATGATTTCTAGGTGCCCCACCAGCCCTTAAGAATACGGAAAAAAACGAGATTTTTGCAAACTCTCACTGAACATCACACCATTTTCTAAAAAAACCCAAAATATTCAGCAAAGTATGAACTGCGCTTCTTTTTGTATTGAAGTGCTGGGGTGTCTGTGCCATATATATTTCAATGAAATGATTTATAGTGTGGTCAAAAATTCGTGGTCCACCTTATCTTCAAAAATGTATAACGGGTGAATAAATCACCCATACTTTCTTGCACAGCAGTTTGTATCAATTTGTCTTAACTTAATGATATTTATCCACAACACATAATGTTAGAATAAACAACTTTTCTTCATAGCTGTATAAAGTTGAACCCGGGTAAGACGGCCACCCGCCATTATCTTATTGTCAAGGAGAAAAGTGGCCATATAAGACAGGTACACGGTGGCCCTCTTAGGCAGGACTGATCTAGAATCTAGACTCTAGTACTGGCGTTTCAAATAGCATGGGAGCCATTCAGAACGCGGCGTTACAAAAAATAGCACCGGGGAGCTATTCAGAACGCGGGGTTGCAAATAGCGCCCGCTTAAAAAGAATCATAGAATGTTACAGAATTACAGTATCATCGGCCTACCACAGTACCACAGTACCTAAATAGATCTAGATTCTAGATCTATATCTATATATAGGGATTCTAGATATAGTATACTACTACATCACTGACTAGATTCAATGCGTTATCTTGGCGAGTTCTTGTAACAAATTTCTCTTACAATGTTCAAGTCAGGTCAAGTTAAACATTCAAATTGTTATCTGGTCGACAGGAAAGGCGATGCCGTCTCTTTTGCTCTTTTGTTAGTTGTGTTTATGAACACAGTCAAACCACCCGCTTCCTAAGCAACCATTTTGGTTTGGCTATGGTTCCGTTTTTTATCCTGTTCGCAAATCGCAAAGCTCATTGTGTAGTCATTTATTTTGTCAATGGGTTGTTTGAACCCAAGGAAGTTATACAGTAAGGTTGTTGTAGGGTCCGTGGTTTGACCCAACTAGATCCATCCCACAAAAAAGGACCTGTGTACAACCTTCCTTGTCGTAATTGTAATATTGTCCTAACCCTAGGTTTTTTTGCTTTTGGTCTACACGTGTGTCGATCCTTTCAACAGAGTTCTGTTAAGTGTGTGGTTATTTAACTCAACACTCAACAGACTTGAGTTACGTGTTACAAGCTGAAAGGGAGCGCCGGGTCTGTGTGTGGAAGGAGGTAAGGGGGGGGGGGGCGGCTGTGCGTGACATCGTGCCAACCTGATCAGCTACACCTTTCATAAATATGTATTGACAATATTGAAATCTATCTAGTCAGATCAGCAAAGTTTTCAGGTATTATTATTGATGAAAGGTGTGATTGATCTACACCTTCGTGGTCTCTTTTAAATGACACACGTTTTGTTTCTGTTGGCTTTTCTTAAAGTTCATTGTTAACAACACTTTTGATCGTTGATGGAAACGATTCCACAGATGTGACAACAAAATCTGTCTGTCGTTGAGCATGGCTGGTCACTCGAGACTGTCCTATTCTTTGTCTATTCTAGACATTGCAAGTGTGCTTAAATATTTCAAAAGTTGAGAAACAATACATGCACTGCATTTTAGCTGTCTTGTAGCTTCTGGGCACATTTTTCACCTTGATCAGAGGCAAAACCTGTGGTTAGCTTCACTAAGTTAAGGCATCTTGAATGAAAGAAAAAAATAAACTGATCGTAAAAATGTCAATAAGCATGTGTAAAAAATAAGTAGGTACAAATAGGCCTCCCCTTTCACCCCCCCCCCCCCCCAAAAAAAAGAGAAAGAAAAAAAAGAAAAGATGTATATAGATCTATAATATGTGAACTGTATGCTATTACTAATCGGCAAAAGTGCTGCCCCCCCCAACCCCTTTTTGGGGGGAGGACTTCCGTAAAGAGCGACCACTATAAGGCAGAAGTATATAGAGGGCTAGGCGTATGGGATAGATCTAGGGGTAGGGTTTGGGTTAGGGTTAGGGTTAGATCGACTAGGTCGATCCCTTCTTTATTGTGTTTGTTGGGGTGGTTGCTCGTTACGGAAGTCCCCCCCCCCCCTTATATCAGTATCCGGTAAATGTGCCCCTTTTATTACCCCCCCCCCCTGTTATTCGAAACCTCAGAGTACACTACTATATAACAACTTGGTTTCGTGCGCTCACCGACATTAGAACAATAACAGGCCTAACGCGAGTATGTTTGCCGCCCCAGGCTATAAGTAGAACAGTTTTCTTTGCTTATGCTGCGTGAAGCTCTGGTTGTCACAGACTGCGCTGCAAACTGTATGCTACTGTCTCGTTTACGTACATAGCAAGGCCTCTGACTGTATCCAACAATGAGTTGCGGGACATTTGGTGTTTCCCAGAACTCGCAGACCGTTTCAATAACGGACTTTCCTCCGTGTATATTTTCAAAGGTGGATAAGAATAAATATGGAAATAATGATTATTTTCCACGTGGGTGGTGTTTAGGCCCAGATTCAGATTTTACCCCAAGAAAGCAAATTTGCTCTGTCCATTTCAATGGAAATAAAAATAATTCGATTGTCGCCTCCAGAA
Organism: Aplysia californica; assembly: GCF_000002075.1. Classification (NCBI taxonomy): domain Eukaryota; kingdom Metazoa; phylum Mollusca; class Gastropoda; order Aplysiida; family Aplysiidae; genus Aplysia; species Aplysia californica. Next base: position 627,512 of record NW_004797361.1, read on the forward strand.
ATGTTGGGAAAGCTATTGCAAGAAGAAAGTTTTACATTTTCATGTATATCACAGTGAGACCGGAAGCCGGAATTTTGGCCGGTGCCGGCTCTGTATTTCCGGCACACTTCGTCGAAGAGAGGAAAACTATAGTAAAATACTCGTTGCAAGTGACCAAGTTATTAGAAAACTTTTGCCAACTCTACATGCTTTTGCATTGACACTACAAAAAGGAGATAAATAATTTGGGTCAGTAATGCATGCACTAACTGTTTTTTTATCTTTCGTCACAGATAGGATAATATTAAGAGTTTATTTGATCAAGAATAGACAGAGTAGAAATAGAACGATGACACGATGAACATGAGATGCAGAAACTGAAACTCGTATTCTTGCATTTTGTAGAGTATAGAGTGATCGTGAAAAGATATCATGATTAAGATTTGGACTAGGGAAACTCCTTATTAAGTTACATCCTTATGAGTCTGAAGTATAATTTGATTTGCAAGTAAGTGTAACTATAGTGAGGACCCCGCCCCCTCCCATTTCCCATGCGATGGATGATGCTTTTGTTCTGTTCTGCTAGTCTAGAGTAGAGATACCCCTAGAAGTTCTAGAATGAGCAGGCAGCACTCAAAATGAGTGCTTTGGTATATTCATTAATTTTGGGTGTCCTTCCTAAGCAACAATGTCAATCAAAAATATAATCATTCGATTGTTATTCTATTTTAAAGTGAAACTTGTGTTGACTTTCAGACTATACTACTAGAGTCTACTCACAGAGTGCAGGAGATAGTCTGTACTGTATGTTGTCCTTCTGGACAGATTCTGTGCTCACTCAAATTTCAACTTCCACTGAGTTTATCACTGTCAGGTCTTTTTCTTCTTCCTCTTTCTCTCGTTCATCTCTAAAGAGACATGATCTCAGTCTAGTGCGAAAGCTCTCCAGGCTCCCATGGAGTTTTGAGCGTGATCTCTGCCAAAGGCCTAGGAGGCCAATATTTCTTTCTATATTTTCTAAGTGTCTTAAACATGGTCAGGCCTGTAGTATTGTCATGTGGACACTTTTTCTTCTCAACTGGTCTCAACTTCAATTTTCAAATATTATATTGGCCAGGTTACCTCGCTCTATAATATTGAAATAGTGCAGCATAATAAATATAATATGAAATCTCACTTCCGTTCAGTTTCTAACAGTCAATTTCAAGCAAGATCAGTTTCAAAATGTATTATTATAATTGAATACCAGTCATTTCGTCACACGGTCATGTCGTCACACCGGTGCAGTCAAGACGTCACAGTCATCTCATCTCACCCCAAATCCACAAGGTTGAATGTTGAGAGACAATCATTTCGTAGCACACATGATGCAAACATCAAACACGCATTGTCTTTGCAATCGCAAATCAAGATTTTAGAGGGAGGGCCGGGGTGTGTGTGGAAGGAGGGGGAGGCTCTGCTTGACATCGTGCCTACCTGATCAGCTACAGCCTTTCTTAAATACCGTCAAAACTGCCTTAAACGGAAACCTGTCTTAACGGAATCTCTCCGCTCCCCCCTTGATATATTCCACTTTAATTAGCTGAAAAAACGGAAACCTGTTCAACGCGGAAACGGAAAGAAAAATCCACTCCCTTCCGAGGGTTTCACCTGTCTAAGACGGAAAATGCTTTGCCCGTTCAACCGTGATCATTTGAAACTAAACTCGCAAGCTTGGTTCCGCCGGCTCTAAACTTAACGTTATGGCCATGCCGCTGGGCGAGGAAGAGGAGTAGGGGTGCAATTTGGGGGTAGATCTTACCCCATCATGTGAGCCCTGAGCAATGCAGATGGTCTGGGTAGTGTGTGAAATCTCACGACTTTCTGTGAGAGTGATCGAGTTGCGAGCCACTACGGAAACTTTCCTGGTTAGCCAGAAGCCAGAGGTGTGAAATTATATTGACCAATGCCTGCCACCCTGATCGTACGGCCAGCCGAGAAAAGAGTTCCTCGAATCGTTGTTACATGATGACAGTGAGGGGTGGCATTGGTTGACTGTGCTTGTTACAGCAAAGGAGATGTTCAAACGTTTCTGTTTTTAATAGGTCAAACAGTGGTCCTATGAAAGGCAAGCAATGGTGGTAATTGGATAAGTAAGACTGACGCATGTCATTATCAGAGAGAATAGCAGTTGAGAGGTGTGAAGTTTTGGCCACTGCTTGCCGATCGGACAAGCGATCCTTGATCCCACCAGCTGGGCCTTTGAAATCCCCCTCCATCTCCCCCTAAATTCCCCTGCCTAAGACAGAATTTTTTTCTGGCTCCCTTGCAATTCCATCTTACACAGGTTCGACTGTATATTGACAATTCTGTCGAGTCAGATCAACAAAGTTTTCTGGTATTATTATTGATGAAAGGTGTGATTGGCAAGATCCTATTAGATCAAGTTCTGTTAAAAATAAATTAGCTATGGAAATGTGCTATACTGCAATTTTACTAAAAGCTAGACCCTTACTTTCAAACAAAGCTTTATTAACTCTTTACCAGACATTGATTTTGCCTTATTTAAACTATTGTTCAACTATAGAACAGTTTAGTTTGGACAAAGATTTAATTTACATTGATGATTTATATATATATATATAACTTCAAGATAAGCTTTTGGCTGATCCCCCAAAACTCTACTACCAGCATAACAATTTTGGAGAGAGATAATATTTGGAGGACCAGGGATATCTCACTACGAACAAAGCTGAGGAGTTTCTACTCAAATGTGAAGTCAGTCCTGTTGTATGGATGTGAGACATGGAATGCGTCTCTGATCATCTCAGACGTGCATAAAGAGGATTCAGGTTTTCTTGAACAAGTGTCTGAAGAAGCTATGGAGGATCAGATGGACAGACAGGATCACCACCGAGGAAGTATTAAGAAGAAGGAGACAGTGCCCTGTCAGAGATGAGATGGGAAGAAGACGTTGACAATGATGATTATATACTAAGCGAAGTCATCTCGTCCCACATAATTGGGATGTGACGAAATGACCGGTTACCTTATAATTTTACTTTCAGTCCTGTCTCATGCTAAGGTATTTTATTTCACATTCTTTGTTCAATTGTATCCAATTTACAAGATATATATACATATTCAAGACTATACTATATTCATCGCTAGAAGTTTTTAAAATATTGATGATTTCTTCAAACTATATACACGCAAAGCCTAATTGTGTAGCAATTTTCACGCTTTGTGCCTATCCGGGAGGGGGGGGGGGGCATGCACCCTTGTGGTTAAAAAGTCTTGGCTGGGGTCAACAGGGGGCATGCCCCTTCCCTGTTTTACCACATAATTTAATATTCTGCAATTAGGTTTAAATTTTCGTTTAAAAAATTATTTGCGACAGATTTAGTGGTAGTGTATGTGTCACTGTGCACTGGAACCAGCGGCATGTCAATTTTTGGGCGTGTGGAATTATTGGTATCAACTGAAAACTGATTTATTTGCCTTGCTTCCAATGAAATAAATGTCCATCTGCTATCTTGAATAGAACTCAAGATATTTGCAATAGAAGGAATTGAGGTCATCTTGTTTCAGTGGTGAAATTAGCAAGAAAATGGCCACCGAAGTCATTCCAAACTGCTAAAGAGTCCTTGAAAAAATATGAAAAATGGCATATTCTGTGCCTTTAATCATTGTTTTTCAGTAAGATTCACACGGAAATGTGTTTTTATATATGGACTTTTTCTTTTCTTTTTATCCTCCGTTTATACCCTTGTGGGTGTCGCGGGAAGAAAGAGACATCTCTCTACCACCAGCCAGAGAGCTTGGGTCAGGGGGATGCCATGAGTTGTTAGTGTTTCCCTGACTCCATCTATCCAGGTCTTTCTCGGTCGCCCTCTAACCTTGTTGCCAATAAAAAAAATTTATGTAGGCACGTTGTACTGGATGGTGTGTAGGTAATTGCATGAGATGTCCCAACCATTTGATTCTTTAGTGTTGGATGTGATGCATGACATCATTTGTTCTCACCATTTCTCTTGGTCGACAAATACTAACTATGTTTAGTTCCCTGTTGTGTTCTATTACCCTTTCGCACATTTGTCGCAGGGCAAATATTGCGACGGTGCATCCTCTTCCTCTTCTAAATCCCATTTGGGCCTCATTCAGAAATGGTTCAACTTTGTGTTTTGTTCGCCCTTCCAATATTTTGGCGAACATCTTGCCCACATGGCTTAGCAGTGAAATGCCTCTATACATTCCATAGTCTCTCTTACTGCCTTTCTTCTTCCAGATTGGTACTATGACCGCTTTTTGCCAGTCGCTGGAAACTTTTCTTTCTGTCCATGCTTTCCTGAAAGGTTTTTGTGAGCCAAGTTATTCCTGTTTCACCACATGCTAGGATGGTCTCCGTGGTTAGCTCATCTATTCCTGTGCTTTTATTTTTTGGGCTGGTTTTAACCGCTTGTCTGACCTCTGATGGTAGGATGGTTGGTTTTTCTTCCTCTGGGTGACTTGGTTGGAATTCTTTGTTTGTTTGCTTTTGAGTGGTGTTCAAAAATTCTGAGAAATATTCCCTCCGTCTAGATTTGATTTTGGAGCTGTCAATAATGGGGTTTCCTGTTTTGTCATTAATTATAGCTGTTGGGTTGTACGGTTCTTCTCTTAGATTCATTGACTTTACACTTTTAAAAAAGTCTCGTTGTGATTTGTGGCACAGTTCGTTAAGGTGTTCTCCATATTTTACCCATGATTCATTTTTTGATGCTCTAACAACTCTTTTGCAGTTCCTTGTTGCTAGTCTGTATTGTGTGTAGTCGTTTTCGTCTTTGGATTTTATCCATTTCTGAAAAAGTTTCTTCTTTTCTTTGATGGTGTCTTTGACGCTGTCATTCCACCTTGGTGTTCCTTTAATGCATCCTCTCTTAATTCTTTTCTTTCCACATACTTTTATCTCTGTTTCTGTGAGAAAGTTTTTGAAGAGAGTCCATGTCTCTTCAATGTTCATTGCACTGGTGACTTGGTTTTTTAGTCTCTTTGCGATCTCGTCCTCCACTTTCTGCACATTGCCCTCTTCATTGAGTTTTCGTAAATTAATTTTCTCTGAATGTTTCTTTTTCTGTTTTCTCGTGGGTTTTTTTTTCTTTTTACGCATCATCATCACTGGTCGGTGATCTGTATCAAAGGTGATGTTTGGGATTGATCTTGCCTCAGTTGTTTTTGTTCTGTGGGCGATTCGTCTCAGTATAAAGTCAATCTGTGAGGAAATTTTTAGGCTGTTCCGTTTGTACCACGACTGAGTTTGACTGGCCCTGTGCTTGTTAAAGGTATTTGTGATGTATAAGGCCGGTCCCAGAGTGGCTCTGTAGGTCTGACCTGTAGCTGGCTTAGCTTGCACCGTGCTAATGAACGTATACATTGTGTGCCTGAGCAGCGTCGCTGTATGGTCTGTTGTCCGCTGAGCTTCGCGACGCGTCAGACGTGCTATTCAACAGTGTTGTAAAACACATCAGACATGTGTCACAGCCTCGCTTCGTGTTTATTTTCGACTGAAATTCTTCACAGATCATCAAAATCAGTGAGAAGTATGTATTATTAGGTGCTTTTCTGTTAGATATTGATGCTAGCATCAACACTGGACCACAAAATCCCAAGAAATGCACTTTATCCTATATTAAAATTTCGAATCAAGAGGTACCTAGTTTCGACTGTTTGTTTACATTCGTAGGCTTGTGTGCTTCTAGCCTAGTTCAGCTGTGCTGACACGCAGAGGGCGCTCACTTAGACACAGAAGCCAACGTACAGTGCAGCTCTGCTGACACGCAGACGGCGTGCGCTTGGCGTGCTACAGATCCGCTCTGGGGCCAACCTAATTCATACTCTGCACAGAGAGCTAATAGAGGTTCCCCCATTATAGTTACAATCTAGACTGATGTCACTGTGTTGTCCAAGGTAGTTTTCCCATGGTGTCCTTCTTGGGCCTACATGTCCATTGAAGTCTCCCTTTATGATTAGTTCCTCCTCATCAGGTACGCTGTCTATGGTGTCTGCCTACTTCTGAAAAAAGTTTTCTTTATCTTCCCTTGAGTATTTGTTGTTACATGGGGAATTAATTTGGATGATAGAATAGTTTCCCTTTTTTGGGCTTTCTGTGTTCTGATTTTTCAAGATCCTTTCTAATATTAATTCTTTTTCTATAACTCTTTCTATCGTGTCAGGTTGTATTATGGATCCCACACCATAAATTGCTTTCTCTCTCATATCTACACCACTCCATATTAGTATGTAATTTTCATGTATTTTCTTGGTCCCGCTGCCTTCTACACGTCAATCAGACTGTCCAAGTATTGGTATTTTCTACCTTTTCATAAAAGTAATAAGTTCTTGTTTTTGTTTCAGGTCACAGATGTTTAGAGTGCAAATCCTTTCTCTTAATCCTCTAACGTTTCCAAGTTGTTTTCCGTCTATATCAGTACGTTTCTTTCTTCCATTAGTTTTTTAGTAATAAATAATCCGCTGCTGACTTGCTAGGCCTGTCGCAGTTTCACCAGAGCCCTGTTAGCCTGCAACTTTTCGGGGTGTCCTGGGTTCTTTTTCACGACTGGCATAAAGCCACACGGTACTTCGTTGAACCCAGCAATCCCCTACTTTGTCTAGTTTTCACCTCCCGGGACGTGGACCTGGGTTAAGCTTTGGGAGGCTTATATGTACTTAAAAGAGCCAAAAAAAAATAGATTAAAATTTTCTAACTGGCGGAAAAATGCCTGTTTCTCAGATTTCTGTATGTTAACGACCGCCTCATGTCAACGTGCTGCCTCACATATGTATGATCTGCAGCCAAAATTACGACCATCTGACCCCCTAAAGTAGTGCATCTGTGTGCAGGAGAGTAAAAGTTCAAATTTACCCAAAATATAGCTCTATGCCTGTTTAAGGGCTGTTCCTTTTTATAGCACTGGGCCAGGACAACAGAATGTAGCTTTTTTTTTTTTTTTTTTTTGCAATTCAAGGTCGCCGAATCCACAAAAGACACAAGTTTTGTAGCTATATCAAATCAAGATTTTTCTATATGGCAGTACCGCGGTTTTTGCAGGGCATGCAATTGAACTAGCCTTTATGAAATATCAGCCTTGTTCAGGAGAGCAAGAAAAAGCAAAAATGTGTGACATCAAGCCATACGTCTTGTAAATTCTCAATTTTACAAACAAAATGGGTGCAACATTTAAAAGTGATTCATCTACGTAGGTAAGTCAGAGACAATATGTTTCTGATGACAGAAACTTTCTTTCGCGAGATTGTTTTGAGTGCATAGTGCCTGGAAATTCTCTTTTCAGGAATGCTCCAACAGTAATATGCTATCATGCTGGTGTCCCATCGGCCTTGATACCATTCAGATCTCCATGATTTTTATGTCTTGGTGAAGTCATATCCTGTATGACAAATCCTGAATTTTGTCATGTATCTTGACTTGAAAATAGGCCACTTTTTCTCAGAACAAAAGGTTGATGTGATGCACGAATACTAATGTCTTTTATGAAACCAGTAGCCCCAAGTTAGCTGTAAAAGTAAAATAAGTCCTAAACCTAATGCTGCAACATGTGTGTTGACCAGTTTAATAAATTGGTGTCTCAATTAGATCAAACAGATCAGCTAGGTCCTAAGCATTGTACTGATATTCTTCTGATTTGGATGAGTTGCCTGAGAAGTTGAAATAATTCAACTGACACTGAAAAATGTATTATAATTTAAAAGATGTGCTTCTCTAAAATGAATCTATATCCACATTATTTAGCTCAAGAAATGCAATATTACCAGACTGAAAATGTAATATGTAATATGTGTTTTTATGAAAGGAGGATGTGTGTGTGTTTGTGTGTGTCTCTCTCTCTCTCTCTCTCTCTCTCTCTCTCTCTCTCTCTCTCTCTCTCTCTCTCTCTCTCTCTCTCTCTCTCTCTCCCTCCCTCCCTCCCTCCCTCCCTCCCTCCTTCCCTCCCTCCCTCCCTCCCTCCCTCCCTCCCTCTCTCTCTCTCTCTCTCTCTCTCTCTCTCTCTCTCTCTCTCTCTCTCTCTCTCTCTCTTGTTTAAAATTTGAAGTATGAAGGGAAGAATATAGAAAGAACTTTTTAAAAAAATAGTTTGCAATAACAGTGAAAGTGTAGTAATGTGTTCTTTTTATTTTTAATTGTAACTGAAAAAAGGAGAAGACTTAGTCCTTGACAGTTACATATTTGATATCGAATCCATTTGATATTTTCTAAATGAGTTTATCTTTCATTTTCAGATATTCATTCTGTGCTCTACTGCTGCTCTGAATAAAATGTAACAGAGGCAACACAAGGACTCCAGATTTCAGGAAAACTTTGTGTTTGTTTACACCAGCACCATGTCAATCATCAATGTTGATGATGAGTTCAACTCTTATGAAGAAGTTGAACAGAAAATTCAGGAACTTCAAGACAAAGAGAAATTCAAACTATGGAAAAGAGACAGCCGTACCATTGGTGCTGCAATAAAACGAATGCCAAAGAGGGTACGTTCAGTATGTATAGTTGTGAAGCTAGAAAGATGAGTAACTTCCAATATTTTTTACTCACCCCATAAAATAGACTCAAACAGAGTTTTTCCTGTTTGTTCAAATGGTTGTGACTATAATGCTGTTTTACTTTTTCATATTTGTGCTTTCTTTTGGTTTTGTTTCCAAGGCAAGGAAAATAAAGACACTCAACAAGTATTTCCTGTCACTTACCAACTGTTTTTGTTACCAACAAAAATCAGGCTTTTTTTCCATCAATGTAAATATAACTCTTGATTTCCAAACCCACTGAGTGTGTAGGTTGGCCAGTAACCTAAGAAGAAAACTGTTTTACAGGTCTTCAACCCAGAGGTCAAGTACAACGAGCTCCTGTACTGCTGCGTGTACGGCGGCCGGGAGAAGAAGGACGAGCTGCGCTCAATGCGGCAGAGATGTCCCTACCAGGTCAAGTTTCGCTGCACCCAGGACGGCCAGAGACTGCGGGTGGTGTCCATCACACCCACACACAACCATGGACCTATTGAGTACACGGACATGGAGGTGGATAGGAGAGATGTACGTTTATGTGTTGCTTACGGGGGAGTGATTTGATTGTACGAACCCCCCCCCCAATCACCACTCTACCACCCCCCTCCATCCTTCCAAAACTTTCAGTACCCTCTAAATGTCCACCAAACTTTTGTGTTTACCTGACTAGGTGCCATGATTTGAGACCCATAAGCCTGGTCTAATACTGTTTTTTATTCTTATGTAGGACCATATGGGGTGGGGTGGAACAATAAATTGTAGGCTTTCTCCTTTTTCTATGTTGCGTTTTTCCAGCACTAAATGGCGGTCATTGTATTTATGTGTCCTTCTCTTCACTCAAACTCATATCAGTCTTCTCCTTCCTGACCAAAGCCCCTCCCAGGACAGTGCTATTGACTGAGGCCATTCCCAAAGGGGGGATATTAACATGTTCGTATGCACAGTAGAATTGTAAATGGGCAGATTTATCAATGTGCTGGAACAACATAGTTGGAACTACTGCTTTTTCTTTCCTTATCCTTACTATTGTCATTTTGCCTTTACTTCTTTTGTATGTTTATAACTCTCTTGTGAACTGCTATTTCTGGGTGCCTTGATAGTCGAAGCAGACTTTGTACTGTTGAGGCTAGATAGGTGAGCAGAGTAAGCCTGATTACCCGTTTGGAATTCTCTATTGACATCCACCCATCAACGCTCATATGACCTTATGCAGTTGTGAGCGCTGTAATACCTTACTGAAACAAACAAAAATTACTGACCCAATCAGTGAATCAGTTGTACCTCCACCCATCTGCTGTTAGAATAACAGGGTTGTAAACCCCCTTTCTGAAAAAACTAAGTTACATGCTACACATTACTGACACAAATGCCCTGCACCCTGTGTTAAAGGCTCGAGACAATCTGACCTGTGTTTTTTCCAACTTGGCACTTATCAAATAAGGTGTAAAACATTATAGCTGTAAAAGTGTGAATATTTGAATCCCGTTTTCTCAAAATTATGCATCATGGAGTTACAACCCTGTCATTCTAAGGTCACAACTTGTTTCTATCCGACAGTCGTCTCCTCCGTCCCAGCACAGTGATACGAGTGGGGAGGAGCTTCTGGCCGCCGCAGACATCAACATCGAGGACAGCGTGGAAGGTTCCGGTGGCGAAGACTCGATAAACCTGTCGGGGGCCTCGCAGTACTTCAGCCCTGACCTCACTGACCTCACACCAAAGCTATTCTCCGGGGGATCTTTCAAGCAGCCAAAGGTTTTTATCTTTGCTGTGAAATTATGTTATATAAACAAAATTCTTTTTATTTTTTAAAGAAATGCACAGTTTGTTTTCATCTTACAGTTAATAATAATAATAATAGTTTGCATTATTTTATAGGGCTTAATCCTCCCTCTTAAAAAAAATACAGGTCTTTTTCAACCAGGATTAAAAGACAAGAGTGGCATTGCAGGGAGGGGGGGAGTGATGGGGAGAGACAGACGGATAATAATATAAATTAAACGAAATAGTGTGGGTATGGATTTGACAAATGATACTATTGTACTTTTGTTCCACAGTTGCGAGTGATCCTTGATGTAGACACAGGCATCGACGACTCCCATGCCATTATGCTGGCCCTGGCGCATCCCAAGGTGGAAATCCTGGCCATCACGTGTGCCAACGGCAACGTCAACGTGGACCTGGTGTGTGAGAACACTTTGAGGGTGCTCAAGGCGTGTAACAGAGAAGATGTGAGTTTGTTATTGCTGTATATTTAACAGAGATGCAAACGACCACTTCCCCTTTTTCGTTTTTTCTACATCGTAATTACATTGTTTCGAGAAGTCCACCTGTCTAAGACAACCACCCTTTCTTTAACAATGGATGACTGTCTGTTACTGTATTTCAAATTTCTAGAGTGTAGTTTCAGTGCAGCTAAAAATTTTATCTTTGCATTTTCAGATTCCTGTGTATAGAGGGGCGGAGTGCTCCCTTCTCGGTAACACCTCGCAGTTTGAGAACTTCAGCGGGGAGGCATGGAACACGCCAGTTGACAGCAGTCTGGTCCAGCCCGAGCATGCTGCCAACGCCATGATCAGAATCATTACCAACAATCCCGGTAAACTGTGGCTCATTTTGACTCAAACAGATAACTGAAATGTGCACTCTTGGTTTTTTGTAAGAGGCAAATTAGTTTGTTTTAATGGAAAGTACTGATTTTCATGACAAATATTAAGCATTGAAAAAAAAATCCCATTTTCAAAAGGAATAAATGAGTTGAGTATTCTGTGACAAGCTGATTTTAAAGTTCTACGGTCTGTTTGTTGTAATATAAAAATCAAGATGTGATAGACCTTGCAGTTTTGGCCTGACTGATTAAGGAAGTTGTATTTTGAGGAATGCTTATAAACTTCCCTACACACGACCCTGATCCACAAATACCTCTTACAGGGAGATGAGAAGCCATTCTGTGTCAGATGCGACACAGATTTTACCATTAGACACATCGAATGTAACCGAATGTCTAGACTTTGGAGAGATCTGAAGGAAATGTTATAAATGCAAGAAATTGCAAGACATTTTTTCCGTCGTTGTTCCCAGCAGAATTTTGAATTTTATAAAGGCCATTGCTCTTTATGGCAAATTGTAAAGTGAAATTGATACTATTTAAAATTTTTATGTTAACTAGAAAAATTGTTTTAGATCGAAAATATATATATATTTACACTGATTTTTAAACATTTTAAGATTTAACTACTGACCCAAGCGAACTGTTGTGAACAAGACCAACTTGTGTTTCGCGCCCTCATATAACCTTATGCAGTTGGGAGCGCCGTAAAACCCTATACTACTACTACTACATAAACTTCCCTTTGTTCTAAAGCTGCTGTAGTCTATTGCTTCTTCGTCTCCTACTCCTCGAACTAGATCACATCATAATATACTGGGCCATCTTGCTTCCTGCCTCTTTTTACATATACAGCTTCTCCTGAAATGTTAAAGGGGTTGGCCTCAGTTCATGTCTTAGTCTGTGTTTCTTCCCTCCATTTTGTCAAGAACTGTATTAGAAGAATTGTGTGACGATGTGTGTCATGTTGTCCAAGTCAACTGACCCATGGCTATCTCTGTTGACAGGTGAAGTGACTGTGGTTGCCTTAGCTCCTCTGACCAACCTGGCCCTGGCCATGAGGCTAGACTCCACGGTTGGCCGCAAGATCAAAGACCTGTATATCATGGGGGGCAATATCGAAGGTAAGCTTTTCTATGGGGACATTGAAGGTAAACTATTCTTTGGGGACATTGAAGGTAAACTATTCTGTGGGAACATTGAAGGTAAACTATTCTGTGGGGACATTGAAGGTAAACTATTCTGTGGGGACATTGAAGGTAAACTATTCTGTGGGGACATTGAAGGCAAGCTATTCTGTGGGGACATTGAAGGTAAACTATTCTTTGGAGACATTAAAGGTAACCTTTTCTGTGGGAACATCGATGATAAGCTTTTCTATGGGGCCATCGATGGTAACCTATTCTCTGAGGATATCAATGGTAAGCTGTTCTGTGGGGACATTGGAAGGTATGCTATTCTTTCCCCTTCGTTCAGTTTTCTTGTTTCCATGATGACAGGTCAGAGATCAGGGTGCCCGTGATCTTTATGTTTCTCTCATTGAAATACGTCATCAATATTTGGGCCGATCACAGAGATGTGATAGGTGCTCGCTGCTGCTTCATATGTTTTTTTCTTCTATTTTTCATGGCTTTTTATTTTCAATTGTCAATTCTTTCTGCTAACTTTTATAATTTTGAAAAGAAATATATATTGTCAATTCTTTCTACTAGAATCTAGCTTTGTAATAATTTTGATAAAAAATTATATTGTCAATTCTTTATGCTAGCATTTATATATTTTTTAAAAAATCCTATTGTCAGTTCTCTCTGCAAGCTTTTACGATTTGGGGAAAAAATTCCTGTTGTCAGTTTGTAGTGCTAGCTTTTATAGTTTAAAAGAAAAAGGAGGAATTGATTTTGTCACCAGCTCGGGGCAGAATCAGCACGTGTGCCGAGTTCAACTTTTACAACGACCCGGAGGCAGCCCAGGTGGTGCTCAAAGAGTTCATCAACATCACCATCCTGCCCTACGAGGTCTGCCGCAAGTTCCTTCTGCCATGGGTAAGTCTGTCCTTCTTTAGTTTCAGTTCTAGTAAGCCTTACGTCATATAAATGCTGAAGATAAGAGGTGTTACTAGCTAGTAGCATACTTAGAAAAGGAGGAGACATGAGGATGATAGACGTTAGTTAAGAAAGAAGGAACAAGCCACACCAGAGTACCAGTCAACCACCCACATGTCTGTCCCTATGAACATTAGTAGTGCAATGGTTATGGAAATGTCTAGTAGATCCTAATTCTTTACTCTCCCTCTGTTGTTTCTGTCTGTGTGAGTGGTTGAAAGGCCCCACTGGTAGGTCTTACTTCTTTACCCCTCCCCTGCTGTTTGTCTGTCTGTCTGTCTTGCTTTTTCCCTGCACTAAATTATGAGCGTTATTGCGTCGATGTGCTTCTCTTTACTCAAAGAAAAGAACACAAGACATTACTTGTAAAAAGTTGGTCAATGTTTCTTACTCCATTATGTCTGCCCAGCGGGTGGTTGGAAGGAGGGGGCTACTGGTTGGTCCTTCTTCTTTTCTCCCGCTCTGTTGTTTCTGTCTGTTTTTCTTGCTTTTTTCGTACACCAAATGAATGTTATTGTGTTGATTTGCTTCTCTTTACAATTGTGTCAGTAGTCTAATTGTTAGGCAAACAGAATAGTCTTGTAAACATGACATTGTTGGTTCAGTGTTTGGATGCTCAACGTAGTATAATGGTGTGTCCTCCACCTCAGCATTCCTGGCGAGTGGTTGGAGGGTGCCACTTGCAGATCCCACTTCTCTTCTGTCCCTTTGCTGTTTCTCTCTGCCTGTCTGTTTTACTTTTTCCCCGCTCTTAACTCTTTTCCTACCAGGCCAAAATCCACCACTGGCCCAGGGCTTTTCCCTGACCTATTTTTACACCCCTACCCCACCAAAGGAAAATGTCAAAACATCCAACTAAACACACACAAATCATATCAAATGGCTCATCAAACTGAAGGTTAAAAAATAATCTATCAGATGGTGATGCAATGTTGAAGATTTATTCCAGTTATATTAGTGTGGGGTTTCTTAAAATGTTTATGCAATATCAAAGATGTCATATGAAATCAACAATTTTCCTGCTTTGAAAGGTCATATCTAAAAAAGTACAACTACAGCATCATTCAAACTTCCCAGGTATGTTGCCTCAAGTAATGCAAAGAAAAGCTGAAAGTTATGTATATGTACCTAATATAGAAGTGAAAATATGAGACATATACTGAAATGGGGGGAGTGCTTTTTACGTTTCAAAGGGGACCCCAAAAAAAGCGCTGAAATGACTCAAAATCGCCTCTCAGTGCTATACAGTCGAACCTGTGTAAGACGGAATCGCAAGGGAGCAAGGAAAAAATTCCGTCTTAGACAGGGGAATTTAGGGGGGGGGGGGTTCAAAGGCCCAGCCGGTGGGATCAAGGATCGCTTGTCCGATCGGCAAGCAGTGGTCAAAACTTCACACCTCTCAATTGCTATCGGGTCTGATAATGACATGCGTCAGTCTTACTTATATTTACTACCAGTGCTTGCCTTTCATAGGACCACTGTTTGATCTCTCCTTTGATTCCACCCTTAGCCCCACCCACCAATGCCATCAAGCAACAATGATTCAAGGAACTCTTTTCTCGGCTGGTCGTACGATCAGGGTGACAGGCATTGGTCAATCTAATTTAACACCTCTGGCTTCTAGCTACCCAAGAAAGTTTCCGTAGTGGCTCGCTACTCAAGCACTCTCACGAGAAGTCGTGAGATTTCACACCCACAATACCCTGACCATCTGCATCGCTCAGGGCTCACATGATGGGGTAACATCTACCCCCAAATTGCACCCCTACTCCTCTTACTCGGCCAGCGGCATAGCTGTAGCGTTAAGTTTAGAGCCGGCGGAACCAAACTTGCGAGTTTTGTTTCAAATCAAGGTTCTGCATGCAAAGCATTTTCCGTCTTAGACAGGTGAAACCCTCGGAAGGGAGCGGATTTTTCTTTCCGTTTCCGCGTTGGACAGGTTTCCGTTTTATACAGGTAAATAAAGAGGAATATATCAAGGGGGGAGCGGGGAGATTCCGTTAAGACAGGTTTCCGTTTTATACAGGTTTTCGTTAAGGCAGGTTCGACTGTATTTTCTTTTGAATCCGCTAACAAGAGGTCTATTCTATTATTTTGAAAACATGGATGGTCCGATAATTTTGTGTCTTTTCATTAGTGGATTGGAATAGATAGCGAGCCACTCAAGCCGTATTTTGCGGCTCTCGGTCCAGCTAGGCCACGTAATGACTGTTGTTGTGTCAAATACACTTAACTTCTTTTTTGTTTTTGTATGAGTTTTAAGGCTCTTGTAGTACAATTAGGTTAAACATGTGCAGAAGATTAGGGGTGATACAAGAGAGTAACGAACATAAAGAAGAAAAAGGGGAGAGGAGGACAATAGATGAATATACTTCTTTTTACTCAAACAAAACTGCTGTCTTGGTCCTCAGGACTTTTTCGACATGTGGATCAACGCCGGGACCCAAGTGTCGGACTTTGTGAAGAGATCCGTCCTGGAGTCGGCCAAACCAGCCCGCGCGGCCGGCCGTGAGGGCTACCGCTCGTGCGACGGCTACGCCATGGCTCTGGTCATCGAGCGCTCGGTGGTGCAGAGCGCCGAACCCGTGTACATCACAGTGGAGCTGAGCGGCCAGCTGACCCGTGGCCAGATGGTGGTGGACTGGGACGGGCTTCTCCAGCAGCCGTGCAACGCGCTGGTGGTCAAGGAGCTAGATGTGGACAAGATCCAGTCACTGTTTATGCTCATGGTTAGGCCTACAACGACAGGTGGTGGTATCGGTGGCGGTCTGACGCCGCACAGCAATAAGCAGGTCACCGACAGCAGCGGCAGTAGCACCAACGGTATCGACGGCAGCAACAGCAACAGCGGCGGCAGTCACAGCATCTGTGGGAGTGATTCAAATAATAACCTCGGTAGCCGCAGATGATAGCAGCCTGTTTGAGGTTTGAGCTATGTGTACGCTTGTGGGGGGGTGGGTGGGATGGAGGGGTGAGCACGTGATGTGATTTTTGTCCAAGTTGACGTGTTTGATTTACTTGCTGTGATTTCATCTGACCTTGAAATCATATACAGAACTACTCAGCTCATTCCTTTAGACCCTAAGGATATGGGTGGTTGGTAGTCACTCGGGTGTGGTTTGCTCTCTCTTTCCTATCAAATATTAATCGTCCTTACCTCTCCCCCTTTTCCTTCTATGTCACTCTCTAGTAACACATCTAATCTTCAGCTCTTCGTCGCTTCAGAACTATTTTGTCCAAGGTGCCTTCTTTATTGAAGTACACTTTGGACAAAATAGTTCTGAGGCGACAACTTGTATGACCTATTTGTGTTGCAAGTGCTGTAAAACTCTTACGAAAACCAAAGACTTCTGAGCATGTGCTGCCTTTTCCCACCTGTGCTTCTAACACACACTTCGGCTCTCTGTGGTGTTAATTAATCTAGCAGTCGAACCACAGGGACTCAGGTGTGCTGGTCCTGTAAGCTTAGGACGGGGGGGGGGGGTGCTCAAAGTTTTATATTTCTCACTTTAAATGACATCACACCGCACTACTCTCTTAATATCGGTTTAGATAACTCACATTGCGTGCTCGTTCCTTTATCCTTGTGTGTTTCACAACTGGGCTGAATGTCGAAAAGTTTGATGCTTTTAAAAAAAAACAACTATTTTTTACGTCAGTTCACATGCTTGACTTTGTGTTCCCTAAAAGATAAATGTGAATAATTTGTGGTAAATTCCCTGACATGTTAGTATCATGGAGAGTTGATTATCGTTGGCAAGCTTTTCAACTGTTCTAAGCCCAGAAAGCGAAATGTTTTTAGGAGATAGAAAAATTGGGGGTTTTTCTCAACATTGTAATTTGTGAATTTCAACAAAATGTTTATTGAGCACAAGCAACCAATATCACAGATTGAGAAAACTACAATATTAAAAAATTTTCAAAATTTTGGGCTTAGCACATCTGAATAGCTCGTCGATGTTATGTTTTTCGTGCACTGCTGCCGCTTGGTAAAACTGCCAAAAGTGCATTTCTGGAAACTTCACGTCACCTATATATTGGTTTGCTACTCTCGTGTTGTTGGCTTATATAAGGTCTTGCCAAAAGCTTGTGTACAAAGCAATGTGCACTAAAGGTCACAATATACGCATTTTGTGACTGCTTGAAATGAAGCTTATGTTGCTAGAAAACTCTTCCTAATACTTCTTGTTTTTCTGAAGCCAGAATTGAATTTCGTATGGCACTTGTTTCAATTGGAGGAATGAATCTGCAATAAGTTGATGGACCTGAGTGGTATAAAATTACAAATCGGTGCCAATTCTGATTAATTCAGAAATAATTGAGCGTCGTCTGAAATGGTTTCAATCTTAAAACTCAATTTGACTGTCTGGCTTAAGTCTTGTCACTTAAAATGACCATCTGTCGTATAAATGAATTATCAATTATGAAAACTGCAGCCATCGCTACCTTTTTGCTAAATGCTGCCATAGATATGTTCATGGCCATGGATCAAATTACAGTTGAGATTTGTATTTCAGCCTGTTTCTTTCTTTGTGAAATTGATGACCTACCGACTCAAACTTTGAACACCATCTTGATCATTTTTATTTTAATTTCCTCTTAATTTTCAGAACTTTAGTAATTATTTCAGCGGTGGAATTTTTTTTTAACACTTATTCTTGTAAGTCTAACAGTTGAAAGACAAGGAATAAATAAACAATATTTTTGTACAGTTGTGAAGATTGTAGATTAGCTAGAAATAAAATAGAAACTACCTGATGTGAAGGGTTAAATTTGTTTTGTTTTAAACTGAATCACCTTTTAGAGATGGTCCATCATAGATGGGTAGGTAGTGAGTGTATTCGTGCGCACAGTTTCAGATAGCTTAAAATGCATTGTAGTTTGTAATTGAAACCTTTAAATATCAAATGAGCTTGGTGTGGGTTGGTCAATGTCCCATGAGAGATTTGTGGAGACGGCAGACCGAGGAATAGTTCAAATAGTTCTTGCCATTTGATGCATTATTTGTGTTCACAGTTTGATTGTATGATGAGGTTGTGCACCTCATGGAGTGTGTTTGGTTTGGTTTTTTTCCCGCTGTTAAATGTTCGTGTGTCTCCCTCAGACATAATGACATTCCCTTCTGGAAAACTGTTCCGTTATGAGTATTAGAATGATCTGTTGCCCTTTTTATGTTTACGAAAGCTTTATGTGCAACACGTTTGAAAGACTAGAGGGGAAAGACATTATTAGTCACAGGAACAATATGGATGCCTGTCTGTCATGTGCTTGTAGGGACTGCTGTCATGTTTTACATGTACAACTGTTCTAAATACATGTCATCTTTTCATGACTACAGCCAAGTTTGATAAAAATTGCACTGATTGACAAAATGGAATAAGATTAACAAAAGATCAAAACAAAGGCAAACATTTTTCAAAATGTTATTAATGCCATTTCTTCTCTCCTCCCCCCCCCCCCGTACTCTTCATTTGCAAATATCCTTGAATCCTTGAAAAGTAGGAAAAATAGAGTATTGCTGTTTGAATTATTCACCTGTACAATAATTGGGAGGGTGCGGTGGCGGAGCGGTTTGTACGCTCGTCTCCGAACCGGAAAGTCCGGGTTTGAGGCTCGGTTCACACACGGGGTTTTTTCGCCCCCTCCTGCCCACCCAGCAATAGTGGGTACCTGACTTCGAGTTGGGGAAGTAAAGGCAGCGTGGAAAGAAACTGGCCACCCTACCACAATATGCCGAAGGCCCAGGAAGTTGTCTCACTAACAAGGCAATCCCCAATGTCCGGATCGGATTCGGGAACAACTTTACTTTTACAATAATTGGAACATAGTAAACTTCTATGACTAGTTACTGGTCAACATCCTCCTTATGTCACACGATAGCAAGTCTACTTGAAGATAAATTTAGGTAGCTTAGAATGTCTTGGGTGTTATGATGTGGGTGGTTGGAGGATGCCACTGGCTGGTCCTACTTCTTTACTTTCCCTCTGTTGTTTCTGTCTGTCTGTCCTACTTTTTCCTGCCCTAAATGACCTTTATTCTGTGGATGTGCTTCTCTTTACTCGAACAAACAAACAAGCAGGTTGTAATGATATCTGAGGATGTTATTTGGATATTTTTGGCTGGTGTTGGAACGCATACATGCTGTAGTGTTCTCTGAGATATTTTTTCAGGGGGGGGGGGGGGGGGGGGTTCAGTTCGAGTGATCAAAGTTTCGCTCACGCAGGTCAGAATGCCTGCTTTATTATAATCAAACAATTAAACTTTAACATTCTTCCCCAACAATGATCGCTCATTAATTTGTCCAACTTCCTGCGCACACTGCAGCATTCCAGTGTTCATAAATTAACAATGAATGTGGCCTGTGGGGAGTTGATAATTGATAAAAACAAAACTGTCTGTCTTAAAAATTAAAATCAATAGTTTCCAGCCCTTCTGGAAGCAACAGATCTAATATTTATCCCATGAAATGCCTTTTCGTTACATATACGCTGTAGTGTCAGGTTTAGTCTCACTCTTTGAGAGCTAGGGTGTTTCAACCTATCTCACCCCAACTTTCCCCTGCTTTGGCCGGGAGGTGTTTGGAATGGCTTTATCCGGCCTGCAACTTGGACCTGCTTGCCCGTGCCTTCTTTCTCACAGCTCTTGTCACAGTTGTGTCCCTTTATTTTTTAAAAGTTTGTTGGTGCTGAGTCATTGTATTGGAAAGGTCTGTTGGTGGTTGGCAGGTGCTCTGGCGTGGTTTGCTCCTTCTTTCCTGTCAAATGTCCATTTTCCTTGTCTCTCATCGCACTATTCTTTGTATGTTACTCTTTAGCAACACCTTGAATCTGTGGCATGTGTCATGTGTATGACGTAGTTGTATTGCAAGTGCCGTAAAACTCTTTCTGAAACTAAACTATAAGAAAAGTCAAGAACATCGTAATTGGTGCTCCTTGGGAAGAAAGCAGTTGGTCCGAGGAATTTTCTGTTTGTGCAAAGACGACGAGACAATTTGACTCTTTGTGATGTGCGTCTTGCTACTTAAACAAAGAACAATTTTGTTTGTAAAGCTGCTATAAATGTTATTGTTTTTGTTTAGTTCATGTTGTACAGATTTTCCACGCACTCAGCTTCCAGTTTTGTATGCTCTACGATGCTTCCTGTGTCTGCGATATTTATTTAGCAACAAATTTGAATTGTAGATGACACGTTTGACTCTTGATGTTTTGTTGTGTTTTTGTTGGTGATGATTTGAGTACTAGCTGTTGGTTCCTTTTTGGGGGGTGGGAGTTCCTCACATTTTGCCGTGATGATATTGTGATGCCTGTCGACAATCTAACGACTGGGTGTGGTGTGTATGTGTGTGAGAGAGGTCAGGTGGCTGGTGGGTGCTTCTGTGTGTCTGAGTGGTTGGGTGGGGCTGTGGTGTGGTTTGCTCTTTCTTTGCAATCAAACATCTTTTGTCTGATCTCTCCTCCTTCTTTTCTTTGCAACAAAAGACAACCCAGATTTTTAGCCACACGCCAGACATTTGTTCAAACTCTGTTATGACACTAATAAATGTTGGTGGTTGGTGGGTGCTCTAGTGTGAGTTGTTCCTTCTTTTTACCAAACTTTTATTCTCCTCTTCCTTTTTTTTTTTTTTTTATGTAGCTCTCTAGTAACACATCTTTGGCACTTACGTGACCTATTTGTGTTGCAACTGCCGTAAAAATACCTAAAACTAAAAGATTCTTTTGGGCCTGCTCCTTCAAGCTGTTTTCCACACTCTTATCGTCCTGGTGCGTTCCTGGCGAACTGTGCTGGTTATACGGGAGGTTGGAGGTGGCCACTGGCAGGTCATACTTCTTTTCTTTTCTTCTGTTGTTCCTGTCTGTCTGTCCAGCTCTTTCCCTGTTCTAAAATACCTTTTTGTGTTGATTTAATTGTTGAAAAAGGTCATTTTTGACAACTAGTCTGAAATAGACATCAGATTTTGAAATCTGCTTTGTCAAAAATGTGCAGGTAGACTGATACTTGTTTTCTTTCGAGGGTTTTTTTGGTCTAATTTAGCTTCTTTCTTCACCATATTTTGTGAGTTTATGATTGTTGACAATGAAGCCTTCGTCCTTGATTGTTAAAACAGCCCCATCCAGTCTTTTGAAAAATTGGGCCCCATAGGGTAAGTATTACAGTCAAAAGTACATAGATGGTTTTAGTAACCATTTAGTGTGAAAATTTTGTTCCCAACAGGAATGAATGGCATGCCAGATATTTATTTTTTAATTGAATTTTGGTTTGTTTTTAATGGGAATGTTGAGTATGCCTGGCTGTAGACTCCTTGATGTGAGAGTGAAAAATAAGTATGAGGTTTTAGTCATTTCATATGATGAAAAAAAAAGTTTGTTTTTGTTTAATTGGAAAAAAAATGCTGTTCGTGGAATTTTTTGTTGTTGCTGATTTTATTGTTATCATCATGAATGATACAGTGCAAGTTGATGTGTTTACGCTTTCTGTTTCAGTTTGATTTTAGAATATTGTTTACTTCAAAACCACTATTCCAATCATTGCAAATGGAAAAAAAAATTGTTGTTGTCGCTCATTGTTGGTTTGGTCTGTTAAGAATTGATGATCTCATTTTGTTTTTCTCCCTCATTTGCTTGAGTCTGATTGTAATTCCTGAGTGGTATATATGCATGTTGTGTTGAGTTGACAATTGCTAATGTACAATTTGTGCTGTGGAAACTAGAGAGGTGAGCAGAGTAAGCCTGATTCCCTGTAAGGACTTCTCTGTTGATGTCCACCCCTTGGCGCTCATGTGACCTTATGCAGTTGCGAACGCTGTAAAACCTCTACTAAATCTAAAAAAACAGCTTTTTCTTTTTTTGTTGTCTTTTTCTTCAGTATATATCTTATTATCAATGATCAATGAGAATGGAGTTTCCATTTTACCCTTGTATTAGTTGGTCCATCTAGTCAATTTCTGTCCCAAACTTGAGTTGAGTATTTTTAGTGGGTGGTTTGTTGGTGCTCTGGTGTGGCTTGCTCCTTCTTTCCTATCAAATGTCTATCGTCCTTATCTCCCCTCCTTCTATTTTGTGTTTGTTACTCTATTGTAACGCCTCTAATCTTCGGCACTCATATGCCCCTATTGTGTTGCGAGCGCCATAAAATCTTACTTAGACAAGAGTATTTTTGTTAGTGTCAGTGTGTCGTGGTTGTCTGCTTTTTTAATTTAGTTTTTTGTCCTGTGAGCCCTGGTAACTGTCTGTGGTGTAGCAGTTAGGTGCGTCGCTGTCTTATCCAGAATACTCCCCAATTCAATTCGGGGGGGGGGTATTTTATTGAGTGTCTTTGTCTTTCTGCTGAGACATCATATCTCTTGCAGCCTGCATCTTAAATGATCTAAATCATGACGATGAGGGCATAGAAAAAAAACGATCTTCATTTATTTTTTAAATTGAAATCAAGTGTGCTTTGGTTGGGTATTTGTTAGTGTGTGGCTTGGATTGATGGTTTGGCTTGGAGCAAGTTTTAGTTATAGATGAATTTGTGATGGGTTTCAGTATAGCTAGAATTATTTTAAGTTTTATTATTGTGTGGTTTTGTTTTAGCCTAAGCACTTAAATGGCAATTTCAATGTATCTAAGTTAATTGTGAATTATAAAAATTAGTTGGTTCTCCGGGCTCCGTTTGAAGAGTCTCTTAGATAATCTCTGTAAAGTCTTGTTTGCTTGAAGGAGATTTTTTTTTTTTTAAAGTAGTAAATGAAGGAGAATATTTTTCGTTTAGTACATGTGTTTTTTAAAGTGTTTTTATCTTAGTGCATGTATGTGTGTGTTTATGGGATTATTATTATTAATTGGATGTTACAAAAAAAAATATGCCAAAGATTTTCAGCTTTTTTTTGTTTTTGTTTATGTACTTATTTTCTATTTATGTTTTTTATTGCAACCTGTGCTTGAAATGTTTGAGGGACTTCAGCGGTTTTATTGATCGGTACTGAAATTATGTGTGCAGGGTACTTTTTCAATGTCCACAGATTTCAGTGTGTTTGCGTGTGTGCTCTCTCTCTGTCTGTCTGTCTGTCTGTCTGTCTGTCTGTCTGTCTGTCTGTCTGTCTGTCTGTCTGTCTCTCTCTCTCTCTCTCTCTCTCTCTTCCCCTCTCACTCTCCCTGTCTCTGTCTCCCCTCCCCTCTCTCTCCCTTCCTGGTCTCTCCTCTCTCTGTCTCTCTCTCTGTCTCTCTGAGTCTCTCTCTCTCTCTCTGTCCTTCCCTGTCCTCTCTCTCCCCTCTCTCTCTTCCTGTCTCTCAGTCTGTCTGTCTCTCTGAGTCTGTCTGTCTGTCTGTCTGTCTGTCTGTCTGTCTGTCTGTCTGTCTCTCTTTCTCTCTCTCTCTCTCTCTCTCTCTCTCTCTCTCTCTCTCTCTCTCTGTATTTTTTCAACAGCCTAGACTACTGTAACAAAAACTCCCAACCAAAAATGAGAAATATTTGAGCTGGGTTAAGTTCATACAACATAGCACTCACTTTGTGATATGTCCCAGTTGAGTGTGTTCATGAGGTCATAGTTCGTTTGTGGGTGGTTGGCGGGTACTTTGGTGTGGTTTACTCCTTCTTTCCTATCAAACATCTCTTGTCCGTTATCTCTCCTCCTTCTCTTTGTGTGTTACTCTCTGGTAATTCCTCAGATTTTGGGCATTGATACGACCTATTTGTGTAAAAACTCCTACTAAAACT
The DNA here is from genome assembly GCF_000002075.1 of Aplysia californica. Taxonomy (NCBI): domain Eukaryota; kingdom Metazoa; phylum Mollusca; class Gastropoda; order Aplysiida; family Aplysiidae; genus Aplysia; species Aplysia californica. The sequence continues at coordinate 651,428 of NW_004797361.1, forward strand.
CTGTTCATTATGCGAGGTCATTATTCATTAGTGGGTGGTTGGTAGAGATGCTCTGGTATATGAGATTATAGCCCAGGGGCTTCATGGTTCTTTAATATCATTTTTTTGTGTACATAACAGTTTGACACTTTCCATTTATGAATTGCGAGACCTTTTGGCCTGTCACTCCCAATGTCATTATTTATTCACCATTTTGGTATACGTGGAAGGTGCATGTTTTTTGTGTTTTTTTTTGGGGTATGTGATGTATGGGAACATATTGTGATGCAATTTTTTTAAGGTCATTCTACGGTTTGTGTTTGGACTTGCACATAATTGACGAGTGTCTGGCTGTATAAGTGTGTTGGTTGTTTTATTAATGTTGCTGTTGTTGTCGTTGTTTTTACTGCTTTTTATGCCCTTTATTGGCTGCAAATGTGTTGCTTTAAAAAGAAGAAAAGGCACCCTTAAAAAACAATGTATTTTTCTATGTCAGCCTTGTGGCACGATTGTGCTCTGGAATGTTTGGTGTTTGGTGGTGTTTTTAAAAAATTCTGACCTGGTTTGTTGTTTGTTCGGTTTATTGCTCTTTTTTTGTGTGAGAATTTGTTATGGTACCAGCTTCAAGCTATGTAAGAGGTGTCTGAAAATGAAGTTGACTTTTGTGGTTGGAGGGTGCAACTTCTGTCCTGGCTCTGTGTTGGTCCTGATGTTGATCTTTGTTTTGCAGGTGGTCGGAGGGCACCGCTGGTAGATCTTGCTTCTTATCTTTCCCCGCTGTTGTTTCTGTCTGTCTTACTTTTTCCATGCCCTAAATGATTTTTATTGTGTTTTATGTACCTATCTTCACTCAAAAAAAAAAAAAAGCAGGGTCAAAGCCTGCCTCCTATATGATCTAAATTGTGTCAGTGGGTGCAAAAAAAACTCATAAAAAAAAAAAAAAACTCAAACAAAATTTTTTTTTTTTTAATGGTATGGAACAGCTCAAAATATTCATAGGTGGTTGGTAGGTGCTCTTTTGTGGTTTGCTCCTTCTTTCCTATCAAACATCTATCTTCTTATTCACTTCGCCCTCTTTTTTGCGTTTGTTACTCTCTTGTAACGCCTCTAAATACTAATCTCAGCACTTATTATGACCTTATCATGTTGCAAGTGCTGTAAAACTTTTACTATAACTGAACTTCAAAATGTTCAGATGTCTCTCCTTGTTCCTTTGCTGACATTGCTAATTTTGCATCATTTTCACTGGCTCTTTTTGTTTTATTTTTAGAGGGAAAGAAAGGAAATTATGGATGGCTGGCGGGTGCTCTGGTTTGGTTTGCTCCTTCTTTCATATCAGGCACTGATTTCCCTTGTCTCTCTTCCTTTTTTTTTCCTTTCCATCTTACTCTTTAGTAACACATCTAATCTTCTGCACCTATTGACTCATTTGTGTTTCAAGTGCCGTAAAACTTTTACTCAAACTCAAAAACTCACTGGCTCTTTTCGTTTTATACTTGTTTTGATTTTAAAGGGAAAGAAAGAAAGGTTGTGACTCGGGG
>NW_004797361.1:653047-654863 GCF_000002075.1 Aplysia californica
GGGGGGTTCAGGTGAACTTTTCTGAATGTTGCTGGTTTTGTGTGTGTGTATGTGTGTGTGTAAGAGAGAAAGAGAGAGAGAAAATGAGACAGAGAGAGGAGGAAAGAAAGAAGGAAGTGTGTGAGAGAGAGAGAGGGAGGGGTGAGGAGTCAAGGGGAGTTTGTTTTTGTTAATGTAAGTGTTGGGTGTGTGAGAGGGAAGAATTTCTCCATGAAGCCTATACATTTATTGTGTATTTGTTCTTCCTCATCATGATGATGTCATAAGATTGAAGTTTGATTTACTTCTCCGTTTGTTTGTTTGTTTGTACTCATGTTTGGTTTCCTTTGTGGCTCGACTGCCTATACCGCTGTGATAACGCAATAATAAAACATGTCGAAAGTTGACTCGATTTCCTGGTGTGTTCTTTGTTAAACATGATGATGAAGGTTTGTGGGGGGGGAATGTTTTTTCTTAAAGTCTTCTTGCCATAGATTTTGCTGTGTACAGAGTCTTACCTTTCTTCGATGATGAATGATGAAAATGACACAAATTATTGGTGAGGTATGGACTTGCCATTTGGAGTTTTTGTTTTTGTTTTTTCACGTATTTATTTATTTGATTGTACACATTTGTGTATTTGATATTTCTGCCCAATTATTTACTTGCTGCTTTGTTGGAAGCCTATATGCATTCTGTTGTTGAGTATGTTGGTTATAGATATAGTGTGGTAAAAAATTTGTGGCACAACTTATCAAATGTCTTTAACAGGTGAACCAATGTTACACACAGTTTGTGTCAATTTATCTTAACTTAACAATATTTTTCACTCCAATTGAGGCTAGCTTTTAAAAAACTTTTCTTCATAAATTTCTGTAAAATACTACATGTGCAAATCTCCATATGGGAATGCTCACAGCACATCCTGCTTCTAACAGGTATTTTGCAAACGATTTGGTCTCCATCACTGCTCGCCAGTGACACTCTTTGTTACTAATGTCAATTTATATTGAACACTTTTTTGCACTAAAGATCCTCTAAAACGTGTGTTCAAGAAGCATAGTTTCACAATTAAAATAATGGACGGACTTGCTTGAATTTAAAAGCAATATTGTCACAGCCCATGGGATGTAAAACTTAAAAAATGTGTAGAAACCAGCCAATGAGATTTCTTATTAGTATTTATTAAGGAATTTTATGGAGTACAGCTAACACTCAGGTGTTTACAAAAACTAATGTTGATCTGTTAAGACAGATTGATACCAGTCATTGTGCAAAGGATGAAGAGTCTTCGTTTAGTATGGAGTTTTACAGCGCTTGCAACTGCATAAGGTCGTTCATGTGAGCGCACGAAACACGAGTTGGTTTTATTCGCAACAGTTCACTGTATGGTTGGGCTCGGGACAATAGTTAGATTTTAAAATGTTAAAATATTGAAAATTCGGTGTAAATATATTTTCAATCTAAAATAACTTTCCTAAATAACATTAAAAATGTTAATAATTTAATTTCACTTTATAATTTCCCATAAAGGCCAATGGCCTTCATAAAATCTAAAATTCTGTTGGGAACAAAAAGTTGAGAAGATATTTGACAATAAGTTGCCCCACAAATATTTTACCGTACTATAGTTAATGGTATTCAATGTGCTTCATTTGCATGTCATTGATAAGCTGCAGCTCTTTGTGCTTACCTATGTTTTATACATTTTGGTATCATGTGTATTATTGTACTCCATTGTACCTGAGGTGTGCGTTCGTGTGTGTGTGTGTGTGTGTGTGTTGAGTTGACGTGATAGGTGGAAGGATATTTCGTAATTGTAAAGATTTTTTTTTTT
>NW_004797361.1:655125-657546 GCF_000002075.1 Aplysia californica
AATCTGTTTGCGTCTTATTTGCTGTCTGCCAAACGTCCACACTGTATTCAGTTTGACAAACAGCTGTCTCTTTAGTCTTTTCTGATACATTTTTTCTGTCCCGTGTCTCCCTCAAGTCTAAAACAAAACGTTTGACCTCGCAAGCGGTCAAAGAAACGGGCTGGCTGATGATTTACCTTATAAATTTTGTGAAATTTTCCTTGAAGGGCAGGGGGCTCTCGTGGCCTAGAGGTTAAGGTGTTGGCCTCTCATTCAAAGGTCCCGGGTTCGAATCCGGGTAGCGACCGAAAAATTTTCTTCTCTAAAATTCTCTCCTTTCACCTCCTTTCCTGCTCTCAAGCAATATTCTGTCGTCTGCTTTCGTCTCCTCTTTCTGCCCCCACCCCCTCACCTCCCTTGCCCCCTCCTTTGGGCTCCTGACTCTTTCTGCAGCATTTCTACTGTTACTCCTCGACTCCTTCTTACAGCTGTCTTTCTGCCACACCCCTGATCTTCTGGTAGGAAAGATCTACACCTAGCCTTCTCGGACAAGGGCGAAAAATCTCGGAGGACCCGTGTGCAAGTTGCGCACGTTAAAGATCCCTTGGTGGTCTAAAATCGATAAGAGTAGGCTTCGGCCGCCACCCGGGCAAAATTCAAAATTTCCTACCAACGAAAAAGTATTAGGTGTGTCCCGCGCGCTCATATGACCTTATGCAGTTGCGAGCGCCGTAAAACCCTATACTAAACAAACAAACAAACAAACCCCTGACAGACGAGCGTGTTCTACTGCATTGGAAATTACTGCGCAGTTTAGCGAAGCATAAGAGCGTGAACGACATTCCAGCGCTATATATTTTTTTCCAGCGCAGTAACCTGTCGCTCGTCTGTCAGGGGTCTAAGAAAGGTTTGGGTGGGTATGACATAGAGTCAATGTTGAGTCCGGTGCAGACATATTGAAAGTGGATAGTTGGAGGGTGCCACTGGAAGGTCCTACTTCTTTTCTTTCCCTCTGCTGTTTCTGTCTGTGTTACTTTTTCCCAGCACTAAATGACCATTATTGTGTCAATGTCCTTCTCTTTACTCAAACAAACAAACAGACTGGGCGTGCTGTACTCCTCTCGATACTCCTGAAGTCAAGCTTGTTTGTTAGTTTGTTTTTTGGTTTGTTTGTTTGGGGGGGGGGGGGTTGTTATTGTGTGTGTGTTTGTGTGTTTCTGGGCGGGATCCAGTGATAAAAAGACCCTTTTTGCTCATCGTCAAATGTGGCTCACGGCCCACGTGGTAACAGTAATCTGTAGGTGTAAACGTCAGCTGGCTTTATTTGTTTGTTGTTGTTTTGTTGTTGCTTTTTAGAGGGGGGGGGGGTGAGAGGTTGTCCTATGCCTTATCATAAGTCCAGTACCGCACAACGACCAAACAGTTGTCGGTGAGTTGTGAACAATGAAAATAAAAGAAGCACGTCTAAGTGTGTTGTATTGTATTGTGTTGTAATGTGTTGTGTTGTGCTGTATTGTATTGTGTTGTGCTGTGTTCTATTGTGTTGTAATGCGTTGTGTTGTGTTGTGTTAAAATTGTATTGTGTTGTGTTGTGTTGTAATGTGTTGTATTACGTTCTGTTGTATTACGTTGTGTTGTGTTGAGAACAGGTGGTCAGATCGGATGACGCTACTGATAGGTTCTTCTTCCTTACTTTTCCTCTGTTGTTTCTGTGTGTCTGTCTTACTGTTTCCCAACATTAAATAACAATTAGTGTGCTGGTGTGCTTCTCTTTACTCAAACAAACAAAGTTTTGTTGTTCTGTGCTGTGCTGTGCTGTGTTTTGTTGGTAAGGTAGGCTTCTCTTGTTTTCATTGATCACGGGTCTTCGACTCACCAACCCAACAAAACATTTGGCCAGCTGCTTTTTCCAAGTGCGGTGCTGGGTTTAAAGTTTCGGTAATTCACCAAAACAAACAGGTCCCCAAGCTAGGGTAAGTGTAAGCAGCGAAATGAAAAGTGTGTGTGTGTGTGCGTGTGTGTATGTATGTGTGTGTGTGGTGAGTGTGTGTGTGTGTGTATGTATGTGTGTGTGTGGTGAGTGTGTGTGCGTGCGTGTGTGTGTGTGTGCGTGCGTGCGTGCGTGCATGTGCTTGTATACCTACAGTACTATAGGCCTACTCATTGATGACCCATGATGATTCTCATTTTATTGAAATAGTAGTAATCAGTTGCCGTGGTTACGATTTGCAGTTCATTAACTGACTAAGTAAGACAAGATTGCGGGTTCAAGAGTTCGAGCTTCAGCTCGGTCTCACTTTGTGTCCTTGGGAAAGGCACTGTACACGAATTTCCCACTTGGTTCGGTCCTTTTGGAGATGGACGTTGAACTCGGAGGCCCCGTCTCTTCACGCTCGAACGGCCTTTTTTTTAAAGTTTATTTATTTTTATTTTTCGGGGGGG
>NW_004797361.1:659450-662597 GCF_000002075.1 Aplysia californica
AGAGAGAGAGAGAGAGAGAGAGAGAGAGAGGGGGAAGAGTTCGAGGAGTGAGGGAGGGAGAGAGAGCAGAGTTGTTTTTTTTACAATCTGTACCTTGGGCCGAGACTCACAGCTTTGAAATCTATCGAGGCATAAAAAGGAGGAGATTGATAAAAGAACCTTGTTAGCATGATGGGACAGTGTAATCAAGGCTAATGAATGCTCGTGGGTGGTCATTGATTTGGTTTCTTTAGCTTTTCGTAAGTTTAGGTAGGTCTGAATTTGAGTGAAAGACCTCGAATAATTGCGCGAATTATTGAAGTAAACTTTGTGAACCGTAGAAGTGGCTGGGTGACCTCGAAAGCTTTTTTTCTTTTTATGGTTTATTAAGCATACTACAGTAATGATCTAAAAACCAAACCAAAATCAAAATCAAAACAAAACAAAACAAACAGGCGCACCAAATTTTCCTGTGTTGACCTTTCCCGGCTCAATAAAAGAAAACTAAAAAGGGTTTTTGAATTCTGAATTCTTCCACCCTAAGAAACCTGAAGGACGTCCCATGAAGTAGGACGCCCAAACCAATATCTGATCCGTAACGAAAAAATAGAAAAATGGCGTTAAACCAATACCTTACGATCTAAAGAAAGTTATTCCAAGGATGACATGGCGTTGAATGGGCAAACTTTTACTTTAAAAAAAACAGTTCCTATTCGTAACGTGTCCACTTTTGTTTAGTTGCATGTTCCCTTTGAGGTCAGTCAGATCTCCCTTTAACCACGGGGGGGGTTATTATAGGATGATAGAGCTTTGACGAGGCATAGATTTATGAGAAAGTAAAGTAAATAAAATCTCTATTTGTCGGTGGGTCAGTTCGGAGTGGGTCACTCTAGCGGGATAGCCGGAGATGTGGGTCCGCCCGTCGGAGTTTGGAAGTTTGTTTGAATTTGAATTTGAAAAGAACATCTTTAGGCCGATGACTGTCCTTTGATTTGGGGTCAGATGGGGTTTGTGAAAAGAGGGAGGCGATGTGTAGGCCTATCAGTGGGTGTTGGAGGAAGTGAGGGGGGAGGGGGGTGCGGGGAGAGGGGGTAAGGTAAATAAAATAAACAGATGGACACAGAGAACAAAAAGAAGGAACGCGAGGTTGTAGACGTACCAGTGACGCCCACCACCAGCCACCCGCCACATACTTGGTGAGTAAAACCAGAAGCCAACACGTGCCCGCGTCAATTTAAGAGCTGCTTTCTTCATCATCGGCTAAAGTGACATACGTGACCAATGCTATTATTTCGACTCTCTCGTCCACGCTAAGTGTGTCCCAGGACACGCCGACGGTCAGGCCAGTAAGTGATTTCGAGGGACGTGGCTTGGATACGGACGGAGACACATGCAACGATTTTTATTTCGCTGCTTGTTCGTTTCGCGATTTTAAATCGTTACAGAATACATAGGCTATGTACTTATCATTTCAGCGGCGTATGTGGTGTGATGGTGAGGCGCTTCACTAGCCTAGCTGCTTCACGCAGAAGACCCAGGTTCGATTGAAAAGTAGGCCGGGGTTTTATCAAGTAACTCAGTCTTAATGCTGGGGTTTTGCTTGAGTTAACCCTGATTTTTTAAAAAATAAATTAATAAGCACTGTCGAAGGCCTGCCTCCAATATGGGGAAGTGAAATTACCTTCTTTTTAAAAAAAAAAGAGGCTTGTATAAGGACGGAAAGACATTTTTATTTCACTGTTAGTTTTCTTCACGACTTCAGATCGTTGTAGAATCATCATTGCCGTGTAACAAAATACGAGCTTGTCATGAGAAGCAAAAAACTGTTCTATTTCGTGCAGAACGCCATGTTACTAATATATCATGTTTATTTCGTCTAAACCCGTTACTATTTTATTTAAAAAGGAATGAGACAAAGACCAATCGACGTGCCTCATCAAACTCTACAACATACCTGATTTTCGATTTTTTGAAATCCTAACATAATAATCAGTACGCTACAATGCTGAATGACGGCGATGACTCTTTAACTCTATAAGTCCAGGCATACGACAACAATTGGAGAGGTGCTGTTTTAGGGTACTTTAAAAAAAAAAAAAAAACGACTTCGTTTTCAATACTGATTTTTCATTTGTGGTTTTTTTTTTCATTTAAAACTTTAAAAGTGCAAGCAACAACATGCACACTATGAAATAAGCAAATTCGTGTTTGTGATTTATTTAACATGTGTGTGATGAATCAAAATGTGTGCCACAATACTGTGTTTGGTCTGCTGCTGCTGCTGCTGCTAGAACATAATGAGTGTCCGTAACGTCCTTAAATAGTTAATTTAGCAATTTAACTGAGCAAGCGTTTAGAATCTCGCTTCCTTTTCGTCTGCGGTAATGGTATTCTGAAGTTGGGAAAGTCAAGTTGTTTTTACGCCGTTTGGACAAGCTCTGCGTCTTGCTTCTCTGTCTCCAGGACTAGGTAGGGTGCTTATGCCACTGTTCAACAAAGGCATTCCATGACGTAATTGTGTTGCAAGTGCCGTAAAACTCGTGCTTAAACTAAAACTGAAGAGTTCGACAGGTAGGAGGAACAGACGATGGACGACCGTTATTTCGGACATTGCTGACTCTTTGTTAAATAGGAGATTATTGTGTTGTTTTGAGTTGTTCTGTTTTTTGTTTTGTTTTTTGTTTGTTTGTTTGCTTTCAGGTCCCCCTGGAATAAGATATTATGTGGCTGAGTGAGATGCAGTGACTGTAGGACAGCCTTCTCACGGAGTTTCGTTGTAACCAAGGAATACACTTTTCGTAGCAGAAACAGACTGCATTCTAGGGAGTTAGAGAGAACTATAATTTTGGTAAGTAATGGTCATTTCTCTGATGTATTCGTGGCTACATAGTTGGCGGGTGCCACTGGCAAGACTTCTTCTACCCACTTCTCTTTTTCTCTGTTGGTTCTGTCTGTGGTTCCTGCTTTTTCCTTACACTCAGTGATCGGGTCTTTTGTGTTATTGAACTTTTCTCTACGCTAACAACGAAGTGTGTGTGTGTGTGTGTGTGTGTGTCTGTGTGTGTGTGTCTGTGTGTATTTGTTTATGTGTCTGTGTGTGTTGTGAGTGTGTGCGTATGCGTGTGCGTGTGTGTATGTGTGTGTGTGTGTGTGTGTGTGTGTGTGTGT
>NW_004797361.1:663803-668693 GCF_000002075.1 Aplysia californica
TCTCTCTCTCTCTCTCTCTCTCTCTGTCTATCTATCTATCTATCTGTCTATCTATCTATCTATCTATCTATCTATCTCCATCTCCCTCTCCCTCCCCCTCTCCCTTCCCACTCCCACCCCCTCTGGTCCGCACACACAGTACTACACACACGTTCATACATGAATACTGGAGTTTCCACAACACATCATGATGACATACGTGACCAGACATAGACCAACAGATATGTCACGTCTCCTCATCACTTCTACCGTCTCATGATCAGACATTAGTTTTTAATTTAGTTCTAGTTACAGTTTTACGGCTCTTGCATCACAAATAAGTTTTAATTTGTGTCACAGTTATCTCAATTTACTTTCCAGTAGCGCGTATAAGCATTCAGTTCGCTTACCGTGTTGGCAACTCGCTAATTATGCAGTGCGTAACTTACAGGTTTGTTTGGGCCGGGGCAGAGTTTGGGTGTGAGGAATCGGGATTAGAGTTTATTCTTTAATAAGGACGTATGAGCAGACACATAAAATTCCAACAACTGACCAAAAGTCGTGTTGTGGCACAATCGAATTGTGTATGTTATTCATAGTGTGGAAATTGTTGTAGCTCTTTTTAGGTTTCAGAATAAGAAAAAAAAATATAGTGAAAAACGTCTTGTGAAAATAGTCGCTTTTAAGGACAAGCGGGCTAACTCAGATTTCGGGAGTTTCCAGAAATCTTGACCTACACCAAAAGTGAGCATTGCCTTACTTGTAGGAGAAGTTTGGTTTCATTGGTGTGTACATTAATTGATTAGTTAGCCTATAGAGAAAACCCGCCTTTTTTTTTTTTGGAGAAACTGAACTGTCCAAAAACTTTTTTTTATCGATTTTCTCTAAACACCGTTTTTCGGGATAGCCCCCTTGTGCTTAAAAGCGACGAAATATCAAAGTGGTTTAGTGCCCCAAATCAGTACGTCTTCATGACGTGTTGTCGAGAGAACAGCATGTGTGCCCTCAAAGAGTTAACGTACCGATAGAATTATTGAGGCGAAGTTTTGTTGAACTTGTGCATCAAATGAGACCAGACTTTTTTCAGCTTTTCTCGATCGTATGTGTCACCATGTGTCAGTCTCGAAAATTAAGTTGTTTTGTTAACATTTTGATTTCCATAAAAATAACATCCTCTTCTTTCAATTTTGCCATTACGTTGTTTTCTTCTTGCTTTGCCTATGTTTACATTATTATAGTTTTGTCTAGGACTGTTTTCGCAGAGGGAGACAAACAGAAAACATTATTTTGTAATTAGTGTGGCTTACTTAAAAAGAAACGTCGACTCTTTTTTCCATTCCTCGCTGTAATTTTAACTCCAATTGGATTTAGAGTTTGATTTTCAAGTGAGATTTTTACTCTTGACTAGGGAAATTTGTCCACTCGACTGGTTCTTTGATCTTTACTACTCCAAACCTATTTCGCCAGTTAATATCTGTATGGCATAAAAAGTGTTTTTTTACTTGAGTTATGGTGGTAGACCATGATTTATCCCGCTTGTGTGAAATTTCCAGTAAGTAACCATTCGTTGGTTGAATCTGACATTGTCACTCGCAGGATAAATCAAGACCTACCATCATAATTCATGCAAAATATTCTTTATATGATTCAATTAAATTTTTGTTATAAATGTATATTTCATATTGTTTAAAATTTTTTTTTAGTATGTTTGTTTGGTTGGATTTTGTTTTGTTTTGTTGCGGTTTGGGGGAGGGGGGGGGGGGTGCCATAGTAATTTCCGCAAAGACAATCAAATGGTAGGCACCAATATTTAGGTTAGAGAGTAAAAGTAAAATTTAGCCCTCCATTTGGAACTCACTTCACCTAGTACACACACCTGGGCTCTCCACTCTCTACTGGGCCACATTTTGGGTCGCCGTGACCTCATGCTTAAAAGACATTTTTAACTTATTCTAAGAGAGGGTGAGGGTTGGGGTCCGAATGTACTTTTATCTGCTCAACTTCTTCACAACTCCTCTGCTCTAGCTCTCCGTCCTTCTTGCGCTTTTCCCCAGCAAAAAAGAAAACCAGTTTATTAAATTATTTTTGTTGATGTGTTCCGAGTGGTTTGAGTTGGAGGGTGCTGCTATTGGCAAGTCCTACTTCTTTCCTTTCACCCTGTTGTTTCTCTGTTTGTCAGTCTTACCTTTTCCCAGCATTAAACGACTATTATTCTGCTTCTCTTTACTCAAAAACTCAAACTTAAAGTTGATGTAGTACGTTTTGCACAAACTAATTGACAATTTTTTTAATAACAAAAAAGGAAGAAAGAAAAACAAACACAAACACAAAACAACGAGAAATAGTGGTCTTTTTATATTAAAAAGTGAAAGTTATTTTTACAATTACCATCAAAGTATTTAAGTCTTACCTAAACCTCTCCCTTCGCCCTTCCCTTCCCAATCCGACCATTTCTCAGACAAGCAAACACAGCCGAGATGGATGCAAGTGGCGAAAACAACCACGTGAGGCTCACGGCCATCAACGCCACGCCCACCGCAGACCCGGGCAGGCCCCGCCCACCTGACCTTTACCCTGACGTATTCGTCACAGACTCCGCCGACCTGGAACTGAAGCAATTCTCTGGCCCGTCGAGAGAAGGAGGGACGGCGGGGTCAGGTCTGGATGAAGGGATGGGGCCGACGACATATCAGGTGAATTGGGTGGTTGGGGGGTGAGGGGTGCTCTGGTATGGTTTGCACCTTCTTTTTTTAAAGCAACGTCTGTCACCTTTATCTCTAATTTTTCTTTTCTTCATATGTTACTCTCTTGTAACACCTGAACTGTACGACCTATTTCTGTTGCAAGTTCTGTAAAACTCTTATACAATGCCATATGAGTAGGAAGGGGTTGGGATGGTGAGTGGTTGGGATTGAGGGAGGGGTGGGGTGGGGGGTTATCTGCATGAATGGATGGGGCCGACTACGTATCAGGTAAGTGAGTTTTAAAAAATGGATTGGGTGGGGAGATCGCGGCAAGCTAAGTCCGTAACATTCCTTATTATGGTGGGGATGGCAGTGGTTCGAATATCCAAAGAGGAGTTTTTGTATTTGGGTTAGTAGAGGACTTTTAAAGGCTCCCCAACCATTTGGCTAGACTTTAGTCTGAGATAGGCCTTAAATTCGGAGGTCCTACCCCTCAATGACCGTACACTATAGGCAGAGACGCCACAATAAAAAAAAGTATACTCCATCAGCTTCAAGTTTTCCAACCACTTGATTCTTTCTTCAAACAATGCTATCTTGTTTGAAAAAAGTTTTCAAAGACACTTGCATTTTTTCTCTCTTTTCGTGTGTAAAGAGGGGGGAGGGGATAGTAGGTGGGAGAGGGGCATTTTTTTTTCTTTTTTGTATGAAGCTTTGTGACCGCACACGGAAAAAACGTATTCCCGCGAGATGAAGGTAAAAACACGTTTTAAAAAATAGCAACCCGTGACTTCTATAACGCACCAATAAAGGCACAACGGTTTCTCGGGAATTTTTTATTAATTTGAGGACAATCTGAAAAGACCTCTTGTTTCAGAATACACTTTTAAATCAAATTTGTCGCTGCCTCTCATTTTGTTTTTATGTTTGTTTGGGGTTTTTTTTCTCAATGATTCTCGTTTTCCCATTTTCAGCAGAGATACGAACAGGACGACTTGGATGCTAACGACTTCATGGGCGCTGACATTCTCGGGACACCAGGAGCTAGGTAGTTATTTTCAAATTAACTCATTCAGGGCGGGCGTTATGGTAATTCAACAACGCTTAGAGATACACTGTTTTGGGGGCCCAACTTCATCATTCAAACAGACTTTTGCCATTTTGTTTTCTTAAACTGGAATTTAAGAAGACATGCAACAAAATGCAAACAATGAAATATACAAACTTGTGTTCTGGTTTGTGCATGATGGTTCGAAATGTGGCGCTCATTGCCTTATGGTTTTTGTTTTGGTAAGTATTTTACAACTCTGGCAACTGCATAAGGTCATGTGAGAGCGCAGGACACGTTAAATGTTTCCAGTTTGGTAGGAATTCTTTTTGAATTTTGCCCGGATAGCGACGGATGTCTACTCTTATCGATTTTATGATCACCAAGGGAGCTGTAACGTGCGCAAATTGCACCCGGGACCTCCAAGATTTTTCGTCTTTATCCGAGAAGGCTAGGTGTTAGATCTTATTTACCCTAAGATCAGGGATGTGGCTGAAAGACAGAAGTATGAAAGAGTTAAGGAGAACAGTAGAACATATGCAAAAAAGGTCTGGAACCCAGAGGAGGGGCAAAGGGGAGGGGGAGGGGGAAGAAAGTGGAAACGAAAGCGGACGACAGAACATGGTTAGAGAGCAGGAAAGGAGGTGGGAGGAGAAGCTATTGGAGAAAAAAAAATCATCTCTGTCAGGTTTCGAACCCGGGACCTATTGAATGAGAGGCGACACTGTAACTTCTAGACCACAAGAGCCCCCAAACATTGCCTTTGGTCCGCTGTTGTTGGGATGTATGTGTCCTCTGCGTCCTTAAGAAGTTAAACAAATCTCAGCATAGGGATGAGGATGAAGATGTGATGTTAGAAGAAAAAGTTGTCAGTCGGGCAGATGGGGAGGAGAGAGTTGTGTGAATGATATTTTCTTCTTCTGTTTGTTTTTATTATTGCTGCTGTTGTTGTTGATGACGATGGTTATAATTTCAATGTTTGTTGCCGTTGTTTCCATTGCTGTTTATTGTGATGATGATAATGGTGGTGGTGGTGGTGACGGTGACAATACACATTGTGTCGTTTGTTATCCGCACTGAATCTTTACTGCCCTCCTCCCCCCACCCCCATTCTTTCCTTCCATCTTCCCCATCCCCCTCCCCCGTCCTGTCTCCTTCCCTTTTTTCACCCCCCCCTCC
>NW_004797361.1:672780-675752 GCF_000002075.1 Aplysia californica
ACACACACACACACACACACACACACGCACACACACACATTACACATACACACACACACTGATACACACTGCATGTGCGTGCTCTAATACTAATACATATTGAATACACACATAGCCACACCCACACAAGCACACTTAAATACACCCAGACATACTCACACAAACAAACACACAAACACATGCACTATGACATACTCGCACACACAAACCCACACACTCACACTCACATAGTCACACACACAAGCTCATAACAAATTCAAACATTCACAAACTTACACACACACACACACACACACACACACACACACACACACACACACACCACGGTTCCTTAAACTACCTCACTTCCCTGTTTCTTTAATTCGAGTAATAAATTATCTCAAATTCTATTTCTTTTTTTCTTTCTGTCTTCCTAAGCTTCGCCCAGGGTACCATTCTGGTGTGTTTCGTCCTGCTAGTTGTGCTGTGGATATCACGTGATGTGGGCGGTGCTGGGGGCTGGGCCGACTGGTTCCCCGAACGGTGAGTGACTGCAGTTGCCTAGAAGTTTGGGAGGTGTTTTGTTTTTTGTTTTAGTTTACTTTTTGTTTTGTTTTGTTCTGGTTTCCTTTTCTTTTTTGTTTTGTTTTGACTGCTAGGTGTTTGTTGTTTTTTTTGCTTGTTTATTTTATAAAACAGCAGCAGTGGCAACGCTGCATATTTAAACGTGTGTCACGACACGGTGCAACCAGGCTCCCGGGCAATGCCACTGACTGAAATGTCTTTAGGCTATTCCCAAAAGGGGGATATACACATGTTCGTATGCACAGTAGAATTGAAAATGGGCTGACTTATCAATGCCATGCATATACTGTGCCGAAACAACATTGGGGGAAACTGCTGCTTTTTCTTTCCTCCTCCTTAATATCATCATTTCGCCTCTACTTCTTTTGTATGTTAGTCATTTTCTTGTGAACTGCTTTTTCCGGAGTGCCTTGAGAGTCGAAGCAGACTTTGTGCTGTTGAGGTTAGAGAAGTGAGCAAAGAAAGCCTGATTCCCCGCTTGGACTTCTCTGTTGACACTCCTTGGCGCTCATATGACCTTATGCAGTTTGCGAACGCAGTAAAAAAAAATTACTAAAAGTAAACTAACTTGGTTTCTTTGGGTTTTTTCTTTTTTGTGGTTTGTCGTTGGTTTTGGTTTAGGTTTTTGGCGAACTGATCCTTTAAAAATATTTTGTTGTTGACATTTTTGTTCTTTTTGTTTTTGTTATTGTTGGCATTATTCTTGAAGAATAAAAGCAAGAACAAAAAAAAAGAAAAGAACAAGAATTAAAACCAGAATAAGAAGGAAAGAGGAAGAGGAGAAGGATAGGGAGGAGGAGGAGGAAGAAGAGAAGCAGAAGGAGGGGGAGGAGGAGGGCGAGGGAGAGGACAAGAAGGAAATCAACTCATAGAGAAATGTAATCGTTACCGTGTCACCTCGGTGTTACTAAACAAACTCATCTTGACCCTTTTGTCCGTTTCACGTAAACTCTGTATTTGGGAGGAGGGTGGGGGGCGAGGGGTTTACAATGTAGGAAAAGAAAATAAAGCGCACTTACCTCCCAAGACTGTGGTTACCTCTATAAAATTTAAGAATACAAAAATAGCACTATGACGTCACAAATTTCCGGCGACGTCAGGAAGTCTCCAATATTTTTATGATTTTTATCGCTTGTGTTTGTTTGTTGTTGTTGTTGTTGGGTTTGTTGGTCTTTGACTGGCTTTATAACAAATCGTTTTTGAAAAAAAAGTGATTTTGTTACATAATAACACGTTTTGTTATTATTTCAACTGTTTTCGACAATTCTTTTCATGGCAACCTCTCAACTTACATTGTCGAATATTTAACTCGCTGCTATAATAGAATATTGTACTTTGTTGTTTTTTCAATAACATTTGCTTTCAACGGTACTTTTCATGTCAATCCCTTAACTTACTGTTTTCGAATACCTGACATGCTGTCCTAAAACAAATCGTTTGTCCTCAGTTTCGTGAGTGACTCCACGCCCTCCCTCCTGATGGGAATCCTCATGTTCGTCCTTCCTTCATCTCTTCCCTCAGTCTGCAGGAGAGGTTTTAAAGGTATAACATCTTTTTTGTGTCTTAAATTGTACAGGTTTTTATTTTTTACGTTTTCTTACTCTCCATTTTTACCGAGTTTTGAATTTGAATTTTTGTTCCTCGTTCTTTTTTTAAAATTAGTTTTAACAACAAAATTATTTCGACCCGGACGCAAAAGTTATTTCTGACCAGTTGATCATAACGTAACTAACTTTTCTTAAAAAAGATGTGAAAACAAATCAAATATTTGTATTTCTCTTATAGTTGTTGTCATTGTTGCTGCTGTTGTTGTTGCTGTTGTTGTTGTTGTTGCTGCTGTTGTTGTTTCTGTTGCTGTTACTGTTGCTGTTGTTGTGTTGTGTGTCTGTCTATCTGTGTGTCTGTCTGTGCGTGTCTACCCGTCTGTTTGTCTCTCTCTCTTTGTTTGTGTGTGTGTGTATGTGTGTGTGTGTGTGTGTGTGTGTGTGTGTGATAATATATCATGTATCGTCGCCCCCAGGCCCGTTCCGGAGGGTGACGCCCCTGCTCAGCTGGAAGCACGTGCACGAGAAGATGCCGTGGACGCTGTACCTTCTGTTGGGCGGAGGCTACGCCATAGCGAGGGCTGCTACGGTAAACATGCTACAGAGAGGGGATGTGGGGTGGGCGGTGGAGGGGTGAGGGGTGGGGGTTGGGGGTGATGTTTAGAATGTATATGCGTGTGTATAGTTATCATCGACAGCGTCTTGTTGTTGTTATTGTTGTTGTTGTTGTTGTTGTTGTTGTTGTTGTTGTTGTTGTTGTTAATGTAGCTGTTAATGTTGTGCTTATTGTTTTTGTTAGATTTAGTTGTAATCTTCTTCTTCTTCTTCTTCTTCTTCTTCTTCTTCTTCTTCTTCTTCTTCTTC
>NW_004797361.1:677702-679010 GCF_000002075.1 Aplysia californica
TGTGTGTGTGGGTGGGTGTGTGTGTGTGTGTGTGGGTGTGTGTGTGTGTGTCTACGTCTGATCTGTCCTGCATCTGTATTTAGTGGTTTGATTCTCCATCGTACATGCTAAAGAACTCGATCCTCATATGAGGGGAAAACATTAAAATTAAATTCTTTAGAGTACCGGTACAATGTCTTTTTATATTTCAATGGGACGTGTTTTGTCAATGGGATAAAACTTTCTTTTCTCTTTCTTTCAGTTTTTTTCCTTTCAAACGTGACATGAAGAAATACACATCGTACTGAATCTGATACTTTTTTTTTTATCATCAGGCTGTGAGTTTACAACTCAACCCGCTGTTCTTCATGTATCCTTGCGCCATAGCAACGTCATTTGCGTTTATGTTGCCAGTGGCAACGCCGCCCAACGCCATAGTATTTTCTCATGGCAACGTTAAGGTCATCGATATGGTAAGTTTAACTTGTACTTACTTTTTAACATTTCATATCCTCTTGTACTGCATGCAAGGTGTTGACTGAAAACGCAATTGTCGAATGTGGACCAGGTGGGCTGTCTTTGTCTTTGGGTTGCTGGAGGGTGTCTTTGACGCCGTCGATCCGCCCCACCTTTGTAGGTGGTTGGCGGGTGCTCTGGTGTGGTTTGCTCCTTCTTTCCTATAAAAAATATATCGTCTCTATCTTTCCTCCTTTTTTTTAATTTGTTACTCTCTTGCAACACCTCTAATTTTCCTCACTTATATGACCTTTTTGTGTTGAAAGTGCCGTAAAACTCCTACTAAAACTAAACTATCCCCACCTTTTCTCTGTCTTTTTGTCTTGGGGCCGTCGAATTATATGCTTTTGAGTGTAATTGCCCCATTGTCACAAGTTAGACCTAATAGGCCTATACACATGTATTTAATCCTTGATTAATTTTTTATGGAGAACAATGTGTAAAGTATTTTTGTCCCCCTGAAGGAATGTAGCTGGTGTTAAGCTTCTATTGTTTATTCATGTCCACCAACTGAATGTTACAACCACTACACATCACAACAACAACTGATAAATATACATGAACACACAATAAGCATACACAGGCACATTTTATACACATATACACATACTCGCTCTATCTCTCCATTTATAAATCTCTATCTGTCTATCTATCTATCTATCTATCTATCTATCTATCTATCTATCTATCTCTTTTCTGTCTATTTGTCTGTCTGTCTGTCTGTCTGTCTGTCTGTCTGTCTGTGTGTCTGTCTGTCTGTCTGTCTGTCTGTTTGTCTGTCTCTCTCTCTCTCTCTCTCTCTCTCTCTCTCTC
>NW_004797361.1:679110-681114 GCF_000002075.1 Aplysia californica
CCAATCAGCCCCCCTCCCAAGCACCGAACAACAAGCTTCCACAACTGCCTCCATCATTACCTCTGCCGCCCCCTCTACTTTATCAGCTGTTGCTTTTGTTGTAACAGGGGAAAAGAACTGAAACAATCTTTGAATGAATATGATTGAAAGGACTAGAAAATGGCGTTCTATTGTCAGAAATTGTATCTCTCTATTTCGTGCACCCAATTCCCTTACCTAAATCTGCGTTCTGTCTGTCTGTCTGTCTGTCTGTCTGTCTGTCTGTCTGTCTGTCTCTCTCTCTCTCTCTCTCTCTCTCTCTCTCTCAAAAATCATATCTGTGAGAAGTGTTTAGATGAATTCGGCAAAATGTAATTCTTTATTAATTGTCTTTGTTTGTTTTGTTTTTTAATTCTATGTTACGAATTCATTGTTCACGTGTGTGCTTATTCTGTTCAATCTAAATATCGTAACAGATACTTATTATACACCTTCTGTTTAATCTGAATATCATACCAGTAAAGGCACTTTTTAATGTTACTATGATCTCTCCCCTACAGGTGACCTGTGGATTCTTCCTCAACATAGTGTGTGTTCCCATCCTCCTCCTGGCCACTGCCACATGGGGTAACGCCTTCTTCCAATTCGACCATGTCCCGCTAGAATTCCTCACAGACGTCAACATTACCCTGACCGACACTCTATAGTAACACTTTTTAAATCACTTTTAGTCGGTTTTAGTCGAATGAGCTCGGGGTCGTGGGCATATTCCATTACCACACTGTGATTTTTAAAAAAATTCTATTTCTGGACTCATTCACAGATACGAACGTAGTTCTGTGTGGTTTTGGAAGCGTCTACAATGTGAGATTTTATCGATTTCAAAAGTTTTAGCTCACATGTTCTTCAATGCAGAAATCTCTTTGGAAACTAACAAATCCAAAGAAACTCATACATGTATCGGAGAATTGTATATATTGTAGTACGCACACCACAGAAAGACACTGCATGAGAGGATGAAAAAGACCAGCTTTGAACTAAGGACAGGAATAGAGTGCACAATTATGAACTTTCCGATATGTGCATTCCACACTTGGCGAAAATAATCTGACAGATTTTTATTGATTCGTGTTTTTTTGTGTAAACCGATCTTGTAACTTGAAACGTTTCTTGTAACTACTCAGAGAACTGCTTGCTAAGCGAGTCGGTCTTAAGGTTCTTCAGAGGTAGGGTAAACATTTTAAAGACATAGTGGACACATACTTTCAGTAATAGACCAAAGGCCTTTTTGTGGCACATTTCGAAATGAATCACCCAAGGCAGAAACACACGTAATTTGCTTTGTTCATACCACGCGTGCTGTGTTTGCTTTTTAAGTTTCCATATTGACAATCTAATTATGAAAATCTGCATGAATAATGAAGTCATGCTTCTTTCGTTTTCAAGTGCTTCAAAACAGTACGTCTTCGGTCGCAACTGAAACACCTGAATGCGCACACTCATATAGTTAAAGACGCCTTTCAGAAAGACACATTGCGCTGGTCTCTCATACAAGAGCGGTCTCCCTCAAACATTGCTTAATTTCTATGGATAGCTTGGTCTCTAATCTCTCCACTAATGGGACCCCGAAGAGACATGGAGACGATGCTTGTAACAACGAAAACAATAATACGACTGAAAAAAAACCCCCAAAACAAACGAGAATACGTCTTTTTTTAAAGAGATTAATATGAATTCCATTATGTAATTTTATTAAAGGTATAAGCTGGGTTAATAAAACGACATGATAATAATTATTATGTATGCGCGCTCATATGATCTTATGTAGTTGTGAGTTGTGAGCGCCGTAGTACTCTCACTAAACAAATATAATATGTATATTTTGTCGCAGAATGCAAGTACTAGAAAATGGACATAATATACACGTAATCTTAACGTAATTTACTGCACGAGCACTAAAGTTTTCTATAGCCATGGCTGAAGACAATTTATAGTAAGAGATGACAAGCGAAGATCCCCCCCCCC
>NW_004797361.1:683016-690328 GCF_000002075.1 Aplysia californica
CCCCTCTCTAACTATCGTTCTCCCTCTCTCCCTCTCCCCCCTCTCTCTCTCCCTCTCCCCCCTCTTTCTCTCCCCTTCCCTCCATCTCCATCTACCTACCTCTCTGTTTACACAGGCTTTGCTCAGGGAGACAAGTACCCGCTAAAGTCACTGGCGAACCTCACAACTTTGAGTGGCCTGTTTGTGCTATCGCTGCTGCTGTTGTTGCCCTTACTGCTGTTGGTGTTACTGCTGTTGCTGTTACTATTGTTGTTGTTGTTGCTGTTACTGTTGTTCTTATTGCTGGGTCTGTTGTTGTTATAGCTGCTGTTTTTGTTGTTGTTATTATTGTTGTTGCTGTTGACGTTGCTGATGTCGTTGTTGTCGCTGCTGCTGTTATTGATATAGCCTGATTTAGCGCTCGGTGGTAGAGAGTTCCGCGTACGAACGTGAACTGCCCTTGCTGTACCAACAGCCGCGGAAGATCTTTTCATCACAACGCCGTCTTTCTTCGTCTCAGCTTTTGTCCCCGCAGCAGCACCAACTGTTTCGGTCACAATTTCCTTGTTACTCATGATTGCAAAAGGTCGGCTTTCATTTGGATTGTTCACTGTACCTTTTGACGCCACATCCGCTCCAGAGAATGACATTTCATCCGCAATGGACGATGAAGCCCCATCTGCAAGAGGCAATGGCGTTATGCTCATTCTAGTGAGTGATGTGCAATCCGCCCGAGTTAATGACGTCACAGTATCTGAGCCAACTGAGGGTGACCAAAGGATACTGCTGTCAGGCTTGATGGTGCACGTTCCTTGTGTCTTCCGAAAGCGCAGGTGGGTGACTTTCTTCCTGCGAGATTTGTTCGGACTGACGCACTCGAAATCTACACCGTTTGAGGGGACGTGGTCTTCTTGCTGTTGCTCCGCCCCCCTTCCTTCCTGTGCGTCTGTCAGCTCCAAGTAGGAGTCATCGACACCTTGAGGGTTCCTAGGTGTTGGAAGCTCCGCCGCCGACCTGGCTCGCCTTTGGCGTAACCGCTCTAACACCTGGCCCCTTAGGTATTCGTGGAAGTCGCTGCGAGCTGATGATGTGCGAAGAAAGGTGGAAAATGCTTCCTCGTTCAGTGAATCACTCGAAATCGTATTTGTTTTTATGTCATTTTTAGACGCAATGGTCGCACCCTCTGTCTTTATATCTTTGTCTTCAGGGATGTTTCCTGCTTCATTTACTTCCAAGACATCGTTGTTGCTGTGCAATTTGCCTCGCTGTTCTCCAGCTGCTCCTGTTTCAGATTCAGACATGCTGTCAATTTTTCTGTGCTGCGAAATGTTTGACGTCTCACTTTTTGCAACACAATTTTCCTCCGACTGCTTTTGGGTATTCCCGCTTACACCCCGGTCAACCCGTTCATTGTCATCTTTTGTGTTGTCTTTGTGCTCTCTTTTTTCCGCGTCCTTCTTTTCTTTTGAAGTTATTCCGAAATCTTGCAGCCGCAGTCGATACTTCTTTGCCTTTTTCTTCATGCGAGCTCGAAAAATGTTGGAGGACTGGGAGTCGGCGTCAGGGACATTATCTGCAGAACCTCCAGTCACTCGTTTGGCAAATATGAACTGGTTGACTGGGGTAGCGAAGGAAACAACTCTCAACAAGCCCACATCGCCATAACGATTGTTTCCCCTGCGAGATTTCGAGGGTCCGATTTTGGCGGCCTCGTTCATGCTGTTGCTCCAGTCGGCGAAGCTCTTCTCGTGGCCGTCCATTGCTACCTGCATAAACTCGTGGAGAGGCATGACCACGCTGTGGGTGTCAATGCGCGGCACTGCTGGGGCTGCGATAACGAAGGCCGAAGAAGCTGGCGACGTTGGCTTGAAGCGCAACAGGGAAGCGGAGTTTGTCGTTCTCGACAGCTGGGGATTCCCCGTCACTCGAGAATTCCCCCAAACATGGGGGTTTCCCGATCCGTGCAGATTTTCCGCGCCATGGGGATTTCCTGCTCCTTGGGGTTTTCCCGGTAGATGTGGATTCCCTCGCTCTGTTTGCACATTTCGGCTGTCCCTATCATTCCCTGCTTCATTGTCCTCCTCACCGTCCTCGTTTTGATTCCGTGGCCTCTGTTTGTCCGCTCTACTCTCACTCGGCCGCCAGTGTTTTCTACTCCCAACCAAAACCATGGAGTCCTCCCGCTCGAGCGCAGACCCTTCACGCCCTTCTTCAACGGATACGTTTTCCTGTTTACCCACCACACCCTGAGACGCTTTCTTTTCGGGCTTGATAGACGAGATGTACCCTTTAAAATCATAAGCAGTTACCAGACCCACTACCCCACTCCTTTCAGCTAATCTGGAGTATTTTCCGCTAGCAGATTTCCCTGTCTTTCCCCCAGAATCCCCCACCCCACCCTTGATGACGCCAGAATCCCCTTCTTTTGCGCACGGCTTCCTCAACAGGGACTTTCCATCGTTCACTCTGTAGTGCACGTACTTCTCGCCCTGTCTCTTACTCTTGTAGATCGTCTGCGTCAGCTTCCTCTCTCCCTCTCGGATCTTGTCCTCCACAGATTCCTCCAGTCTATGGGCGTCGACCACCAGGGATGGGGCCACGTTGTAGAAGCGCTCCTCTGGTAGACTTGTCAAGATCCGCCTCTGGTAGTAGGATGAAGGAAAGCGCTGACCATTGAAGGAACCCCCGTCCCACGCTCCCTGTTTAGAAAAGATATGATTATAATGACAGAAAAATAATACTAGTGATAATATAACTACTACTACTACCACAGCTACTATTACAACACCAACAATAACAAAAACAATAACAACAACAACAACAACAACAACAACAACAGCAACATCTACTACTACTACTACTACATCTACTACTACTACTACTACTACTACTACTACTACTACTACTACTACTACTACTGCTGCTAATGACAACAACAACAAAAATAATAATAATAATAATAATAACAATAATAATAATAATAAAATTAATATTTAAAAAATAACAATAATAATAATAACAATAAAAATGATAATGATAATGATGATAATGATACTAATAATAACAACAACGATGATGATAATGATGATGATATAGAACTCAATACAGGCTTCAGTCATTTTACCAAAAAAACAACACATAAGTAGTAGATTTTGTTCTGACTAGAAATCTAGACATATCTTAAGAAGACAGTGAACTTTTAATCATTATTTTGAGTACAAATTTCTGGCGTCTATGCTTTAACTATTATGGTTATAAGACGCTTAGCCGTTGTGTGCAGAAGATATGACTTTGATTTCTGGGTGGAAATTTTTAAATCGTGTGTCCAAGTCTGTCAGCAGGGGTGTTTTATTCCCCCTCCTGGATTACCTAAATTAGGGCTTGTCAACCTGTTTATAGCCAGCACCCACTTTTTGACACCTTTGAGAGGTTGAGATTGTGTACCACACACATACATATTATAGATCTACTTTCAAGCAGAACATAAAACAGTACCCGGGTGATCCCAACCGCTGACCAAAAATATGAAATCGCTTACTTTATTATTATAGTAGACGAAGTCACTCAGGTTGGCAAGCACTTTAGTTTCAGTAAGAGTTTTATGGCACTTGCAATACAATACGGTCATATAAGTGCCAGAGATTAGAGGTGTCACAAGAGATTAACGAACACAAAAAGGGGGAGAGATAAGACCATAAATGTTGATGGGAAAGATGGAACAAACCACACAAGAGCACCCACTAACCAGCTATTGGCAATCACTGATTTAAAAGTGTCAATAGCGGCGTAAAAACACCTACATTATAAAAGAGAGCTCTGAGCACTCACCCTCTGTGAGAAGCGACGATCGCCCTCGTCCACCTCATCCCAGATCTTCTGCTGATCTCTCAGTGGACTCAAAATGGCCGCCCTTCTCAAGCCAGCCAATCCGTGGTGTCGCTCTCCGCTCTTCAGAGTCTTGAAGTGTTTCGAAATCGAATCAGGGCCGTTTTCCTCGGTAAGTTTATCCCGTCCCATTCCCGTTGTGTCGTATCTGTAATTTGATGGTTCCTCCCCTTTTCGCTCTTTCTCTTTTCTCCTCAGAAATTCTCTGTAATCATTGCCTCTGTCTTCTACTGTATTCTCATGCTTCAGCGTCTTTATACTGTCATTGTAGAGAGTATAAGTTGTCTTGTGAGGCGTGGGTGGTGTTGAATTTGCAACTACATTTATACGTCCGTCCATATCAACACCCTGACTTGGTCCGTTCCTGCTCTCGCTTTCGTCTTCAACTCGAGTTGATTTCCATTCTGGTTCTAAGAAGTCGTCATCGCCCACAGCGAAAGGGTCGTTTTGATGAAATTCATATTCTGAAATAACTGACGGAGGGGGCGTGGCAGGTGGGAGTATCCCTGTTGTCTCAGCCCGGAAGTCCGCCACGCTGAACCGGAAGACAGGAATGTGTTTCCTATGCACAGCTGAGGATAGCGGTCTGTTGGGGAAGATGTCGCTCCACTGGACTGGCGGCGCTTCCGGTCTGAAGAATAAATCAAATGTGCGTAAGTTTATACTTTGACGCCCCTTGAAATACAACAAGGTTATATAAGAGGCGGGACCTTAATTAGAATGTAATGTCCTTCCCCAATAGACCGAGCCAAGTGGTAAAATTCATCCCATGGACATAACGTTGGACTGAGCTGAGTTTTGAACCCCCCGAAACCGCATATCTCACGATTACGAACCTAGTATCCTTACCACTGGACTACAGACACCAACTGAAGAACAGCATCATAGGAGAGATGTATTGTCAAAACTTGAAGAGAAGAGGGGGCAGATCATGAGAGCGACAGTCAAGACCAGAGCAGTTGAAGGCCTACTCTCAGAAAAAGAAAGAGAGAACAAAACAGCATTCTTGCTAGCCACTTCTGATGGGTTTTTTATACCCTCTTTAAAATAATTTTGATTATTTTGAAGGCAGGCTGCTCCTGGCATGCCCTTCAGGACCGATCCCGGATTTTTAACGAGTACCTGGGTCTTTCTGAAGGAGTGTTGTATCCCCTCTCAGTCTGGGTTGGCGCTCTGACAGGCGGGGTCGAAGCAGCCCGCCTCCTTATTGATCTAAATAGTATCGATGGGTGCGTAAAAACTTCCGCAATTACCGTTTTAAACATAACGAATAATACAAACAAATAAACAATCACTAATAACTGACCTGGGATCCAGATTAGCCAGCGAGGAGCTGCCAGTTCCCATCACTGTGAAGTTCATCCTGTAATGCTTCATGTGTTGAGAAATATCTTCATACTCGTGGGTAGGCGGTATAGAACCCCTCTTCGCCAACGCCTTCGCTATGACGTCACTTTCTATTTTCGGAATAGTCTCGTTCCCAGAGCTTCCCTTGATCAAGGAAGTTCTTACAAGTGGAGCGGAGGTGCTCGCTCGCTGTTCATTGCTGGTGGTGGGGACGCTAATGAGAGGGGGTTTATGGGTAAAGTCTAACTGTTTTCCCAAGCCGAAACTTCTCTGATGGTCGATGGACTCGGAAGTTAAGGTGATGAGGGCTGGGAGTGCAGATCGTCCTCCTGCATACTCAGGCCCTTGTCTTTTCGCGACATCGCTCGCGGTCAGTTCAGTTAAAGACCGTTGCTGCATTAAATTTGTCTGCTCCTGCGGGTAGTTTTGGGGCGTTGCTGGCTCTTTGTTCGAGATACTTGAGGAGATTTTTACTTTTCGGTCACTAGTTTTAGCTTGGTTTTGCCTTGGAGAATTGGTTCTTTCCAGAGTGTATGGGACTGGGGGGTAGAGGGAATTCCCTGTTCCGTCAGGGCTTTTGCTTTTGAAGTTTGAGAACCCAGTTTGTTCAAATATTGGCGATTTCCTAGGTGTGTCCGATTTCTGTTTGCGGGATCGCTTTTTCTTACTTGCCCCCAGCGTACCATGCGAACGAGGAATCCATCTGATGTCATGCAACCAAGGGCCAAAACTGCTGCCCCCCAAAGTCTTGCGTGATGACGACTTGGGAATCGGGAATTCCAGCGCCTCAGAAATAGCAATGAGAGCAGCAACAGCATCCGCCGCCATCTTAGCGCTTTTGTCGGTGTCACAAGCAATCCGCATATCTCCAATCAGGTTAACTTTACTACAGATACAGTATTTAACTCATTCAAATGTTGAGAAAGATAGAGATATTTATTATTCGCTTGTAAAGATAGAGACACAATGAGTTCTGCACTGGAAAAGTAATTTCTTTTTCAAACAGTGAGTTTCATGTTGGTTCAAGTCTCGAAAACTGCTTGAGAATAATATGACTTTAGAAATTGTATAATTCTGCGTTATCATAGACGCGAATCGCTTCTTTCACTATTGAGTTTGAGGTTATTCTTCACGGTGCAAAAGAGACAAGTGGTTGGTGGGTTCTACTGGTAGGTCCTTCTTCTTTTTATCTCCCTTTTTTGTTCCTGACTGTCTGTGTTACTTTTTTTTTAAACCATGTACTAAATTATGGTCGATATCCTGTCGATGTCAAATAGCCATTATAGTAATGATGAGATTCTCTTCACTCAAACTCAAACTCAGACTGTCGATGGCCGTATTACCCACACTCAAACACACTGAAGATAAGCATTCAACGACTCAAAAAAACCCAAAAAAACAGGCGCGTCTCTGGTGCTCAACAAAGACTGAAGCTAGAGCGATGAACGTTAGAAGGGCAGGTTTCCCATCAAAGTTTCACGTTTTCTTCTTTTATTGTTATTTTGGATAGAATCGACTACTAGTCTTTTCACGTCAGCATACTAACTACTGTGTCTTCCACTGCGACTGGCAGAAGGGTGCCACTAGTAGATCCTTTTTCTTGTCTTTCTCTCTCTTGTTTCTTTTTGTCTTGCCGTTTTCCTCTCCCCTTAATCGCCGTTGCCGAAGAGAATATTAATAAATTTATTTCATTCGAACCAAAACTCCGAACTGAGTTCCTCTCAATTCATGCGTATTTTCTTGTCATGTTTTTGCGTTTTCCATGTTTGATGGGTCAATGGGAAACTGTACATCTGTGTTGTGGAAAAGAAAATGTATTTGTTTATAATTGAAATGCTTCAAGAAAATAGTTTCCAAACGGTTTATATTACACAGAGTGTAAAGTTTGCTTTTCAAGTTCTTTGTGTTGGGGATTTTTTTTGTCCAAAAAATTTCCTGTTTACGATACCTATATATTTCCAATTTCACAAATGTTATTACGTGGACTGTTATGATGTATACTATAACATATAACAAATAGAAGGAGGGGGCTGGGGAAAAGGGAGGAGGGGGTATGGGGGATGGGGGTGAGAGTGAAAAAGAAAAGAAGAAGGGGAAATTA
>NW_004797361.1:697435-708939 GCF_000002075.1 Aplysia californica
AACCTTTTCCCTTCGGCACCGGCCCACTTTGTCCCTTCGGCACCGGCCCAGGAGGCATTGCCCAAATGCCCATAGGCCAGTCCGCCCCTGGTTTTGAGAGAGGTTTTCTTTTCTTTTCTTTTTAATCAGCTATGGTATCAGCTGCCCTTGCTCGAATGATAATTTGCCGAAATTCAAGTTCTGAATATTGAAGAAGGCAAGAAAAGTTACTTAAAATGTTGGTTTAATTGCTTAAAATAATGAAATAACTGGTTCTCTCTTTCGAAAAAAATCTGCTTTCTGAGCTTAGACCATAATCTTTAACAGCTTGTCCGCGAATTATTATGAATACATGATGTTCAATCCCTGGAACCATTCGTGGGGGACGTTGACCAAGATGGCCCAAAACAGACAGAGCTGGAGATCCTTTGTTGGTGCCCTAAACGCCAGATGGCGTGACGGGTAGTTTATTAAGTAAATTGTTCAATTGGCCGAACGAGAGTGCAAGTGGCCTCTTCAAAGGGAAGTAGTCAAAAGAATACATTTTGAATGGTTGAAGGAGAAGAATGATTTCCCTTGAATATCTTGTCGCTTAAATTATTGTGTATTCATCATCCAGTGCGAGATCTGCGACAGATCGGCGATCATGGTTTTCCATTCATTCCTTTGCTCGTATGCTCTAAAAAAAAGCTACGTTTCCCTAATCTTTCCCTGTTATCCATTTGTTTAGGTTCCCTCAGTATTTTGTTCTGGGCCTACCCCTGCCTCGCCTGCCCTCAATTTTGCCAGTGAGAGCTAGATGTTCAAGACCCTTATGTCAATTCAGGTGTCCTAAAAACTGCATTTGTTCGTTTCCTGATTGTTTTAACATTGAGCGTCCCACAAGGGCTTCATCAAGCACTACCTCATTTGATTTCTTTTCCTCCCGCGATACCCTTAGCAGTCTCATAAGAAACCACATCTCTGTTGCTTCTATATTATTTTATTTCCACTGTCTTAGTGATTAGTGATTGTCCAGCATTCACAGCCATATATAGAAGGGTTGACCAAACATAGCATCTCAGGACGTTCATTTTGGTGTTCATTGAGATGTTTCTATTTTTCAGGATTGGGCTCATTTTATTAGAAATAGTCTTAGTCATTGTAGTTCTCCTTACATAGTATGAACTCTTTTTCATGTACATAAAAATTAGACGTAGATTCTAGATATTTGTTTGTTGTTGCATGCAGGTTAATGCTGATGTGTGTATGTGTGTGTGTATGTGTGTATGTATATATATATATATATATATATATATATATATATATATATATATATATATATATATATATATATATATATATATATATATATATATATATATATATATATATATATATATATATATATATATATATATACACACACAATGATAGTGACAAAAATGTTTTGTCTAATGACAAGGTACAGTAATTGTTGTCTTTTTATGCCTTTTCTCCTGTGGGTTTTTCACATTTTCCCCCCTAAAAAAACCTCTAAAACAGGAAACGATTTACTTGACTAGTGGCTACCTCCATAAGGACTTGGCAATTGATTTTTTGTATCTGAATACTTATATTATATATAGATCTAATGTAAAACTACTGGGCAAAGTCTGTGATATTAAAATATAGAGGCGCGAGCTAAAAGTCCCCACAGTCCTTCTTTCGTGTACGGAATTTCTTCCAAGGGGGGAAAATCCAAATCCAAAAGTCTGACTTCAAAACAAACACTAAAACACCAGGACCTAAACAAACACAAACTGTCTGAAAGAGTGACACACAGTGTAGCGTGAGCGAAACTTGCTCACTCATGGATGTGTATGACGAAGGAAAGGGGGAATATTAATTCGTTCCAGTAGATGGACATCTACCTGACTTTATTTTCATGTGTTTTGCTTCAGGGAAAATGGGTTACTGTCTGTGTCAGAAATTACGCCCACGATACCTTGGATTGACTGCTGTTTGAAGGCTTCTTGACTTGTTGTAACGAAAGTTTTAAAAGTTAGAGGTAGAATCTAGATCTAGAAGGCAAGACAAATCAGTCCTTGTTCCGAATAATCTGACATCCGATCGACACCCAGAGATTCAAATAAAAAGACCAAAATGTGTTTTGGAATTGGATTAGGATGTTGTATAGAAATCTTGCCATATCTTTGTTTGGTTTGTGTGCCTATTTTGGGCTCTTTCTGTGGTGTGGAAACAATCTACAGACTTGCCATTTATTTGATGCTACATGGGGTCCTAGTGGAATGCATTCCGAAAATATTGGTGAGTTGGGTCCAAATTCACGCCCACTGGCATGGAGTAGAGAGATCTGGGTGATCTTATATATAGATCTATAGATCTAGAATCTATATACTTTAGCACGTTAAATTTTTCAATTGATTTTATTCCCTTTTCCGTAACGAACGACCACTTTAAAACATGATCTCTATCTAATCAAGATCAAAATCACAATGGAAGACCAAAAACCACTGTACCATCTATTCATGACAAAATTACTGTAGTTTGCGCATTTTTAGGCCCAGTTCAAAGTTTTGAAGGTCTGAGCCGGGGATTAGTAAGATTTTGGGAATTTAACGTGCTAAAGTATAAGATCACCGAGATCTGATCTAGGCTAGGGCCTAAATTTTCTGTCAGTTTCAGTTTAGTCACAAGAAGAGAATTTGAAATTCGCAGTGGCTACGTTCACGGCGCCGTGAACGTAGTCTGCAGGCTAGGTTCACGGCGCCCTGAATGCAGTTTGCAGGCTCTGTTGAGGCTACGTTCACGGCACTCAAGCTTCGTTTAGACGGAGCGTCCACTGCCGGTTTGAGGCATGATGAGGGGTAAATTTTGAAATTCGTTAAGGACAAGAAACTAAGCTTACAAATGTGATAGCATTATTGGTTAGCATCAATATAAAAAGAGTGGATAATTAAGTCATAAAGTAAAATTTTGAAAATTCTTTTGTGTTGCTAAGGTAACGCCTGCCATGTTGGAATGTCATATAGAAAATGCACACATTTCTAAAAAATCTATCATAAGGTTATAAATGGTTTTAAATGTTGCAATAAGTGGTTTTGCAGCCTTCCGTGGCTGTTTTAGAGGATGGACTTGGCATTTTTGATGTAGGAGGAAAAACGTTTCCAGAATCGAGGTCCTAAATATGGGAATATTTTGACCACAAAAAAATCTGAGATCCAAACAACGGATTAAATTTATAATAAAATCATTTATTCAAGATTTATTTTGACGTCACTACTTATCACACTAGAATAATGTTTCATCTATCAGTATACCGAAAATTATGACGATATATTAACAGCTTTTCGCATGATAGATTTTTGTGCCCCCCCCCCCCCCCCCCTGAAAGAGCCCAATTTGAGAGAAAACTCCTAAAAGTCTGGAGGTGCAAAACTTACTGTAAATAGTAAACGTAGTCCGTTATACAGTGGCGTCCAAAAGAAACTTGAAAATGTAATCACCCAGTCATCGTGTTAAAACCTTGCATTACCCACTCATGCAGCATTCCAATTTAAAGCTAAATAAATTCTTCATCATCTGACACATTAATATTTAATCTATTTTAAGAGACGCCCGAGATATTGTCACTCAAAATTGACCTTTAAAAAAATAAGGCTTGGCAAAATTGTGCGAAATCAAAGAAACGTAAAATTGTCTTTGCGCATTTATTGAAGAGTATCAATATTGATCGAATGGCGATATATTGAATGCCCAATGAATGGAGAATTGTGTCTTTGCAATAAACTATATTTTATTACGATATTTTGTCACGATAGTTTCAAACATAACGGAAAACAGAGCAATCACAGATATCACACAAAACTTCGACTCAACACTAATTGTGTTCATTGTTATTTTGCGTAGGAACCATTGGTTTTGTGTTGTGCACGAAACCTTTGGGCATCAGTTCTATTTAGTTTTGGACATATTTATCAGTCATTCCATTTCAAATGTCACAGAGAGTTCCAAACAACGGGTCTGAATTGGGGGCACATGGCAGTTTCGTGGCCTCTATTCCTCACTGACAGATGTTCAAAATCTTACAGGGTCTGTGTGCAAAAGAGGTTTCGAGCTCGGTAAGAAACCAACAGCTCCTGAACAAAAACAAAATTAAAACTAATGAACACAAGTAACTGTTACGTCCAGGTTTTGTGAGGCATTTGTAACTGCTCTGTTTTTCAATCTTCATTAGTTTTCTGTTCAGCTCTTCGTTGTTGGTGTTTTGGAAGCTCTGAAGGGCATTGAAAATACTTTTACTAATGCGATGTGTGTAGTCATCTTTTACAATTTCAAAGTCATAAATGCCATAAAAAATTGAGCATCTGATGAGATTTGGCATCTCCGTCACACAGCATCCTGCTGTATACTAAACCTCAGTGTTGCGCTGATTTTGTGAATATTGTTTCAGCCTCCATAGCTTTTGCACTTCCTTGTAAATTTTGCTGAAACTTTATTTGATGGTGGGTTCTCAAAGGCAGAATAAAAAACGCATACCCGTCATTGTCACCTACTTCTTTATCTTTCTTCATTGGTGAAATTTTCTTTTTGGCAATGGGGTGTGGAGCAAGTTCATCCTCATCTAAAGGTTTCTCTTCACTATTATCACTCTCACTATATGTTCCATCACTATGCCTACACCACTAGGGCCTATCAATGTTCGAACTGTCGTGTGATGTGCTGAAGAATGTGGATGCCATTGCGGTAGGCTGGGGTAATCTTGAGAAATTGAGGCTAGGGCATCAAAGTATTTTGAAAAGGTGTTCAAAAAGCATTTTCTGAGCTCGATAACTGTTGAAACTGGGGTAGTGCCGAAACAGCACTCTCATCTCGTTGATTAGACGCTAGCATCAGCATCAGCAAATGTCATTGAAAGAGACGAGTATGAGGCTGAAACAAAAGAATGAATTGAGTGTAGGAACTGATCTAAAATCTCTGTGTCTGTCTGTCTGTCTGTCTGTCCGTCTGTCTGTCTGTCTGTCTGTCTGTCTGTCTGTCTGTAAATATAAACACAAGCGCAGTTTTGGTGCAGAACAAAATAAGACAGTAAAGTTGAGTAAAGGGAACATTGACCAATAATGAGTTTCTCAGATAACGAGACCTGGCAATAATATTGAGAGCTTTTGTTTTCAGTTCTTATCTCAGTTGCAAGAAATATAAAAAAAAATAACCGTGCTATCAACTTTCCTTATATCTCTTTACTGTAGAAAAATGCATACTTGATATGAAATACGTTTGCAAATAGTTTGAATGAAAGAATGAATATCTCGTTCTGGGCCAAAGACATAATACGCGCGCACACGCACACACACACACACACACACACACACACACACACACACACACACACACAGAGAGATAGAGAGGCAGAGAGAGAAGGTTGGGGGGGAGATATAGAAGGGGAGAGAGAAGGTTGTGGGGGGGGGGAGAAAAAGAGAGGGGGAGAGAGGGAGAAAGAGGGAAGGGGGGGGGGGACTGACAGACAGACAGACAGAGAAAATAGAGAGGGGGGGGGGAGAGAGAAAGAGAGAGAAGGAAAGAGAAAGGGGATAGACAGACAGAAAGAGAGAGAGAGAGGGTGGGGGGGGGGGTGTTTGCTATTATGATCAGAATTATTCCCGTCATTTTCTCTGCGTCGGTTCCCAGGCTTTTTCGTTTTCCTTCATCTCATGGAATGGAACATTTGAAGCTGGCCAAAATATTAAATATACGTCACTGTAGTCACTGACTAAAACCGGCAGTGGACGCTCCATCTAAACAAAGCTTGAGTGCCGTGAACGTAGCCTCAACAGCGCCTGCAAACTGCATTCAGGGCGCCGTGAACGTAGCCTGCCAACTACATTCACGGCGCCGTGAACCTAGCCTGCAGACTACGTTCACGGCGCCGTGAACCTAGCCTGCGGACTACGTTCACGGCGCCGTGAACGTAGCCACTGCGTTTGAAATTTGTCCGTCTTTATTCGGACTCGAGTCCGAATATGAAAAAAAGTTATTCGGACATGGGTCCGGAAAAAAGAAAGTGTCTTCGTTCTATAGAGATCTAAATCTAACGTTCAGCCGTTCAGTGCTTCCAATTTTCTGCCATTTTTTAGTTTCCCTCACACCTTATAAATATCTGCCGATCCGATGCCCGCCGCCTCATTGATACGCCCCCCCCCACCCCCCATGTTTCCCACTTTCTTTGACTTTGTTGTAGAAAAAGGTAAAATTGAAGATTAGCAGACCACCCGGCACCTGCATATTATGAGCTGTGTAAAAAAAAAGACCGATTCGTTCAAATACACAAGCCTGTGTCATCTCGATTGTTTACCAAGAAAAAGTTGTGTTGCTAGAGCCGAGCATACATGTATTATACGGCAATTGTTGATTCCTTAGACCAGCGCACAATTCATTACATAGATCTACGTCAAGACAAGGTTTAAATTTGTAATAATGATCAGTTGCCGGAGGGAAAAAGACTGACACGTATGTGACGTTCAACGCCCGGACCGATATAGTGCCCCCTCCCCGACACGCACACACAGCCACACGTGTGCAGGCCGCCCATCCGACCCCGACTCATGCTAACAAGCCATCTTTAAATGCTTCTGATGACCTCTTGACAAATAAACATTTATTAGAAATGCTATAACTTTTCAGGCCGGCCTCAAATTCATCATAAGATAAAAACTCGGGTCCTGCATAAAACGCCATTTTGCCCGAAGTGATCCCGGTCTCTACCCAGCCTGAGGCGAGTCACGAGTGAGGCAGGACAGGAAGCCAGAGTCACGAGTCACAGGAAGTCGGAAGTGATGTCATGCTGGACAAAAATCAGAGTCCGATTAACATTTTTTCATATTCGGACTCGAGTCCGAATAGTCACTTCGTTGGAAATTTACCCTGGTCTTCGAGCAATTTTCAGAACTTGAGGAGTCTCTGTCTTTTTTTTTGGACTTGAGTTGAATGTATTGACACATAGATCTACTTAGACTTAGTTCTTGTCACTGCCTCACTTTCTCTTTCTCCTCCCCCCTCCCCCCCCCAAAAAGCCTGTGGCTATGCATACGGCACAGCCCTCCCGTACTCATAGAGCCATATATTATATGCGTACTGCCCTCCCTCCCGTACTTATGTGTGAAAATAAATAATAAGAGTGAAACTAACAAACTGTGCTATTCTATTCTTCTGCTGGAGAAACGAAAAGAGCTTCAAAACAAAGACTGCAGCGTCATCTAACCCAATTCGCAGACTTACGCTGACACTTTTTTGGCTAGTGAACTCTCTTGTTATATACGATCTTTGCCAAGAGACTCTCTACGAGGTCAAGATAACACTTTGACCTGTAATTTACGATGTCATTTTCCATATTGGACTAAGGAATACGGAAATTTCCCATTGAAAAAACGTCATCGTTTCCTATATGCGCGCTTCCCAATCGAAGTAGATCAGCCTTATCCTGCGCGCTTCCCTGGTAGCCTGGCTCATGCCCTTTAAAAAGGGCCTGCACGCTTCCAGGGTTTAAGTTTTTCCACTTGTAGTGTCTGGTTTGATAGTTTATGTGCCGCCTACAAAGCCTAGGCTTATTTAAATGTAAAGTGGAGGGCCGTACACATTTCATTGCCTCAATGCTATGTGTATGGTAGCCGTACGCACAGCCACTTCGAAAAAAAAAATCCTTTCTCTGCCTTTCTCCTGTTACCTTCCAGTCTCTATTCCCCTTTTTAGCTGCTTCACCAATATTCACCATTTTTAATTTCTCTCTATTATAAATTATTTTTTTGCTGACTGTCTTTGTCTTAAATTCTAATTTAGTACAATCTTAAATTTCTTGACAGGACTAAGTAACAAGCAACAAGGCAAGGACACACTCATGCTTTCACCCCCATAAAAGTGGCAAATGTGCACTTAGTCTGCTTAGTTACTACTAGAGTATTTCTGCATAGTCTTGCGATAGCTTCTCATTTGCATGTCATATACTACACTGAGTTGAACCTTGGATAGAATGGATTTTGAAAAATTAGACATGGCTTTAATGAATGATTTATAATTAATATAATGTATGAAAATACGCTCCCCTTAAAAAATTATATAAAATTTTAAAACATATTTTTTTGTAGTGAACAGTAGTGTGTCAGTATTTTACTATACTGTTCTAAATCTTTTCTGTTTCAGTTCAGCGTGATCCCAGTGCTGAACCTTCTACTGCTTGGGCTGCTGATGTACCTGCCTGTGTCACTCACTCCGTGGCCTGTTATCTGGCTCTTCGACAAACTCATATGGGCTTCAAATCCAGTCTTTATGATTTCAGAGGTAGGCCTAGAGGAATCCATTCGGTTAAAAAAATAATTTTTTAAATACAAATTTACCATACAATAACATACTCAGCATACTTTTATGATTAATGCCAGGCTCTGTTTTTTTGGTCGATCTTGATATCAATGCCTAAAGCATGGATAAAGATGTTTTGTAAGGTTGCTGAGCCATTTAAATATAAAGCTAACAAATTAAAACGTTCCTCTGTCATCCTGATAAATTCAAACAACTTAATTCGAAGAGGAACTTAAGTGAAATATTTTCTATTCTTTAAACATTTCGATATATTATACGTGTATCTCTCAATGCTTTGATTATAATGAACATGATATCAGCAGCAGACAATAATATAACTATATGTCATTTTCAGAGAAATAATTGTGCAACAAAACATGTTTTCTATCTTTTAATTTTATATTCTGTGCAGGTTGTGCTGGTGCAAAATTTTGTAATGCGACGAAGTCAGCTAGCTGCTGACCAGATTGAACAGGATGATGACTCTGCTGTTGCCTACAAGGTATGTGAGCTATTTTATTCACTTGTGTTGAAATCTTTTAAACATTTTTTAAAATACACTTGTTGAAAATAAAAGTAAGAATTCAGAAAAGCACATTGCATTTGAAACTATAAGAAAATAAAATCTCATAGACGGATCATTCAAGGTATTTTAAAACTCTATATGATAATTAATATTCTTTTTTTTTTCGGGGGGGGGGGTGTTGTGTAGTAATAGTAAATAATTATTAAATTAAAAATGGTTTCATGGATGTGCCAGTGGTTTTGACCCTTCCAAGGTATTTTTGAATACGGTATGGCAATGGATTTGTGTGCTTTTGTGTTTTAAATCCCTAGGTCAAAACACAAAGTATTTCTATTTCACAAATTGCATTGTTCTACCCTAACGCAATCATGAAAAAAAAATGGAAAAAGAGTTCTTTTCTTTTTAAGTTGTATTGAGTGTATCTCTGCAGGCTGCCATTCTTCTGTTTTCCTCTCTGTGTTATGCTGTGGCTGCGTCACTGGCCTACCACATCTACACACATGCCACAGGAAGCCAGATTCTGTAAGTGCACAGGCAAATATTAGGGTGTTAATTGGTATGTTGACATAAAGAGAGTATAGTGCCAACTTCTTTCTTTACTATAGGCCACTACACAAACCCTCAAATTGTGATTGTTATTTTGATATTTTTCACTGTCCCCTTCTATGCATGCCTATGGTTGAACTGTGGGTGGTTGGCAAGTACTCTGGCGTGGTTTGACCTCCTCTTTTTCTTTGTATGTTGCTCTCTAGTAACATCTCTAATAATCTTCAGCACTTATATGACCAATTTGTGTTGCAAAAGCCCTTAAATTCTTATTAAACTAAACAAGTCTGTTTTCTAAACTCAAATATATTATTATTATTTTTATTATTATTATTATTATTATTATTATTATTACATGTATTACTATTACTATTTGTACCATTTCAAATGAAATATCTTCTTAGGGACTTTGGTTATTTGTGCAATTGCCATTCAAAGAGTTATAATAAGATTTTATTGCATTGTGGACTTAACTTTATCTTTGTCGTGTTCATATACCTTTCGTATTAATTTTTCAGGTGTCTGTTTGTAACTCTGAGCATCCTGATTGCAATTCACAACATGATGTGGATGGCTCACGAAGGTTATTTTCATTTTTTTTACACATTGTCGGACAAAGCTGCTCTATTTTTCCTTTTCAGTCTTTTAGTGTGGGGGGGGGGTGCCGGTTTAGTTGAAAGTTTGCCTGGATGTTTCTGGTTTAGTTGAGGATCTACTGCTTAAGTGGTCTGACAGCTAGTTTTGTTGAAGGTCTACTGCAATGTTTCTGATTTATACTTGCTTAGGACTGTCGTAGACAATATTAAAATGTCCACCTTTGACCCTCAGCAATGTCATTACTGTGGCCAATAAGGATGGACTTACACCCCATTAGATGTATCATATCGCAGTACACCATGGTTGATCAGGCAGGAATTACGGTAGACACAGTAGTGCTGTAGACCTTCAACTAAACCAGTTCCTTTTTTTGTGTGAGTCAATATGATGGTGTGGACTGCTCCATTTTTAACACTTTTCAGTGTTTGTAGTATCCTAATCACCATCAGCTCTTCAGAAATTGTTGGTGTTATTGTATTGAGAACTTGAGACTTCTCAAGTAAAATTTCATATTTTGATTAAAAACATTTTTTTTCAGTTTGTCTAATTTCTTGTCCACAGTTGACCAGGACATTCATTTTACTGTGGGCGGGTATTGGGGTCTAGCTAGCGTACACCTGTTGAACGGAATTTAGCTTGAGCAAATGTCTTTAATTTTAATTAACCTCAGCGTGATTTGTAAGTAAAAGGCAAGTTCTGTTGAAAGCTCTCTTGCACTTGTTTGAGGAAAAGAATACTGATTCAAGCGCATGGTGAAGTCCAAAAATGGCTAGTTAAAATCTTGTTTATTTTATTGCGTCTTGAGTGTCTTTCTCTTTTAAACGGAAAATTTGTATAACTTCTCGAACATTATTTTTAATCAATATATAATTAGAATGAATAATTTTTCACTGATAAATTTGATGTTGTTTTTTTTTTTCTTGTGGCAAATATAGACATACAATGGAAACTAGGCCAGGGCAAGATCGACTCTGGGATCAATTCTTTCGAGTCCAAATGAGGACTCAAAGAATCGATCTTGTTCCCAGACTCTAAGCTTCGAGTCCGCTCAGGGTCGACGCCTCTCGTCTCCCTTTTTTAGCCTGGTTCCTAGCCTAGACTCCGAGAATCGAGGCAAGAATCTAAATCTCTACCGCACTATTACAGTCCTGTCGTGGGATAGGCCTAGGGCTGTCCCACCCCACAGTCGAGTTTTTTGCTTCAAAACAGACACCGCACCAGGACGGGACTCATCCGGCGCATAAGGCGGCTTCTTTGATGTTGGCCTAGGCGGAGTTAAAAATGCATTCCAAAAATTTCTAAAATATTGGCCAAATTTAAGAAATAATAAGATTTTCCAAAATTAGCAAAAATTACGCATGGAACCCATTTTAACGCCCGATTACCAAATTAAATTAATTTTTGTGAGTTTTGTATACCTATGTTTTTTTTTTTTCACTATTTGAATTCGGCGTGCACTAGGCCTTGATAGTGCAAAAGAGAAGGAGCCTGTGCCCCACGCATTTGCAAGAGTAATAGAAGGGAG
>NW_004797361.1:709552-748765 GCF_000002075.1 Aplysia californica
TAGCAGTGTTCAAGACTCGAGGTCTCGATCTTAAGAGCTATTTTTAGCAGTGTTCAAGACTCGAGGTCTTGATCTTAAGAGCTATTTTTAGCAGCGTTCAAGTCATGGCCTCTCTAAACAGCCCACTTGAAGCAGCTTCCAAAATCGGACTTGATTCCTCGATTCTTTTTCAGTTTTGGAATCGAGGCCTCGAGTCTTTTTGCCGTCGATCTTGCCCTGGCCTAGTGGAAACCATATATAACAGGCCCTGTAATAACAGGGATCCGGTAAAAACAGGGATCTTATATAAGATACGAGTGTTTTTTTCTGTTTATGATCCTTTTATCTAGATTATAATTTAAAATTTTTTTTCAACATATTGGATGTTATGATCCTAATGTACAAATATTATGGAATGTATTTAAATAACTGCAAATTTTTCAATATTTTTCAGTGCTATATTATTAATTTAGTTATTTTGATGTATCATTTGACTAGGTGCAAACATATCTTTTGAGTTTCACCTAAGATTATTAATTTTTTATTTTCAAATTTTATCCGCATCCAATCAAAATTGTGTTTCATAATAGCCTCTTACAGGAACCAAAGTTGAAAAATACACAAAGTAACATTACAGATATATTCGACAAACCATATATTTTGGTATATTACATGTTGATATTTATTTGAATTTGTGGCCCAAAAGACCTTTCTACTGCGCAGTAGTCATCTTCTCAATTCACCCTCCGGAAAAAATTGGTCCACAAGTCGAAAATAATGCGTTGTGAATGGGTTAATAATATTTGCATTTATAATGCATATCCCTGCTCTATAGATTACTACTCTATAATATGGGCTTTCCAACCATTTCATTTGTAATTTTGATGATGGATTTTTTTTTTCCTGCCAGGTATAATCAGTGACTGCGCCTTTTGCAGTCTGGTCAGCATCACTGTCCTGTACATCATGGTGTTTGAGACACAGCAGATCAGCTCTCCATTACCAGAGCCACTTATCTGGAAAAAGTATGATTTTTATTTTTAAGGGGTTATTCGTTTCTTTTACTTTTTCTTCAGAGTCCCCCATCATATCAAGGTGTCAGAGATGTATTGGTGCTTATGTAACAAGTTAAGGCCAGATTAAAAAATTTTTTTTTTGTTAATTCAAGGAAATGTCTGTTCTCAGGATATGGATTAATTTGTTTTATATCTAGGTTGGTTTGTATCGTACTTATGGTTTTTCTCTTCCCTGGGCTGACCTTATGTACACGGTTATGTTACGAAAATGTTCGTCTTGGAAGTTTGCAAAATTTACCGTTCTTAGTTGTCTACGGTGTAAGATATACATCATGTACATCCCATTAATCATCTGGCTCTAATTCTTCTGTTCAGAGATTTAGCCACAATGCAGTGTAGATTTGTTTTTGGGAATTAAAAATGAGCATATGTGTACCACAAATTTTCTTGTAGGCCCTATTACTTTACTGCAAGGCTTGTAAGTGATCGATAAACACAGACAATAGTGTGCTTTCACAAAATTCAACCTAAACACCAAAATAACTGAAAAAAAAAAGGCAGCGAATTTCATTTTCTGACTTAGATTTGCAAGTTGTTCAAAATTATTGGAATATTGGGGAATATGGGATTCTATAGGAATAAGGAAGGTGACACTATCAGTATCAAAGACCCGGGGTCTGAAAATGTCATCGGTGGGTCAGAACATTAATTGCGAATCCAATGACACCCGGACTGATGAAAGTGTTGTCCTGACTAACAAACTAGACTGAAAATCAGTGTTGACCATGGGAACACACACACCCTGGCAACGAAGAGGTTATACTCTTTTTCATTTTACGGTGCCGTGGAGTTGACTAACGACTTGGCACACTCACAGAAGTGGGGAGTTCGATTCAAGTTGGGTCCTAATTTTTCTCATACTGTTTTGGAACATATTTCCTCTCAGCACGTTATATTAATTGTAAAGGGGTCTAAGTTTTCTGACCTTCAAGTGAACATATTTTGTCTTGTACATTGTTTTAAATTTCTCCAGGGCAAAAAACCCCTCAAAATTAAAAAAAAACAAACAGTTTTGCAAAAAAAAAAAATTTGGAAAGTTACAGAAATACTACTTTTTAAAGTAATGTTGTTAAGAGAATCAATTAATCTTTCATTCTTTTCTCATACTTTCAGAACTTCATTCACAAGATCTAGCTTTGTAAGCATTATCTACTGGATTCTCAATGTGAGTTCAGGTGAGTTCGGTCTTTCTATGATTTTATTCAAAACAGTACTTTTTGTTTTCATGCAATGAATCTCACATCAACAAACATTAAAATTAGTGGCTGCCTGCATAATACAGGGAAGTCAGTGTGAGCGTGAGAAAAAATTGCTCAGCAGTAATGACTAATAAAGTTCTTTACTATTTAAAGGTGACCTTCTCATTACAGATAAGTTGAACATAACATTTCTTCGGTCAAAGCATTTGTGTCTTGTCTAGGAAATCTGTTGCCATCTACATTTTGAAATCTGTGCTGTGAAAAGGAATTTTGGGGTTTGTATTTTAAAAATTGTACAGTTTTTGTGCATCTCTTTTGGCACTATAACTGTTACTATGGTTCTATGCACCCCGCATAATTTAGCAAATTTGATCATTTTTTGGCATAATTTCTGATTATTTTCCTTTATTATTCTTTGTTAAAATTAACAGAATTGCATAATTTCTCATTTGGGCTCAGTTTGCATAATTTCAGAATTTTTTTTTCCCTAAAACCGCAGGGACAGCTATAAGAGTGTTTTGTTCATTTTGTCCTCCTCAGCAAACGCCCAGAGGTCCATCCTGTACCTGCATCGTTTCTTCAGCCCCTTCTTCCTGGGCCTGCTAGCTGTGAGATTGTGGAGCATTCTTTTTATCGCCAACAAAATGACCAGGAATTTTTTTACTGACAGGGTACGTGTTCTGAAAACTTGCCAGTTATCATGAATGATATGAATTTGAGGATATTGTTGGCAAGCTGTTAAAATGTACTAAATCCAAAAAAGTAAAATTTTACAGGAGAGGAAAAAGAAAATATTTCATTCTTTGAACAATTGTACCTACATTATGTGCCTTTTCTTCCTTTTTTTTAAATCAACATTTAGAATTTGAATTTCATCAAAATGTTTCTCATGAGTGTACAACCAAAACTTCATTATAATTTTAAAAATTCAATTTGGACTTACAAGTACTAGTGCATTTTAACACATGACACCCTAAGGACCTGGACAGGAAGTCCAGTCCTAGATCCTAAGCAAGGGGAAAGAACCCACATCCAGTGAATACAAGCGTTAAAAAAACACATTTAAAAAAAAATACCAAATGAAGTCCCAAAATCCTGAAAAAATATAAATTAATTAGAAAAATTAATGTAATTTCTGAAAAATATAACTTTATGTGTGCGTCAACTATTGGAAATGTTCTAACTTTAGTTCAATCGGGGTGTCCGACCTGTCACTCTCACTCTCAGCCTCACAGTGGAGACCTAGATCTAGATCTAAATTCTAGATTTTCTACGTCTGATCAATCTGAATCGCCACAAACTCTTGCTACTACTACTACGTTTTCATCAAAACATGAGTCATCTGATTTGTCTTATGCTTGTTTTTGCTCCCTTCCATCGTTATTTCCATTTTTCGAACTCAGTTGTATCGCTTTTCAACAAGTCGAAACACCTTCGAAGTGTCGGTATCGTGGTCGCACGTCGGTCGACTCTAATACGAAAACTACTGGCCCCGAAAAATTTCGTTTTGGTATCAAACGAAAGAAGAAACTTTTTGCAATAACTGTGCAAATCAAAATCTTGGCCCCAGAGTCACGTCAAGGCGAGACTTCGTTTCTAAAAACGCTAGGTCGGCACCGGCGAGTTCGGGTGGAGCGCGTACAGAAATTTATGGGCAAGTTAGGGTGTAATGTGTTAACAGCTGGTTGACTGTGTGTTGTCTGGCTATAGTCCATTAGATAAGGAAATACTGCAAGCAAGTAGTTTGAAAGGCACACCGCCTGAAGGTCCTACTTTTTTTTCCTCCTATGTTGTTTCTGTCGGTCTGTCTCTGTTGCCACTATTGGTCTGTGTTATTCTTTTCCTGCACAAAATGATGGTCATTGTGTCAGTGTGCCTCCGTTTACCTGAACAAATCCTACAAACTAAACGTTCTAGCTTATCCATTCTCTTTTATGAATGTTTTATTTCAAATTTTATACAATTTGTTCACTTCATGATAATGGGAGATAAGATTTGGGCCCAAATTGAAAAGGGCAGTTCAGTTGGCTTTGTTGTTGTGCATGCTATCCTATGGGTACAGTGTTAGGTATTCCTTCTCAGTATCATATTTTTGCTAGATTTTGTAGCCTACTTTTCAGAACAGTTAATAGTTGATGTGACTTGTCAGCCTTCAGTCAGAGACTTCCGGGCCCAGGGTAATTACAGTCAGCTTGGGCTGAGAGTGAGACTGGGTCACTTATGGCAGTTATCAAGGATTCATATATTTATTGCCTACATTTATTTGTAGACACAACTATTCTTTGCCCATCTCATGTAGCAAGCAACTCAATCAGGACTGAAAGCTCAAAGTTTCGAGATTTATACTTTTTTTTAGGGCTGGTCATTTTGTGTTTTTTAGTTTTTCATTTGAGATGAAAGCATTTGTTAGAAAAATCCCTATCTTCATTTTATCTGAATACTGAATACTTTCAATAAAAATACTGAATACTTTCAATAAATGTTTATAAAAAAACTCTTTTAAGTGTGTAAAGGTTTTTTTTCCCCGACTTTTTTTTTTTGTGCAGGGCAATGGTGAGTCTGAAGATATGGAGACTGTGATTCAAGATTTTGACGAAAGGGACAAAAATCCATGGAGGTCTCCACTTCTGTTGAAGCTCTCAATAATATTCATGTTGTCTCAGTTTACTGCAAACTTCGTGCTAGAGTGGAGCGGCCACGACACTTCCTTCTCGTGGCTGTCGGCTGTCACTAAACGTGTTTGGCCGTCAGAGGTTCTCATTGGCCGCATGATGCAGATTCTGTGTGTAA
Organism: Aplysia californica; assembly: GCF_000002075.1. Taxonomy (NCBI): domain Eukaryota; kingdom Metazoa; phylum Mollusca; class Gastropoda; order Aplysiida; family Aplysiidae; genus Aplysia; species Aplysia californica. The sequence continues at coordinate 714,597 of NW_004797361.1, forward strand.
ACTGTTTCTACACATGGAGATTGTACCGGGCCGAGGACTGGACGTGGAACTCATGGCTCACTCCTTGAGGTGCTGAATACAGCTAATCATTTTTTAAAAAAATAAGTTTTAATAAGTTACTTTGGTCATATCGTCATGGTCATAACATAACTGCGTAAGCCATTTTTGGGGGTTTATTTTGAGAAATCTTAAAATTAAAATACAGTTGTTAACGTTAGTCAACTTCTCAGCAAAAGTGAAAATGTCTCTTAGATTATGTATTTATACGGGTTTTTGCCAGCAGTTCCCCACGAGATCAATAAAATGTAATTTATTTATTGAATTTATTATTATTATCACTAGATAATGAGTTCATGAAACAAAACCATTTTATGTTTGGATACATATGAAACAAACGTGCATTTTTACAGCACCAAATCTATAAACCTTATGAAAATGACCTTTTCAATAATATTTTATGACCATGACCATATGATGTGATGAAGTCAGACTTGAGAAAGAGCTGTTGTCACTGAAACAGAATTCTTGGATTTCTTGTAAAAATTTACAATTCCTCTTGATTCTCCACATACTTGTAGCTACTGATACTTTTATTTACCATTCAAGTAGGCCTATGTGAGATTTGCCATTGTTTCTGTGATCATAATAAATTAATTGGATCAACTTACCATGATAGTAATAATGATAAATCAACAAAAGAGTTGTTGGACTTATATTTTATAGTTATAGTTTGCATTTTTTCAGCTGCGACTTACCCTTTGGAGCCCCAGCTCTCTGAGCCAAAGGCTCTAGAGCCATGCACCTGAGCTCCCTTTTCAAAAAGCGCCAGATTGGCCACACCCACTCTCTGCTGAAGTGTGTGATCAGGTCAAAAGGGTTGAAGCCCAGTTTTGATCATATTACAGGCTTTCCAACTTTTTCAGAACCTAATCTGGGACACACAGCATTATAGTATATAAGTCTGTCCCCATGGTTTTATGCACCCTGCATTATTTAACGAAATCTGATCATTTTTTTGCATAATTTCTGATTATTTTCCTTTATCTTTCTTTGTTAAAATTAACAGAATCGCATAATTTCACATTTTTGGGCTCAGTTTGCATAATTTCAGAATTTTTCTTTCATAAAACGACGGGGACAGATAAGTTGATAACATCATTTTATGTTGCAATGGGCAAATTTAGAATTAGGTCTAGTGAAACTGATTAGGTGTTGTGTGTGATAGATAGAGCTCTCAAATTCCTTGCTGCCAAATTTGGGACAGTTGGCAAGCCTGCAAATGTTACTGAAGTAACTGCTTTTATTGACTATCCTCATGCCTCGTGTCATTCATTTTTCCCCTTTATGTGTGGGCTTTACTTTATTGCCACCGTCTTTCCAGAAGAATAGGTCATTGATGTTTTTGTTTCATACAGATTGTCCATTGTATTTGGTGCTTAGTAGCGTTTGGAGTTTCCATTAACTAAAGGTATGAATCAAAATAATTATGAAGTACCATTTAGTAGCAGCATCCCCTGAACTGCATGCTTTGTTATTTTTGTTTTCCCAGCCCACTGGTAGTACTAGTACTGGTAATTGTGTAGTATTTATCATGGCACTTGCAACACAGAAAGTCATTGGAGTGCCAAAGATGAAATGTGTTACAAGAGAGCAACTTACAAAAAGAAAGAGGAGCGATAATGACGAAAGATGTTTGATGGGAAAGATTTTAAGAAGGAGCAAACCACACCAGGGACCAGAGCACCTGCCAACCACCTACTTGTACAGTAGAAGATGACTATAGCGGGACCATCCCTTCAGCGGGACCTTACACCGGAATCCCCCTTTTTTTTCCTTTGCAAACTCAACCCCCTTTTTTTTCCTTTGCAAACTCAATTGCTTATGCTTGGATATAGTGGTGCAAGGAAAGTCCCGAACTCGGATACAGCAGGGGAGATCGGGCGAGCTCTAGCTGGGGGTTGGGGAGCTGTAGGTGGGCTCCAAATGGGCAGTCAGCGGTGCGCGTTGTGAATGGCTAGTCCAGTGATGAGTGGGGGAGGGGCAAGCGGTAGGCCTAGGGTCTAGAAAGCGATGGTGCGGAGAAACATGTTACATGAACCACTCCAAAAGTGATGTAGCTCTATACAGTAGAACATGCCTTTAGCAGGACCATACGGGAATCCCCCTTTTTTTCTATGCAAACTCAATTTCCTGTGCTCGGGTTTAACAGGGCAAGGAAAGGCCTGAACTAGGATACAACGGAAGAGATTGAGCGAGCTGTAGCTGTGAGGAAGTGGGTTAGGGGGATGGAGGCGGGATCTATACAGGCAGTCAACAATGTAGAAGTAGGGTTAAAAAAAAAAACGATGTAGAAACTAGAAGTAGGCCCGCTTGGGGTAGTAGTAATACCTTTGTTTATAGTGCGGCCATGTTGGATATAATAAAATCACACTTCCGGGTGACTATACAGTTGTACTACAAGGCACACATTGCCAAACTGCACATTAACCCTTTCCGTACGTCGTGTTTTACTATCGTATCTGTACTGTCGGGACATCACAATCACAACATCCAGATCTAGACAGACATTGAAAGCAGCAGAAGCCAGACACGACTGTACCGGTGGGCATACGCTTTATTACTGAAAATTCTCTTCTCTAAATATGCTCCAGTTGATATTTCATCCCATGCACAATCTGGCAGTGGTGTCATCTTCAATGGTTCACGATTTGGAGTGCCTGTGACTGATGATTGGCATGGTACATGTACACACCCTTTCAGGTGTTCTTCCACCATTCTGTCTATGTCTGGAAACCATACTTTCTCACGGATTAGTTGTTTTGTCTTTACAACACCTTGGTGAGAGTCATCACTTGATGGTGTAGACTACTAGGAATAACCAGTCTGTGTTGGCGCATTATGACCCCATCGTAAACCGAAAGTTCATCTCTGATATTTGAAAATGAAGAAAGCGACTTGTCTTTCCAGTTTCCAGACTGGATTGCAGTCATCACTTCGTCAAGAGTTACAGCATTTGGAATTGATACCCTCGTCACATAACTGATGTAGTTTTCACCTTTGTTGTCTCTGGTAGGTTCAGTAATGGGGTGACGACTAAGATAGTCTGCTGGGTTGAGCTCATCTTTCCCAGGACTTTATCTGAGGTTGAACTTGTATGGCATCAGCCTAAGACGCCATCTCTCAAAGCGTGCTGAACATGGCTTGTTTCTGTTGATTATGCCAAGTAACGGCTTATGGTCAGTTGTAACAGTGAACCAAGACCCACACAAGTACATGTGGAACTTCTCCACTCCAAACACAACTGCTAGCATCTCTCTTTCAGTTTGGGAATATCTCGTTTCCACTGGTGTGAGTGCTCGACTTCCGTAGCTAATGACATGCCCCTCCTGAGTTAAGATTGCACCGAGTCCACACGGGGATGCATCGACTATGATCTCAGTAGATTTGACCAGATCGAAGTAGGTCATGACTCCTGCGTTTATAAGAGCTGATTTGAGCTGATCAAAAGCATCCTGTTGAGGTTTTCCCCAAATCCAAGTCTGAGTCTTCTTTGTCAACATGCCCTGTGATAGTTGCATACCCTCTGATAAACCGTGACACATACTGCGTCATGCCTAGAAATGATCTAACTTCTAAGACAGTTGATGGTAGTGCTGCCTTAGATATGGACTTGCTCGAGGTAGATTCCATCTTTGCCGAAAACATGTCCCAGGAAGGTCAGCTTTTGGACTTTGAACAGACTTTTGTCCTTGTTCAATTTGACTCCTTTGTCTTGTAGTCGGTTTAGTGTGGCTTGCAGATTCCTGTCATTCTCATTTCTGTTCTTGCCGAAGACTATGACATCATCAATGTAGTTTGTGACGCCCTGAATATCATGGAATATCTGACTAAGGTGATGCTGGAACAGTTCTTGAGCTGCATTTATGCAGAACGTAAGTCTTTTGTATCTTCTCAGGCCAACATGAGTAGCAAAAGTGGTGAGGTGACGACTTTCTTCTGCGAGTTCCATCTGATGGAATGCTTGCTGTAGGTCCAGACGACTGAAGAATTTGGAGCCATTTAATTCGTTTATCACTTCCTCGAGTGTGGGCATTGGGTGTCTCTCTCTTTTGATAGCTGTATTTGCCCTTCTCTTGTCTACGCAGAGACGAACTCCGCCAGTTTTCTTTGGGACAACCACTATAGGTCTGATCCATGATGTCTTGTTTTTCTGGGCATTGAATTTCCGCTTCAACATCCTTCCTTACATGGTATGGTATTCTTCTGTATTTTTGGGCGACTGGTTGAACTTCTTGATCAATGTAGAGTTTTATCATGAGACCTTTAATTCTGCCGAATCCCTGAAAAAGAGCATCCGAGATAGTTACATTGTTCAAGAAGGAAATTATTCTTAGTTCCTCAGAGGTTGTTGCAGAGAGTAAGTTGCATGCTTTTTCGGGTGTCTTGGCCATATAGAAACTTTCCTTGATCTTCTTCCCGTTGCACTGGATGTTTTCTGTGAAACGTCTAAGGACATCCAGCTTTTTACTGTTTGAGTATCCATAAATAGCACTAGGATCTGGCCTCAAAATAGGTTTCTCCTTCTTCAGATCATACGTTGTCTTTGTTATGATATTTACAGATGCACTAGTATCAACAATAAATGTCAGCTTGCTTGAACTTGAACACATAGCCTATTTACCGTCACTGTAGGTACGTTTTTCTTTGGATTTATCTGAAACACTTCAGTGCTGTCAGAATCTGATTCATCATCATGGTGAATTTTTTTTCGGCTGTATTTTGGTTTTGCTATTTCCCTGAAGATTTACAGACAGAAGAAAAGTGATTATATTTGCCGCACGAATGACAAACTTTGCCTTTTGCTGGGCATGGTCTTGTTGACGGATGGGGAAAAGTGCCACCACAGTTCCTGCACTTTGTTTTTCTCCCCGAAGGTTTACTTCCTTTGTGTGTACCCTTGTATCTGGGTTGATTACTTGCACCTACTTTTTCCTGAGAATGACTCTGCTCTGTTCTGTTGATACGTCCTGGTTTTCTGTTGATGGCTGAAGCTTGGCCTACTTCTCTTTCTGTCTTCCCAACCAGCTTGTTGGTTAGTTCTTCATTCCTAGCTTCTTGTAGGAATTGCTGTAAAGCTACTTTATCCCTAATTGCTTTCCTTCTCAACTGTGACGATATGACCCCTTCAATCATCTGTGATAGAATTTCTCTTTCAAGATCAGCAAAGTCACACAGAGCTGCTTGTCTGCGTAAACGTACATGGAACTGGTCTACAGATTCCCATTGTTCTTGATGCATTTTTCAGAACTTGAATGATTCATACACCAGATTTACTTTTGGTGTAAAATGATTTGTTAGAGTCGTTTTGAGAGTCTCAAAGGTGGATTTATGTTCCACTGGAAACGTATCAACTAGATCAAAGATTTCTTCGCCTCCATAATGTATTAGTATTAGTATTGGCAAGGCTTTTTTTCTGATATCAGTCCGGATATCTGTACCAGTTGACTGATTTTCCAGCTGTTGAATCCATTTCCACCATCTCGTCCTGACAGGTAATTCATCCTAGCGGATAATTAAGTTAGGGAATGATGGAAGAGACATTCTTAGACTAGAATCTAGAGATCTAGTTGTTTCTTTGAAAAAAATGTAGGCCAAACTACCAGATCTTGATCTCTAGATCTAACTGCTACTCCTCGAGTATGGGATTGCCCATCAACACACCGTATTGTACAGTCGTTCGTCTTGTACATCCCATCAACTCACCGATAGTAGATCTAGTACAGAAGTACTCATCTAGTACAGCCTCGTCGCCATTGTACTATCAGGATATCACAATCACATGTCATCTAGATCTAGACAGACATTGAAAGCAGCAGGAACCAGACACGACTACCGGTGGACGTACGCTTTATTGCTGAAAATTCTCTTCTCTAAATACTTAAAATACGCTCCAGTCGTTACCAGTTGCCAGGTTTCCTAAATACTAAGGCAATAGAGATGGTTTGCCTAATAGGAATGGACATTACAGTATCCATACGACGTGGGGAACTCTGTGCTTTCAAAGAGAAAATTTACTTGTTAATCCGATCCGTGTGCTTTGCATAGCAGTCTGTCAAAATGATTTTTTTGAAAAATACTGGAAAGTTTCAAAGAGATCTTTGTACTAGAAGAATTCTAAAATGTGAAGAGTACAACCCCAGGCAAACAAAATTACCCCTGGGCGTAAGGATAGGGTTAAAATAACAAAAGCACACAGTTCTGTTTAAGTGGTAGGCCTACCAGAATTTTTAAAAAATAAAGAGAATCTAGGCCTATAAAAATGGCTTTAAATTAAATGTCTTTTGGCGTTTTTCCAATAGTTCTCCTCTTTGTTTGTACTTGCACCAGTTATGTGAGTTCATAACAATTACTGTTAATTACTTTTTTCACAAATTTATTAGCAAAACTTGTTATTTAATTTTGGCATAGCAGACCGCGCCGCCAAAGTAATTTCACATGTGTAAAGTTCCTGGACAGAATATATTATTTCTATGGTGTTACTGTTACTGCTATTTAATTAGGCTTTTCAGTGATTGAATCATCTATTCCTCTTTTTCTTGTGCCTCAATTGTGCATTTTATAAGATTTGACTTGTGTGCTTCATAATTTTTTTAAAAACTGAGTTTCACAAATGTGACGCCATGTTTTTTTCAATGTGTTTTCAGTTTTCACATTGGCCTATAAAATCATACTATATTTTGTATGAGAATGCCTCCACTGAAGAAGCTGCCCGTAGAATTTTTCTACACAATAATTTGATCAGATCAGTGCCTTCAATTAGTCCAAAATGTCCAAGGCAGATGGCTTTAATTAAAACTGGTAGTAGTGGTAGGGGTGACGAACAATGCTTCAGATGCCCAGCTCAAAAAGGTAGAGAAGGTTTTTTTGTGAAAGGACACGACACATTCTTTGAACACAGTCAGTTGACCTCACGTAATAATTATGTGAGGTCAACTGACTGTGTTCAAACTAATAGTAATATTGTTGAACTTTTCTTCTCCTGGAGCTTCAAAGAACCAGTAGTTCATACTGTGTCTCTGACTGCGTTATGTGAAAACACATTTATTCAGTGGTTTGCTTACTTTCGAGACGTTTGTTCACACAAGCTGGTGGAAAATCCCTTTCAGATAGGTGGTGTTGGACAGCATATATGTAGAAATAGACAAGCGTCTATTACCAAACTCTTAAAGGAAAAACAACATGTGGAAAGTTGTGCAACAGAGGTGGATGTTTTGGGGGAGTAGAGTAGTAGAGTAGTATATAAAGCCACAGGGAGATTTTTGGAATTAGTACCAGACAGAACTGCTGCCACCTTTGATGAAGATTGTATCAATATCATCAGAAAGCAACACAATAATCTGATCAGATCAAAGGACCCGGACCGCAACACTGCGGTATTAACCCAACTTGGTACATGTATTGTTGTATGGTCTAGAAATGTGTCTTTACTGATTTTATAAATGTGTATTGTGTGAAAAAGTCATAAAGTGCCTTCTCCTTTTGTAACAAGAGTAAATGTAAAAGGAAGACACTAAATAAATAAAATGTATTATTAAAATTGATTGATAATGGATTCAATTCATCTTTATGTTACAAATGTACCAGTATTGACCGTCTGTTGTCTGTATCGAGTAGGCTATCATGTATGTCTCAATGTCTGTAAGAATTGAATAAAAATTTTAAACTGTAAAGAATGCTCGTCTTTAGGCCATTCTCAAAGGGGGGACATTAACCTGTTCATATCATATGCACAGTAGAATTGTTATTATTGTAAATGGGCTGATTCAACAATGTCATGCTCATAACTGTGCCTGAACTGTAACACTAGTACCAGTAACAGGGAACTGCTGCTTTTGCTTTCTTAATCCTTACTATTCTCATTCTTCTTCTTTTGCATGTTTGTCACTCTCTTGTGCACTGCTATTTCCGGAATGCTTTCACTTTGATAGTCGTAGCAGACTTTATACTTTATGCTGTTGAAGCTAGAGAGGTGAGCAGAGTAACTTGTAAGCCTGGGAGTGGGAGGTGATAACTTTGGCAGATATATGGTTATGAATTTTAAAATTATTAATAGAAAGGCATGGGAGGGGGGGGGGGGGGGGGGGGGGGGAGAAAGATGGACTCACACTCACTGTACAGATAATATGCTCTATAACAAACTGCTGGCAACAGTAAAGTAGAGGAAACTGTTGGTGATAGTCATAGTACTAGACTAGTAGTTGGGGCAAGCGCTCACCAGGCAGCTTTCCAAGCAACCGCTCCCGACTGCCTTTAACTTTAATCTATGTTGCAACTCTCTACATGTAATGTATGGATGACATCAGAAATGGGCATTCCGAGAGACTTCTTTTGTGATTCGTAGAACAAGACTTATGAGTTTTTCGAGCGCAGTCGATTGCTTACTGATTTGTAATAATCTTATACATTGTACTTATAACAAGACTGTTATGAGTTCTTTGAGCAGTCGATTACTGCTTACTAATCTGTAATCACTTGTTGAGGCCCATTTCGTATTTTTCTACAGCATTCAGGTTTGTTGCGCATCATAGGCCTAATTAAATATTACGCGCAGTCACCTGATCACAGTCAAAAACATATTTCGGGTGACCAATCAAGACTACTTTTCAGTTTCAGCCCCCCCCCTTCATATCAACCGACCAGATTCTAGATCTAGACCTGTGTCTGTGGAAAGTTGGGTGGGTATGAAAACGCTGTACTTCACTGTTCTGCGTGAGGGGCAGTCTAACCAAATACCATGTATCCCGATGTCTAGACTTGTCTTATATGCAGGCTGTCTGTAACGAAAACTTCCCCTTGTCATTGTCAAGCTTTATTTGGGGGAGGGTGCGTGGGCTACATTGTTATATCTAGTTCTGATCTTCCGCAGTGATTGGTCTTGTAAGAAGGCGTATTCAAAAAAGAATCCTGTCTCATACACAAGAGTTGGCAGAACTGTGGAGTTACAAATGCATTATTATGAAATGTATGTATGAAGTGGCCACACTTAGCCTCCGATAGAGGTAGAATGAAAATCTCCTTACCTATTCACTCAAACTCAAATCTTTTTGAAAAGAAGTGAACGACAGCGATGTCACATTATTAGTACGAGTAGGCTACTACAGCCTTCACAATATATGTAATTTATCAAGCATTGTGACATTTTGTGCCAGCATCAGAGCATTCTGGCGTAAGCTGACAAAACACCTTTTTTTTCCACAGCAGTTTCGAGGAAAACATTTTTTTGTCAGCGTAACCATTGATAAAGTTATTCTGAAATTTGAATTCTACCGTGATCTATTAAAGAATTTTTGAGCCAAGGTGAAAAAAAATAGGCGTTTTCTCAGCTTACTGCTGACCTGTGATTAATATTATTGTGTCAGAATAACCTAAGAGGAATGTCAGTTCAGGCAGAAGTAAAAGATGATGAATGGCCATTGCATGAGATGAAAAAAAGAAGAACCCGCAAGTCACTTCATAACATAGACTCAATGCAAACACTGCTGGCCTATGAGCAGTACACTAGCACCTGTCGTGCAGTAATTACTCATATGCAACAGATATGATTCCTGTACAGGGAGGGTTTTTTTTTAAATCGAGTATCAAGTCTCCATCTGTGTTGTGGAACACTGTAACTGTACCCCTCTCAGTCTGGATTGGCACAAATTGATTATTTTAGTAAGGTGTTATGGCGCTCGCAACTGCATAAGGTCATGTGAACGCCAAGGGGTGGATGTCAACAGAGAAGTCCTTACAGGGAATCACTCGACAAATAGCAGTTCACAAGAGAGTGACAAACATGCAAAGAAGAGGAAAAAATGACAGGAGCCAAAATGACCCACACTGAAGATGGCATGGATCTCTCAAAGTCAAAAACGCTAATAAAATTATTTGCCTTAAGAAATAGATGGAAAAGATCCCACCATAAACACAACAGACGTGACCCCTACTACATACTAAGACTTAGAGGAATGTCAGTTCAGGCAGAACTAAAAGATGATGAATGGCCATTGCATGAGAGCAGACTAGGTCACAATCTGTCCACTCTGTTGTGGCCACAACAGACTCAAACACTGCATGCACACTAAAAAGTGGGAGAGTCTGCGATCTGTGAATGTGGACACAACCAAGAGGATGCCAACCATATCCTTCAGCACTGCCCGCGCTATGCCACACTTCGTACACAGATGTGGCAGGATGTGACCCCCCTTGAGAGAAAGCTCTATGTAGGTAGCGTAAACACGGCCTCGCGGGCACTCGCGGCTTTCCGACCGCGTGGTATCGGTGAAATCGGGGGCAATTCCGATTGCTGTTTCTTTGCTCTTTCGCTATAAAACACCAAATGCCGTACACCTTATAAAAGTTCAGCTTTTTCTCGTTACAATGGTGTAAGTTGTTTATATGTCCGATTATTAGGAGCTGGAGAATCGCCGACGAAAGCGAAGCCCCTCGCTGTCGGAATGCGTGGTCGGCCGGTTGAAAAATTGACACGCGTGCATTCAAATGCTTCGCGGAACGAGGGATGATTAAATACCGTCCTTTCATTGGCGGAGAACTGTAGAGCTATAAACGGGCTTTCCCGTGATATATGTTTAACCTTTGGCGTCTAAATAGAAAGCTTTTAAAAATACCGTTAAAATGTTTAAAGATCACTTTTTACACAAAATATGTCAAATACCGGCTTATAAAAATAGTAATTAAAAGATCAGTTTATTTTCTATTAGAATAAAGTAATAAACTTGGAATTATTTTTCATCAATCCTTCCGCAAAACTCAGAAAGCATGTGACCCCGCATTCGTGGTACACTACAGTATAGAGCCGACTCGCTTGCCGCGGGGGCTGATCCGGCGCGTTGGCTCGGTGTTTTTGTCGAAATAACGACAGATCATCATGTTTGAGGCGATAAAATACTGATTTGTAATGATCTCAGTCTTGAAAAAAATTAGGCTCCATATATTTGTTATAGTGATTTTACTCTGTTAATGTGGAGATGTTTAGTGCTCTTGGTACTCTTTTATTGTCTGTCAAACATGGGGTTGTAGCCAGTGACTGACTTTAACAAATTTGATCAAATTTTAAACAACTACAATTTTCTTAAAAATTGACGGAGAGGTTAAAGAAAGGTACCAAAATGCTCAGTGGATATAGGCCTTTCAAATGAAACATAAATTTGGCATACAGCTAGTTTGAAAATTTAGTTTCTTGTACCTACTCTATGGCAGTCTCTCAGATTTGAAGCGGACAGCACAGCTTGAGCGCGAAATTGGACTGTCTAGCCGCTGTCATCGAGAACGAGGAAGAAGAACAATAGTAAGGATGAGGAAAGAAAAAGCAGCAGCAGAGTATTCCTAATAATGCAACTTTGAAAAATTGACACGCATGCATTCAAATTTTTCGCGGAACGAGGGATGATTAAATACCGTCCTTTCATTGGCGGAGAACTGTAGAGCTATAAACGGGCAGTGGTTCTGTGTTGCAGAACCAAGTACCCTTCTCAGTCCGGATTGGCACCAATAATACTAATAGACAGGTCACTTCCTAAGTGATATAAATATAACATTTACAGTTACAGTTAGAGAAGCAGAATCACAACAAAAGCAACAACAAAGAAACAAAACACTTTCTGTACTGTGACATAAATTTATTGGAACAGTCTCAATTTAGATGATGCCAATCTGAAATAGAGAAAAAAGAAAAAACATAAATAACTGAATGCAATGATGCTATTTTATTCACTTTTGCTAAATGACATGCTATGGGTAAATTTAACATCTACCTGAGCCAAACTAAGACGAGCATTGAGAACTTCCCAAATGATTCAAGAACGCCCCTATGGAATTCAAACAAAAGACATCAGCACTATAACCCCATTAACTGGGCTAACAGCATGCCTTTACTAAACAATTTCTAGTTTGTAATATTAAAAAGTGAGAAAATGAGGGAAAAAATCCAATTAAATTAAAAGACATGAAAAAATGTGAACATATATAAACTTGATTATATTCATTACTCTTGTGCGTAGCAGTAAACTCAACAGCATTAGTGAACATGTGAGCGAGAAACAAGGAACAGCATCCTCCAAAAAAGGGAAACAATTTGAATGAGCAAGTCTGGGGGTTGGTTTTTTTTTGTTGTTGATTTTTTCACCTGTACAGTACATAACCAATGGCAAAACCATTCTTTTTTTGTACATTTCCAATCAAATGCCACATACGCAAAAACCTCTGTAGGCTGGACACTTGTAATCCGGGAAAATACTACTTTAGTACAACTTTATTGAGCAGTGCTTGATTGTGGAAGAGAAAATATGGCCATAAATATTATTTCAGCAGTAATTGTTTTGAGTGTCTTATTATTATCCCTTTTGTCTCAACACTAACAATTCTGACAGAAATCTGGACCTCCAAACTACATTCCACAATCAACCAAGTCTTTTTAGGGGGGTTCTAGACAAAACTTATTCAAATAGCAACAGCAGTAGACATCTAACAAAGTAAGTTTTCTTCAGTTTCATTATTTCATTTCTAATGCACAAGTGAAAAATAATGTGAGCTCAAATCATGGTCCTGATTTGAGCTTTCTTTATCTGAAAGTAAATCAGAGATGCCAACCACAGAAGACCGAAATGAGTAATGGGAAATATGAAAATGTGTATTTTCAGGGGAAAATGTTTATCCGCCACGACCGACCGACCAACTAGTAAAATGTTAAGGGTGTCCAGCAATATTTCCTGAAAAAAAAATTCCCAGCTCACCGGCTCGAAAAAGGGAGCCCACACGCATACAACACCCTTTGGTGTTGCCATGTATCCAGTCAACAACATGTCGGTGTTCAGTGTCGTACTGGGGTCTTGTTTGACTTAAGTATTTCAGCCTATTATATTATTTTCCTCTCATTATAACTGACAGACTAAAATTATTGCTCATATTCAGAGAAGAGCAATAACTTGAATGGTTCAAGTAGACCCACGCAGTGTGAGAGTTGTAACAACTGTGGGAGGGCAAGATGCAGTGAAACTGAAAATCTGCCAGTCTTGAACAGAAAGCTACAACATACACCGTAGGTATAATTTACTATCACCCATTCAATGAAACGCGAACACTTTATCTCAATAACACAGATTTGCAAAGTATGAAGGGTCCCGATTCTGCACACGGCCTGCACCAACGTGCACTTTGCACAGAGCTCTAATCAAAATACTGAAATTTGCTTGTAAGTTTTTGCCCTCTGGTGTTGCCTTCACACCCCCCCCCCCCCCCCCCAGTGTATCTTAAAAATAATCAATAATACACTCCCCTCTCCCGTAGTCCTATACTTCGCAGCGCCGTTACTCCCACCAAAGACGGTCTTTGCTTACACAATGCCGCTATTTATGATCCGAAAGCGCGCAGGTTCAATGACCGCAGAGATGCCAACCACAGAAAACCGAAATGAGTATTGGGAAATATGAAAATGTGTATTTTCAGGGGAAAATGTGTATTCCCCACGACCGACCGACCAACTAGTAAAATGTTCAGGGTGTCCAGCAATATTTCCTGAAAAAAAATTACTAGCTCACCAGCTCGAAAAAGTGAGCACACACGTGTACAATATATACATGTATCCAGTCAACAACATGTCAGTGTTCAGTGTCGTACTGGGGTCTTGTTTGACTAAAATATTTCAGTCTATTATACCGGTAATATTTTCCTCTCATTATTACGTAAAAAATAAATCCTGCTTTGAGAGTTCGGAAGGGCCTAGAACAAAAATTTCGACTATCAAGAACCAGTCTGGGTGTCATGATTCATATTATGAACTAACAGACTCAAATTATTGCTCAAATTCAGAGAAAAGCAATAACTTGAATGGCTCAAGTAGACCCATGCACTGTGAGAGTAGTAACAACTGTGGGAGGGCAAGATGCTGTGACACTGAAAATCTGCCAGTCTTGAACAGAAAGCTACAACATACACAATACACTGTAGGTATAATTTACTATCACCAGACCTGCCACTCTATGAAACCTCAAAATCAGGATCTCAGTTGCAGGGAGAAAAAAATCGGGATTTGGTGGAAAAAAAATCGGGATCAACAGCAAATCACCTAGGTGACTGCCAAGCTGACTTAAAATTTTTCCAGGGGTGTCCATAAATTCCTTGGCCTATATGCCCTCAGTGCATCTTTGTTTGTGAGCGTGTGTGCGTGCGCACGCGTGTGTGCGTATGTGCAAGTTATTATTTTGTGTAAATCCCAAAGCATCGCGTCAAGCACTCCTAGTCCAAGTGTCTATAACCCCCCCCCCTACCAATAAGTCCCGAAATACATGAACTTAAGTTGACCCCGTCAACGGACGGTTCCCGACACGCAGAATTCACAAGGCGAAGAAATGTCACGTCACGTGAATGCGCGATTGAAACAATTTATTTACTAACGGGTCCGACTAACTGCACGTTCACACAAAACACTCGGATGAGCGACAGTCGTTCTACTTCTAGGATAACGACGGCGGCCGACCGACCAAATGTACCAACAAATTTCTTATCCCGCATGTGTTCAAACTAAAGCAACGACAACATCCGTATGTTAGTCTTGTCATCGCAGTTATAGTTAGTTGTGTAAGGGTTAGAAAGACTGTCGCTCGTCCGAGTGTTTGATGTGAACGCGCAGTTACCAGACCTCAGACAAGGCTTGTTTTGAAAGTAACAGCGGAACTACGAATATTATAGATTATTAAATGTCCCAAATTGTAACAGTTACCAGGCTATCATCGGAGAATTCTGAGTGCGGGAAAAGATCACACACAACTTGGGGCGAGTCAACTACTAAATGCGGCATCGATATTTCGGGAAATAGTGCTCTGAGTTCCAACTGACAAAAAGTTCGACGGATGCTTTCCACGATAAAGTAGAAGGCAGAGTAAGTTTTTAGAAAGATCCGGCACAACAGAAGACTGGGACAAAAAAAAAATCGGGATACACGCGATAGAAATCGGGAAAATCAGGATGCTTGTGATTTGGGGCAAAAAAATCGGGATATCCCGACTAAATCGGGACGAGCGGCAGGTCTGTATCACCCATCCAATGAAACGCGAACACATTATTTCAATAACACAGACTTGCAAAGTAAGAAGGGTCCTGATTCTGCACACGGCCTGCACCAACGTGCGCTTTGCAGAAAACCCCAATCAAAATTCTGAAATGTTCTTCCAAATATTTGTCCTCTGGTGTTGCCTTCACATCCTCCCCATAGTATCTTAAATCCCCAAAAAATAAATAATCTCCTCCCATATTCCGTAGTCCTATACTTCACAAGACCGTTACTCCCACCAAAGACGGTCTTTGCTCACACAATGCCGCATTTATTTATGACACGAATGCGCCCAGGTTCAGTGACCGGTCACGATGGCGAGCCAGACAATCTAGCAATCGGACGACGCTTGTATTTTCTTTTCTTTTTTTTTCCACAAGTGACAGCACAGCGACGAGTCCGAGCATTCATTAAATTTTATTTGCACGGCGACATTGCGTTTACAGTTTACACTGCACAACCTGCATGTCACAAATGTTGCGTTAGCAGACAACTGCTGGCAAACTACTCGGTGGTAACGAAAGCGAAAGCAGATCTTGATTTTCCCGATCGAGCCTCGGTGTCACATACGCTTCCGCCTGCTGCCATAGCTGCCTATTCGCGTGAAAGTGAAACGTACTCTCCGGACGCGGAAAAGCTGAACGAATATAATATCACGATCGCGGCAAAAATGAACTTACTGACCTTATCGGACTTGGTTTTAAAATATTCCAGTTCAGCGATACTGATACTATTTTGACAAAAGATGGGACTTGAGATAATTAGGTTTACTCGCCCAAGCTGAATCTCGCATTTTTCGCATTCCAGGATGCGTATTTTTTCGTCAAAAGTCGTATTCGCGTATTTTCGCCAAAAAATAGTACTAAAATACGTAAAATCGTACTGGTTGGCATCTCTGTGACCGGTAACGATGGCGAGCCCGACAATCTTAAAATCGGACGACGTTTGTATTTTCTTTCCTTTTTTTCTCCACAAGTGACAGCACAGAGACGAGTCCGAGTATTGATTAAATTTTATTTGCACGGCAACACAGCGTTAATACTGCACAACCTGCATGTCACAAATGTTGCATTATCAGACTACCGCTGGAAAACTTCTCGGTGGTAGCGAAAGAAAAAGTAGATCTCGATCTTTCCCTATCGAGCCTCGGTGTCACATACACTTCCGCCTGCCGCCTGTTCGCGTGAAACGTATTCTCGGACGGGGGAAAGCTGAACGAATATATAATATCACAATTGCGACAGGCAAATATAAACTTACTGACCTTATCGGACTTGGTTTTCAAATATTCCAGTTCCGCGATACAGATAGGCCTACTATTTTGACCAAAAAATGGGACTTGAGATAATTATATATAGGTAAATCTAGTATTTTTGGCATTCAAGGATGCATATTTTTTAAAGAAAAGTATTTGCGTATTTTTTCATGAAAAGTATTCACGTATTTTCAGCAACAAATCGCACTAAAATACGTAAAATCGTACTGGTTGGCATCTCTGGTAAATACACCACAAAACAGGGACATACCTTGTTGGCAACGTCCAAGGCATCATAATCGGAAGCTAGTCGTACGTATGCTTTCTTCTCACAGTCAGGTCTGCAATAAATGAAAAGCACAATAATTCAACGATTCTCAAAGCACTTGACATGAATGATGTGCATGGAAACACAACATGGAGTTAAAACAAAATGAAAGAATTACACATGATCATCAAGAGCCTGCTCCGCACTTTCATACCATGCTGTTTACTCCTCGTCCCATGAACAGTGTCGCTAGACTCTTGGTAAAGTGGTAGGCAGGCATATTCATGGTGTAGGCGCCTTGTTTTTGACCTACTACTATATGTGGTCTTCCTATGGCCTGGAAAAAATGCACATGTCTCCGAACCTGTACTGTTTCTGGAAAACTTTTCTAAAAGGACTTTGGGCTGCAGCATATCTTACCATTTAGACATACCTGGTAGGCTTACATCACGGAATTGCACAACTTTATCACATCTTAGCGTAACAGATGCAAAATGCGTCGTATCAAAGAGTTGATTTAAAGAGGCATAAATATGTACAGAATAAAATTCAAAGATATTAGCGATTGAAGGAAGTGAGGTTGCCTGCTTTCAATGTAGAAATTAGCGAGAAAATGGCCGTCAAAATCTGGTAACCCCAATAGCTAAAGAGTATTTGAAAACTGAAAAATGACATGTTTTGTGCCTTTAACACATTACACCCTGAAGGTCTGGACGGGAACCCCATTCCAGCAAGATCCTAAGCAAGGGGAAGGAACCCACCTCCCATGAATACAAGCATTTAAAAATCACATTAACAAAAAAAATACCACACAAATTCCAAATATCCTGAAAAAAATAAAAGTTAAAAAGAAAAATGTGATGCATCATGGTGAAATCAGGCGCTGGTCAAAATAACGAAATAGAAGAAAACGGCATTTTTCTTCCCTTTTGGCAACTTCTATGGAATTTTTATTTTTTGGCTCCGCACATTTTATGTCCATTTAAAAACACATAGCTGTTTGACATTTTACTGAACATTGTTGATTAAAGGTACGATAATGTAAATTAACAGTTTCCAATGACTCAAGTTTTGGAAGCCGTTCAACTTTGGCGGCCATTTTCTCTCTAATTTTACTTCTGAAACCAAGTGACCTCACCAACTTCAATTCGACATATCTCGACTTCTATTGAGGATACGTGATTAATGTTTTCACCAAAAGCAAGACAAACGAACAAGCTTTAAGATGGATACCAGTAACTCCACATGCCCAAAAATGGACGAGCGCCTGATTCCACCGCGTCGTGACACAAATGAAGATAGTTTCAGAGAAATATAACTTTATGTATGCGCAAACTATTGGAAATGTTTTAACTTTAGATCAATCTGGGTGTCCGACCCGTCACACTCACTTTCAGCCATCAGAAGAAATCTTACAAATATTTTTAATTCTGAAATCAATGTATTTTTAGAACCCACTCTGACCAGGCGTCTTTAGAAACAAAGTATCGCCTTAACAAACTCTGGAGCCGAGATTTTGTTTTACATAGATATCGCAAAATGTTTCTTCTTCTATTTGACACAGAAACTTAAATTTTCAGGTTAGTAGTTTTAGCAATAGAGCCGATCGAAGTGCGATCGTGTTTCTGACACTTTGAAGATGTCTCGACTGGTTGAAAAGCGACACAATTGAGTTTGAGAAAGGACATAACAATGGATTTGAGCAAGAACAAGCAAATGATGAATCAGACATTGATGAAAACATTTTAGCAAGAGTCTGGGGCCATTCATATTTATCAGATGCAGAATTTAGATCTAGAGGCCCAACCGCGATGTTGAGAGTGAGACTGACGGGTCGGACACCCAAAGTGAACTAAAGTTAGAAAACCTGTAACAGTTTGTGCATACATAAAGTTTTATATTTCTGAAACTACCTTCATTTCCCCTTACTTAGGATCTAGGGGTAGACTTCCCATCCAGATCCTTAGCGTATAACGAGTTAAAAGCTGTTTTCTGAAAACTTTATTTTCAGACCCCTGAGCCCTTTGAAGCACAAGTTCCCAAAAAGAAATAGAATATAATTTTTTCAAGCAAAAAGTTAACTTAAAAGATATGTTGACCCACAAACATTATTTCCCAAAGCTACATACACACTAAACTTTACAATACAAAAACCATGAACACAGTTCACACATTTATTTGAGCCTTTTTCTTGAGGAAATACAGACCCATGTTATTTACCTGATGAGAGTGTTGACTTTTGCAACCTCAATGTCGTACAGCTTCTTCACAGCCATCTTGATCATTGGCTTGTTGGCTCTCTTGTCAACGATGAATACCAGAGTGTTGTTGTCCTCAATCTTCTTCATAGCAGACTCAGTGGTGAGGGGGTACTTGATCAAGCAGTATTGGTCAAGCCTGTAACAAAAAACAAAAAGAGAACTCATCTCGTTATTGAGAAGACAAAAAACTAGACACACTTACCAAACATGTGGAAAAGTGGTCTCTACAGCTGAACACGTTCTCGAGCATTGATAACATGACATCTCCACCGGCAAATGTATGTGACCTAAAGATCCCTGTATGACCATTCCAAGTCTGTTCATTGGATCACCTGAAATAGAACAATGGCGGGCGCGCGCATCCAGTTGTTTTTCTCTGTTCCCCTGTAACATCACAATGTGGGTATTTTTTCTCGCCTCGGGGTGTTCGTGTCTCAATGGGAAAAAAATGTTTTTAATTGTACTGCAAGCTAGATCGAATTAAATTATAGTATATTTTATAGTTGGCATGGTCTAAAGTCATCAAAGAAAGCTTAGCCATTGTTTAGTCACACTACCAACATATTCTTAACACTTTGCAATCACAAGGCTCATAGAGTAAAAACTCTTGCCATCAAAGACAAAGGCATTTTGGGGAAAATCCAAAGAAACCGATTTGCGAGATGAGGCGGCAAAGTATTAAAGATCCCATGTTGTGATGCGCAAAATCGTAATATGTACACCAAAATTTCAATGACAAAACAGTAAATCTGACTGCAGAAATGATTTTTCCACCCAAAAACACATAGGGTAGCCACGTTTCTAACACTCCAATGAATTACTGAGATATCGTCGAATTTCTTACAGCATCTATTGCACGGTTCACTTTTAGGAGTATTTTCCTATGAATGTGGGTCATCCATATTTTGCTAACCTTTACAACACCATAACTTCTATTTATTTATGAATCGATTTTAACACTCGTCCGGCGGGGGCCGGGTTTACCAAGTTTATGCTGCCATACAAGCCTATTTCGGCATCTTGCCTTCATTCTGGTGCCGTGTCATTCTGGCCCCTGGCTCAGCGCATGCGCGTCGAGCACCATCTCCCGTTCGATTCGGGACCGGCATCGGATCCGCATTCACGCAGCTTAACCCTCTGTGTGTGCATCACAACTACATGACTCATACCTCCCTTCCGCGCGCATCGCGACCACCGGTCGTGATCAAATATGAGCATAGAAACTATACCGCTGACATGAGAATAGCCATTTTTTAAACTGCTGGTGACTACAGTCCACCAGCGTAATGTTTATTAGTGCCGCAGGCCGCGCATTTGGAGTTTTTTTTATCGGCAATTTTCTGGAATACAGTTCATTCAAAATGTCGGATTCATCAGCTGATTTAAACACAGATTTACCCAACACTTTTCTGGAATCAGGCGACAGTGATAAAGAGTTTGAAGGATTAGGTCCTTAAACAAAAGATTTAGATCAACGTGTGAATGATGGGGATATCATTTCGTAGATCAAGCGAGGTCTTAGGCCCAGAAGAGGACGTCGATATTCCTGCTGATCTCCAAGTAAGCTGGACAAAAAATTATGAGGATTTTGATACCAACAACAACAAAAAACAACAACATCGGACCAGACATAAGCTTTGTTCATTATTTAAGACACATTTTTCCTTCTTACTGTAATTAGAAATTATGATAAATAAGATAAGAAAGATATGAGCTTTTTTTATAACCATGTTGAAAATTAGCATTTTCTAAAACAAACCCTCCACTTAAGGGGAGTAATGGTAAAAATGGCTTAGAGCTAAGAGGGTTAAGTGTGTGCATCAGTCTGCTTGAGTTTGTGGCCTTCTTCTAGACCCGCCTGCGTTGGTTCGTAACCGAAACAGACGTCTCATTCAAAACACACCAAGCTGGTTGCTCTAGATGTTCGTCAAATGAAATTATAGAACAAATTGACTCACTTAGACATGAGCTCGAAAGGATAATCAGGAAACAAAGACTTCCATTTTTCTACACAAAATCTTTCAAATGAGCTTGATTTTGTATGAAATGATACTACCTGATAAAAAATAAGCTTGTTTGAAAGTTTTAAATACCATTGCGAAGGTAAAAAGAACAATTAGAGGGCAAAACATTTTGAAATTGACCTATATTATCCCATTTCGAACCCCAGGTCATTCATAACAACATGAGAGCTGAAAGAGGTTATTCGAATGGGCGTAACTTCTCGCAATGTCTTATCAGCTTATGAGAGGGGGTTATTCATGTGTTCGTAACACTTTATAAATAGAAAGCTATAAAAGATAGAGCGTTATTTTCATCATCGATTAACACACTCCCACGGTATTCATGGCGAAAACGCACGTTTCCAGGTGTGCTCGCTGTACATCAACAGTACACACTGAATGATCCCAGCGGTCTGCCCTGAACATCCGACATAATCGGATACTGATAAGATTCGCCTCTCAGCACAGACGCACGACAAGACTTAAAATTCAAACAGCATAAATCTTAGAATTCTTAGAAGTACCAAATATAAAGTGGCTAAAGCGAAAAATTAAATTTCCATTGGCATCGCTACGTCATGATTCTCACACCTAAGACTATCACTTTCCATTCGAAACTTATTTTTTCTTTCTCATTTCATCTCAATATCAAGATCTAGACTGACTTAGATCTGGCCGTCTTCTAGACCAGCTTAGATCTGGTCGCTAGTCTCACGATCAACACCTGGCTGAAATTAGAAGCAGCTGTTTATTTACAGCTCCAAAAACAGTGGTACAGATAAACAGACAGAGGTGCAGATTCAGAGAACTTGTGAAGTAGCAGTCTACAGACTAAGATCAAAGACTTCACATACTGGATGATGCAAGATGAAGAAATACAGCCAATATTGTCCAAGACGGTCATCATAGCCTTGGAGAAAAGTAGTTGTCTTTGGTGGATGTGTTAGTGTCATTTTCCAAACAAAAAAACAAACAAAACTTAGCTGTACACAAAGAACTCACTTGTTAGTCCTGTTCACACTCTTGCGAGGATACTTGGGATTCCTTGGGAGCTTCATTGTTTTGGGCCGTCTGAACTGAACGGAAGTTCTGACTTTGCGGCTCTTTTTGTCATGACGGCCACGGACTACGGACTTCTTAGCTCTCAGAGCCTTTTCCTTTGCCTTGACCACACCGGAGTCAGCCTTAGCAGGTGCTGCAGACTTTTCATCCTTCTTTGCCACAGTCTCTGCAATACAAGACAACATACGAGATCCAAATAATTTTTTTTAAAGGAATTGACCCATACATGAGACAGGTCTACGAGTAAAATAATACCAAGGCTTCGCGATGTTTTTCCACGAGACGCACTGGTAATGTGATAAGAATACGATGCGGTGCTCCGATGCTGTTGTTGCTTATCTCTTCTGCGCATTGTTTATCGCGCGCGGGGGATAATTTCCAGGCGTCTTTACGGCAATTTTCGCGAGCTTTATTGTCTTTGCGTTTACCGTGTTTTAATTTCAAGCATCAGCGTTCTTACTATTCTGAGCATCAACGATCTAAGCGATCTTCCATCACCAGAGCATGGCTGATGTGCTGCAGTTAGCCGCAAGTGTGAAATTTTGGTGCTTTTTTTTGTAGTTCCCATCCCCCTTATTTGAGCCTGGATCTAAACGTCTGATGCGCGGCGATTTAAGATATCAAACCTAACAACCGCAAAACATCAAATTCCCCTGAAACCCCCACCATACCAGAAAATCTTTCTTCCAAGCACAGCACCAGCTTATCCAACACATCTTTCATGTTTGTAATCATCACACTCGCACTTTCTCTCACATCTGCAGTCTTCTTTTTCATCCAGATCTTTTTTCAAACACTGCTGAGGTTTGGTTAATGTGAGTGTGTTCGCACTTGCCATGACAAAATGGACACAATGGTCAAGCTGAGCAGTGTCTGAGTAAATCTTTGATGAGATTTCAGACAAGTCTTACAGGATGTCTTTTTATACCCCCCCCCCCCCCCAAAAAACCTCTACCCATAAAAAAACCCAAAGAAGAAGAAGGAGGGAAAATAACATTTTCAGCTTTTCCCCTCTCTCTTCCACAAGTATCTTAACCCCATACTTCGCGACGTTCAGACTTTGAATGAGCTTTTGGTAACCCCAACAACCGGTGCTCACAGGATGCCATATCTTGTGACTAAGGTTCACTGACCTGCCACGGTGGCGAACCCGACAAGACGCTTGTATAACTTTCTTTTCTTTTTTTTCTCCAAAAGTGACAGCACAGGACAAATATTGATTTATTTTCATGGCGGTACATTTTTTAAAAACAAAAAACAAGGGCACGGCAAAAATTGCCGCGGTTAACCCTTTGATTCTAAGGGCATTACGGCAAATTGCCGCAGTCTATTTCAAGCCCTGAGGGAAAGCAGCCTGGAACTTCTGCCCAGGCCACGCGGGGGTAACCAGCAACGGGAGAGCAGACAAGCTGGCTGGAGACTGCCGGGAGAAGCAAAAGTGGGGGACGGAATTTGACACTGGACCCAACAACTGTCCTTACGGGAGGACTTCCGTAACGAGCGACCACTATGAGACAGAGCAAAATAGAGGGCTAGCGGTAGGGCGGGTAGATCTATGAGTAGGGGTCGGAGTAGGGTTAGGGTTAATCTAGGCCTCTTCTTTATTTTACCACAATTTAATGTTTTGCAGTTGTTAGGTTTGATATCTTAGCTTGCCGCGAATCAAACGTATATAGATCTAGATGTAGGTCAGGCTCAATCAAATAAGGGGGGTGGGAACTACCGAAAAAGCGCCCAAACGTGTACATGAGACGGGTGTATTAGTTTAGTTTAAAAAATACCGTTCCCACCCACACTCTAGGTAGATTGAAGAAGGGGATCCAAAGAGAAGGGAAACACAGCCATCTGTGCGGACCAGTGCGACGGATCTCCAACCAGATTATGATGGAGACTAGATCTAGAAATGGCAGACAGACTGTGGGATGGGTCCTGACTGAAGGCTGAAGGCGAAGGCGGAAGGGGGGGGTGAGAGCAGAGACGGACATAAAATATGACATGCCGTTAAACTTAGAAATGACGCATCTTTCTGATTGGCTGCTAATTTTAGTAATGTAATGTCATCACTTCCTGGGATACCCACATGGAACGACGTGTTTTCGGTAACATTTCGGATTTTCTAGCCTAGATCTAGATCTAGAATCTAGATCTAGATTCTAGATTAGATCTAGATCTAGATCTATTAGGCCTACCTGGACATGATGGAAGACCGCACGAAAATTGCCGTAAAGACGCAGGAGGACTAGATAATATCTAGATCTAGATATCTAAATTTAGATCTACCAACCCCCCCCCCCTCCTGCATGTTTAATCACTAATACATTTTAAAAAATAAACAACTTCAAAGTCAAAGCAACTCTACAAATTAGGCCTATAATTTATGGAACTGTTGGTCAGTCGGGAGGAGGAAAAGAGAAAGAAAAACTGTCCGGGACCGGAATCGAACCGCTCCAAAAGTCATTGCTCGACATCAAACGCAGACGTGCTATCAAATCAGCTATCAGAACTTCCGAAAAATGGTGTAGATTAAGCATAATATATACATAGACACTTCCATCTTTGGTGCCGTGCGGTTGTCTATACTTAGATGTAGTCACGTGATCGGAGGGGTATCCTGGTCTGACGTCAAACAAGATGGGCGCCTTACCTAAAAATAGTTTGCATCATTTCTACTTTTAATCGCATGTTAAAATATGGGCCATGCCGACTGCAGTGACCCCAATCCCAACACAGTGGACAAGTAAGACAAGAAGTAAGTAATTGAGGTACAGATTTAGAAATATGCTGATGATTGAGGCAAGTAATGTGAGTAAGGTCATCTGTTACTCAAGTTCAAGTTCAAATACTGAGTGGATCATGTGGCTCCTGCTTGCTCTTATCGATAATAGGGGATTCACGATAATTCAGGCTTCAAATGTGGACAATTTGTTTCAATAGCAGCTTTTTCGCTCTAACAGACAAAAGGAATACATTGAATACGTTCAAAGTATTGAGCATATAATATAATTTAGACTTCATAACGAAAACTACGTCTACAAATAAGATAATTTGGAAAAAATGCTCACTCGCTGCGGGTTTCTTTGCCTTCGGACCCATGTTGATGTTGGAAAAGACCGGAACAGGGAGCCCACATTGCAGATCACGGAGGCCGCTATTGTGAAGAGCTCAGAATGTCCAGATTTCTTTCCTCTGCACTGAGAAGAACTCCTTTACTTCGCGGATATGACAACTGGTCTTGCATGTTAGGCCCTACTGGTAAAACCCGCTGTAACAACGGTACTTCGCGGAGTAAATGTTTTCTTCCACTAGGCCTATATAGTATAGAAGGCGTTGGCTCAGAGACTTGCTTGCAGTTGCATTGCTCTTTGTCGTGTTGGTGTTACTTCAGTTGTAAATGACTACTAGATCTAGATTCTATACGTGACAACTTAATCTCAACACAGTTGCGAATGTGATGTTCCTCTTTTGTAACGAACTTTGTTAAAGACTGAGGACACTCAACAAAAATACTTTGCCGTTGCCAAACACAGTCCTCTCTTCTTGTCGAAATTAGTTCCATTGGTACTCCCAGTTCCAGCAGCTTGACAAGTTGATTTTGATTATCTTCCTGATCCTGCCGGGCTGTACTAGAATATTTCTGGACCTAGATCTAGATCTAGAATCTATCAACACCTACAAGAATCTCTACAGTTACTTTACTAGATCTAATAGGTTTCTGTCGGGGAATAGAGGGGAAGAAGTTGCCAACATCTGATCGAGTAGCAATCTTGTGTCACAGTGTCAGGAAAAGAAGAGTCATGAATCGCAAACCGATCGTACAAGTCAACGATGCTTTTCCTCAGAGAAAACGAATTGCTCACCAATCTCGAGGTAAGAATAATGTTGGTAGATCTAGATCTATATGGTTAATTACAGTACCACCATGTCCATATATATCATGAATGCTATGATAGCAGCTAGGGTATTTTTTTACTTTCCCTCCCGTCTCACACTCAGCTACCAGTTGTCTATTTTCTACTAAATATTGATGCGCTGAACACGAATATCAACTTCATTTCCGTCGCAAATTAATAGTTTTTGAAATATTTGATTGTTTTTAACCGAGATAGACATGCTTTGGACCAATGGCAATGGGGGGGGGGGGGGGGGGGGGGTTCCAGGGGGGCCTGCCCCACTGGGGTAAAAGAAAATCTGGGGGGTTACAGGGGGGCATGCCATTCTAGATTCTAACTACATATTATGACATATAAAAATTATAAACAACATGTCATATTTATAGGCCTTCGCAGTATAATCCACATATATAGATTTATATATCGACAGCCGATATATTGACATTTTGACATAGATCTAGATCGACATATTTTTCAGATTCCAAAATTTTTCCTTCAATATCTTCACTAAACAATTTCTCACGACTTTTTTTTCGACCCACTCTGCTTTATCGACATACTCCCTGGGTACCTGGCGAAGCCCACGAACATAAATGGGGGGAAAATCCACGCTAATGGTCATCACAATAGTTCTTCGTTAAGTCCACATACCCGCCAAGTAGCCTATTCAACACACCAGGCTTTAGTAGGTCATTATAGGGCCTACACACAGTGTAGTCTCCGACACAGTACAGTGCCTCAAAGTAAGACATGAGTGTCTAGGGTGCTGGGCATCACCTCTCTAACCCCACTCCTGATTGTTCACTTTCCTTCCCCATCCCATTCTTAGTCTGTCGCTGGCAAGTGCCTTGGTCTGTGACTGTGAGTCAGTGCCTTGTCTTTCCATTTTCCCCAACAAGGGACCATAAACAGGCCTCCTACAACAAAGTTTGCGCTGGTGTGTAGTGTGCGCCTCGCGCTGCTCGTCTTTGGTACTGTAACTCCAACCCCCCCCCATTTCCCTCTCTGCCTCTTGTTAGTTTCACTGTGTAGTTGTGCAAGAATCAAGGGAAGCAACCAGCTTTAAAAAGTAGTATTGCCTTTTTTACCACTGACCTCCCCTTGTTTTTCCTTTATATTTACATTTATCGACGTTTTTGCATATCGACATCAAGTGTTTCTTAAAACATGTCGATATTATAAAAGCGGATTATAATACTGTAGGCCCTAATTATTTTTATAAAGTCCCATTTTGTCTAAACTAGACTACACTCTCTGTATTTGTTGTGTGTTAGTGTTAGTTATAGCTTGCACATTAGTCTGTAAAGTAAATGTAGATATTGTCACCGTGTACATTTTTTGCGGTCTCATTGAAGCTGTTAGAACTTTTCATGCTCTTAAAGTCTTTGCAGATGACACTTCGGCTCAAGAATTAGTAATTATTTTACATATAAACGGTAAAGCGTCTTTTTTATCTCAATTCCTTTCACAGACCAGGTAAAAGGAAGCTCTTCCAAGAGTGTGGCGCAAATTCATAGTAAGGCCCCGAAGGAACTTGAAGTCTTGAAGCAGTTTGATTTGACATTAGAATTCGGACCATGCATCGGTAAGATAATAATTTCAATCTTTCACTTGTAACTGATCTGATAAAAGACGTGTGAATGGAGTTTGAATGTTTGTATTATAAACTAAATAGGTTAATACAAGAAACTGCTGATTGTGAGACTTTTGTGTATATAGGCCTCTATTCTTTGAGTGTGACATTTTTTAAACAACCTAGTTGGATTTAGAATACCGAGTCTTGGGGTATCATTTTACAGCCCCAGGCTTTACTTTATAGGACAAAAAGAATCTCATTCAGTAGGGAATGGAAAAACTTAAACCACGTCTGCCTTGACCTTGACTTTCTGCATGTTCCTTCCCATAGTTTCTACTTATGTTGTGTGTCGTAATATTAACGTGTGTCTTTATACCTGGAGTAAATAGTTCATCTGATATTTTTCCACATTTGATATCAAATGGCTTTTACTTTTTAAAAAAAAGGATTCTACCTTCCCAGTCCAGAAGACTACTTTTGCAGGCAATGAAAAAATAGTTATTAAGGCTGAGGTTATTTCAGACACTTACAAGGGATCTATGGCTTTAGACCACTTTCTCCAAAATGACAGAGCCCAAGAAAATGGAAAACTGAGAACTAAGGAAAATCTCTTTATATATTTAATCCATGTTCTAAATGAATCAGAATACTCTCTATATGCTTTGGAAAAAGATTACATGCTCTGCAGTCTAGCATGAAATGAAGTGAATTGATGTTGTTGAATTTCATGCCTTTCACTTTCATCTGGGTTTCTCATTAAACTTTGTTTGCATTTTTGTTTTCAGGCATATCCAGGATGGAAAGATGGCAAAGAGCACAGAATTTTGGACTGAACCCTCCGGTAGAGGTTAGAGACATCATCAATCAACATTCGGACGATGAAATTTACACCCAGTGGTAAGTTATCCCTCTCTTGATATGGTCTACGTTTGGCTTAAATCAAGAAGATTTTAGATTTTAAAAATTACAGCTGAATCTGCTTTAACCCTATCTGTACTTCATGTTTTACTGTCGTATACATACTTCATGGGGAACTCTGTGCCACCACTTTCCAAAGAGGAAATTTACTCGTTAATCCGATCCGTACGCTTTGCATAGCAGTCTGTCAAAATGATTTTTTGAAAAATACTGAAAGTTTCAAAGAGATCTTCGCATTAGAAGTATTTTAAAATGTGAAAAATACAACCCCGGGGAGCAAAATGACCGCGGGGCATACGGATAGGGTTAAGGGCCACCTATATTAAACAATCACTGTAAAAATGACCACTTCTCACTTCACCCCTTTTCAATGTAATAATGACACTGTGCAAGACCTCCACCTTACTAAGACAACCACTTTAAATTTCTCCTAAACAATGTGTAGCCGTCTTGGACAGTTTTCCCTGTATGTTGTATATTGCTTCTTAAGAAGTATAGGCAGATAACAGCATTTAGAGAATCTCATAACCTTGAAAGTGTTGAGTGAAAACATTTGGAATATAATATATTTAAAACTAAATATTTTTGTTTTTAAAAGGGCTTTGTTTCATCTAGCTAAATGTCAAAAAGTTCATATCACAGAGGCAATATCCTAAAGCAATGGGTTTCGATCTGTTTACAATAAAAATACATTTGTGAAGTGTGCTGACAAAACGAGTTACTTCTCAGATTCAAGCCATAAGGAAATAGATACAGTATACTTATAGGTGAAGTTTTCACAATTTATAAGTATAAAATAATAGAAGGACAGGTTATGGTTAAAGAATATGGCATCAATTGAAAATCTACAATTTTGACCTTAATGTCAATTTTTAGCCAATATCTCCATTTATGGATTGCGAGAAGTAACTCATTTTGTCAGCACGTCTCACATTTAGATTTCTTTTCATCTTTCATGTTAGCCACTCCTGTGAGTCAAATGTGTGACCCTTTAAAATTTTGTAGAGTGTAGGTCCATTTTCCTGAGGATGTAATTGTTGATAGAAACATTATAAAGTTTAACTGTTTTTTATCATTTCAAGCCCTTGTACTTGTTCTTTGGCGAATACATTTTAAAAATCAACTGAATTGATGGAAAAATATTACCACTATATTTTTTCTTTAATGATTCATACTTCAAGTTGTCTAAATGGCTCTGACTTTAACAAATTGTATTGTTCTATTTTGCAACAGCCTGTGGAATGACTATTCCTCTCTGAAGTAAGGAATGCAGAATGTTTAAAGGTCTGAGATCATCATCTGCCGTCCCAAAAGAAGTGTGCAAGTGGTCCGTAGAACGATAAAATTGGAAAACAGCGTCTTTTTTGACAGTGATGACATCCATTCTTTCACTTTGTTGATGCAACTGTCAAATTATGATCTTGTTTCATGATTTCAGCTCTTTGAATTGCTGTTTTAACTGTTTAGTGGACATCGCTGTATCTGTACTGAAAATATGAAGGCTTTTGGAGGCTATTGTTCTTAACTCTCCACTTGGGCTGGTGTTTGATTTAATCATTTAATTTCAATCCCTGTCAGATAAGATCCATTATTATATTAGTGGTGTGGATGAAACAGAAAATCTGCAAGGGGTGAACTACGAGCTTAGTTTGTCGGGGTAATGTTTTACTTTTACTGTTTAACTCATTATTTTGTTATTTATGAAAATTAGTTCTTCATCTGATTGTGTTTTTAAGTCTCTTTTGTGTCTATCATTCCACAATATGTTTGCTGAACAGATTTTCAGTATATATTTGAATGTTATCTTCACAGACGTTGCCGTGTTTTTTGCTGTAGACAATGTCTTTGCAGTTTATGTAGACCTGGGTGTATTGGGTAATGGTAGTTAACAGTTTTGCTGTTGCACACAAAAGATGTGAGTTTGATTTCACAGAGAAATGATTTCATTGAATATATCCGTCTGTCTGATGCGATGTTGCATCTCACTCAGCTAAGGATGCCCTGGATTGGCAAGGTTGAAGCAGTCTGCCTCAAGCCTGATATGAATTAAGTGGATTGCGTCATAGAACATATTTACCCTCAATTTACAATCTCAATCAGTACTACTATTAGCCCTACTATACTCCCTGCCCAATTTACTGTTTAAATGAACATCTTTTGCTTTTTTTATAAAGGTGAAGGAATGCTTGGAACTTCAGTTTATTGGTTACTTACTTGTCGTAAATTTGGTAGGCTATCACTTTGATTCAAAGCAACAATTTCTGTTTTTATTTGATAACCCGGTGAAATGCTAAGTTTTATAGCATTTTCAGTAATTTGAGCAACTGAATTCATACATCATGACCTTTAATTATGTTGTGCGATTGTAAGTTTTGATATATTGAGATTACACTGATGTTTGAAACGGTCCCTTTGAATGACTAGAAGATTTGATCAATTGTGAAAAATTACATTTTTGTCATGACAGTGATAGCAAACCATCTTGAGCTTAGCAGTATTATGACCTAATGTGCCCTTCTCTTGTGCCATTTAAAGGAGTGTTTTTGAAAGAGGTCTAAATTAGTATTTTATGTGGAACATTCTGTGATCAACTTGAAGAGATTACATTCTTTTCGGCTCTGAAATGACCTGAGACTCAGACCATTTTCTTAATATAATCATCAATATTTTGTGATTGCAGTTAAAAAAAAAAGAAGATTTTTTAACAGGTTTCCATGAATTTAATTCAATGTTTCTAAAAAGGTATAGACCTATTAGGTTCAAAGAGGAGATTTTTAAGTAACAGAAACCTGGCCTTTGGCTATTTTCCAAAAATCAGTCAGACAGAATTTTTAATAAGAAGAGAAGAAAAAAATAAAAAAAGAATAAAATAGGCTACCTGTTATTTGTTTTTAAAAATCTGTAAATAGTGCATTCTTTGTTTATTTTTAGTTTCTAGATTCTGCAATCTTAATATATATCAAATCAATCTGTTTGGACTTCTCTATTGACATTCACCCCTTGGCGCTCATATGACCGTATGCAGTTGCGAGCATCGTAAGACCTTACTAAAACTAAAGCATAATTTATCCATCTTTAATTAAAGAAGTGGTTTCTTACTGTTGGAGCACTCCTCTTCACTTTTTGTTTGCCCTCTTAAGCTTTTGCATGATTAAAATTGCCATACTCTTATTTTTTTATACACTTTGTATTAGATTATAATACATACCTGTAATTAATGCTGTTATTATGTTTGTTTGTACAAAAGCTTTACAGTAAAACGACTGTTTTTATTTTTATGCAGAATGGGATTTTTATATTTTCTCCTTATGACAGGTTTTGTTGTCAGAACTTATTTTATCTGCAAGATTGCTCATTGCTCGTCTGTGAAGACATAGTTTATTGATTATTTTGAAACCATAAAATCACTATACATGATATATATGATATATACCTTGTATTCTGTTCTAAAATACCTTTGTATAATTACTCGAAATCATTGCTTACTTTTAGGGATTTACAAAGTACTACAAGCGTTCTTCCATTCCTAAGCTAGTGTTGTCTGTAGGATAAAGTAAGTTTAACTAACTTTGCTTCATTAGGGATAGATTTAATTTGTCTGGTTTGATAGACTAGATCTACGGAGAATTATTTTGTAAAGAAAAGTACAGTCTTGCATACACTTCTCTCAGCAAACATGTACATAACGAAACACGCACACAGAGAACAGATTTCAGGTCAGGAAATTTTTCACGAATAAGTCTATTCTTTGTATTTCTATTTACTTACTAAGAGTGAAATTTGTACATGATAACACATGATAACGATTTCCATTTCCTGCCAATTTCACGATATGTGCATGCTAGATTGTAGTCTGCTTCCAATACCATGTTTTGTGGGCAATTTTTTGTTCATTGTATT
This sequence comes from Aplysia californica, assembly GCF_000002075.1. NCBI lineage: Eukaryota > Metazoa > Mollusca > Gastropoda > Aplysiida > Aplysiidae > Aplysia > Aplysia californica. The sequence continues at coordinate 746,836 of NW_004797361.1, forward strand.
ACCTGTGTCAAGATTTAAAAATTACATAATATGTATTTGATTTGCAACAGTGCAATAAACATTCAAGTTTAAAATTTTTGTTCTTGTATCATACTATTTTGATAAAAGCAAATTTATATTTGCCTACAAGCTCGAATGACTGCTTATACTTAATAACTTATATGATTAAGTGTGTGTGTGAGTGTAAATGAATTTCTTCTCGTGTTGTGTCCATCTTTTGAAAAAACATTTTGCTTCTTCAAGCGCCTGTGGCTGGTGGACAGTTTGTTCAGAGTCGCCTGCTTCTACAACTTTTTTTTTCAATGTAACTCTCTGTATGTGTAGTTCTGTGGTCCGACACTGCTCTTGTCAAATCTGGCAACTCGCTGCAAAGCATAAATTGACACATTATGATAAGCTTTGCAAACATTTTGGCATTGATGTTTTCCTATCCTTAAAAAAGAAAAAAAGATATCATTTGCACTTTATGGCTTTAGAACCCCCTTCATCAGCACAATTATTAATGGTGTCTAGTAAGGCGTTAGTATAGCAGACTACCATCAGCAGAAGGCCAAAATCAAAATCAATGTTGCCACATTTTTCGAACCATCAAGTTTTTAGGAAGAAAACAGAGTAGTAGAACATAATGTGTGAATAATGCTTTTCTTTGCCCCAAAACAGCGCGCCCTCAAGCATTTTTTAATTACCCGAATGCGAGAGAAAAAAATGTTTATCGAGTACCTCGCGGTCTTTCTGCTGGGGTGTTGAAGTTAAAGTTGTGTCCGTCTCAGCCAGGGTTGGCTTTGACAGACGCAGTGGTGAAAGCCCGCCTCTGTGAACGATCTAAATTATGTGGCGTAAATAACGCCAAGACTAAAAAAAAGAAGCTCTCAGAGAAAAAAAAAAAGAATATATATACAATTACTGATAAACATTTGTTTGAGAGGCGTCAGCTCGAATCCATACATGTACATGTATTGGAGAATATTGTAACAGGCAAGTTTGATGGAAAGAGAGGCAGAGGCAGACAGAGGGAAAAGATACTGGGCAAGATGACAACATGGCTAGGAGCAGCAAGAACAACAGACACCATTACTGCAACGCAAGACAGAGTGAAGTGGAGGTCCATGATCGCTCACGCCAGTCGGCAAGGCACCGGATGATGATGATGATGATAATATATGAAAAAGTTTTCCTTCGAAAAGGGAGTGAATATGGAGACCCCGAGTGAAAAAAAGCTGCAATCGAAGAGATATTCAAAACGTCATCCCTCAGTAGTGGTTGTTTTGTTGTTGTTGTTTTTCTTGTAAGCGTTTCACGGTCCTCGCAACTGCATAAGGTCATGAATATGATCGCACGAGGCATATTTAAACATTTTCAGTGTAGTAGGAATTAATGTTTAATTTTGCCAAGTTGGCGACCAAAGTCTGCTCTTATCGATTTTGGACCACCAAGGGATCTTTAACGTGCGCAACTTGCACACGGGACTTCCGAGATTTTTCGCCCTTATCCGAGAAGGCTAGATGTTAGATCTTTCTTATCTTAAGTTCAGCGGTGTGGCTGAAAGACAGCCGTTAGACGGGACCAAGGAGTAGCTGTAGGAAGACTGCAGAAAGAGGAGCCAGATGATGGGGCAAAAAAGGGGGGAGGGGGGGGGGTAGAAAGTGGAGACGAAAGCAGACGACAGAGCATAGTTAAAGAGTAGGAAAGAAGGTGAAAGGTATAATTTTTTAAGTAAAAATTTTGTCAACGCTGTTAGGTTTCGAACCCGGGACCTATTGGATGAGAGGCGAACACCGTAACCTCTAGACCACGAGAGCCCGCGTTGTGCAGTCTGGTCAAATCTTGTGGCGCGGGAGTGAAAATGTGTTTTGTTTGCGTTCCTCGTTTTGGTGCAAGTGGCCTCACACACACACACACTCACACACACACACACACACACACACACACA
>NW_004797361.1:749529-757641 GCF_000002075.1 Aplysia californica
CCCCACACACACACAATACATATATCACATACACTCTTACACACACGTACGGGGGCTCTCGTGGCCTAGAGGTTAAGGTGGTCACCTCTCATTCAAAGGTCCCGGGTTCGAATCCGGGTAGCGACCGAAATATTTTCTTCTCTAAAATTGTCTCCTTACACCTCCTTTCCTGCTCTCTTGCATGCAATGTTCTGCTTTCGTTTCCACTTTCTGCCTCCACCCCCTCACCTCCTTTGCCCCATCCTCTGGTCTCTTGACTCTTTCTGCAGCTTTTCTACTCCTTCTCCTTGGCTGTTTTCTTTCAGCCACACCCCTGACCTTCTCGTAGGAAAGATCTACACCTAGCCTTCTCGGACAAGGGCGAAAAATTTTGGAGGGCCTGTGTGCAAGTTGCGCACGTTAAAGATCCCTTGGGGGTCTAAACCCGATAAGAGTAGGCTTCGGCCGCCACCCGAGCAAAATTCAAAATTTTCTACCAACTGAAAATGTTTAATGTGTCCCGCGCGCTCATATTATTATGACCTTAGGCTCTGGCCACATTGCGAGCAGAGCGGGCACAGCAGTGCGGAGCTGTTTGGGGCGCTAACATTGGGTGCCCACACTGCAAGCAGAGCGGATCGGGCGATGCAATGCAACGTCATATTATGTGGCATTATATTTTCATATTAGTTTCAGTTGCCCATGGATAGGAAATGATTGGCGTTATTTGTCCTGGTCGACGAGGAGACTCAACAGATTAAAAGCAAGAAAGAAATGGGTGCACCCGAACATCTGACTGCAAATTCTCCCATTGATATCTCTGAATAAAAAGAGGATACAGTGAAAAAAGGATCGGAGTAATACGAGGGAGAGGCATCTAATTTCTTTGTAAAATTCCTTATTAATTTTCTCTCATGCTTTATCCAGTTGTGGTGAATGGGAAAGAGGAACATAATAATAATCATAGAATCCTCAGCGTGTTTAAAAGCAAATCGACGATAATATCTGAGTTTTGCAATAAACAGAGAGTTGTAAACACGTAACTAAACTCACGTACACACGCATACGCGTGAGCTCTCTCTCTCTCTCACACACACACACAAACACACACACACACACACACACACACACACACACACACACACACACACACACACACACACACACACAGAGAGAGAGAGAGAGAGAGAGAGAGAGAGGGGGGGGGGGGGTTGGCGAAGGGAATGTTGGGGCTAACGATGTGGTCGGAAAGTATAATTATGTTATTATATAATTGAGAAGAGATCATGTAACGCCTTATGTGGAAGAAGAGTTTAGAGTATAAATTAAATTCATAGTGTAGCGACTAAGGCCTAGTTACTCGACACCAGCCTGCTAAAGTAACCCAGTTAAACGAATGTTGTTTTCTTATTAATTCGTGCATGCGTATATAAAGCGCTTGTAAATAAACTTAAGATCTTATTCGTCTGTGCTTAGTTCACAACCCGACAATCTGTCAAGTCTCTACTATAGTTTATTCTGCTTTTCATCACCCTTTTCTAAGCTGTCACGTACTTTCTTTTTTCTTTCTTATTATTGTTATTGTCACTGAATGTTGTGCAGAAGGGAGAAAATTTCCAGCGTTTTCGAGCGCAATCAAATCTGGTTTATTTATCTTAGCTCGCAAAGCTTGAAAATTTACTCACGTCTGCATGCAGGACACGCATGAGCACGCACACTAGATATATCTATTCATTCTTCTCTAAAACATGCCCTTTGTGTACACTCATTCATCTCTCTATCTTTCTCTCGCCCCCCCCCCCCCACACACACTTTCTCTCTCTCTCTCTCTCTCTCTCTCTCTCTCTCTCTCTCTCTCTCTCTCTCTCTCTCTCTCTCTCTCTCTCTCTCTCTCTCTCTCTCGCTCTCTCTCTTTCTCTTTCTCCCCTCTCCTTTCTCTTTCTCCCCTCTCTTTCTCTTTCTCCCCTCTCTTTCTTTCTCTTTTTCGTTCTCTATCTCCCCCTCGTACACCTTTCAGCCCGGGTTGTCCTCGCCAAATTCAGTCGGAAGCCCGCCTCCTGAATAATCTTTAAAAAAAACAACAACAACTCCTCCTCCTCCTCCTCCTCCTCCTCCTCCTCCTCCTCCTCCTCCTCCTCCTCCTCCTCCTCCTCCTTCTCCTCCTCCTTCTTGTTCTTCTTCATTTTCTTCTTCTGTTGTTGTTTTTGTTGTCGTTGTTGTTGTCACCATTATTAATGACAAAAGAAGAACAACAGCAACAACAACAGTAAAAAAACAAAACAACAACCCACAAAATAAATACAGAACAGGGATGCATATAGTTCGAACAAAAACCACAGCAACAATACCTGAACCCTGTGTCTGCCTGACACATTTTTGGGAAATAACAAGACAATAATGTTCTTTTTAAAAAAAATTGTTTTTTTCAAATGGAAAAACCAGGACACAGCCATTGCGCAGAAATTAGCCTTTGTTGTGATAACTGACTTCCTGTGCTGGTTCCCGATAGGAGTTATGGGTCTCCTGTCTCAGGCTGCGGTTCCAATCCCAGGAAAAGCGAATGTGGGGGCGACGATCTTCATCCTGCCTCTCAACTCTGCCCTTAACCCGTACCTCTACACGTTACCGGCCGTGGGGCAGAAGCTAAAGCAGTGGCAGGCAAAACAGGACCCGAACAAGGCAGTTTCTCCAGGTTTCAGGCTTAGGCCCACAGACCTGCAAAAGAGAAACATGCCCGGCGGCTCAAGGCAAAGCGAGTTTATCTGCAGAAGGAGCTCCGGGTCTGCTTGTGACACCGCTGATGTCATCAAGTCCAATGCTTGTCTTTACAAGCTCCGAGCCTGGTTATAGGACGGGGGATCACAAGAACCACTGTGACAGACATCTTGTCTCGCTTTTCAGATGAACAAACTTGTTTCACAGTAGATCAATAGATGAGATGAGATAAGAAAAGATAAGATGAGATAAGATAAGGTAATATGAGATGAAATGAGATGAGATGAAAAGAGATGAGATGAGACGAGATGAGATGAGATGAGATAAGACATAATCGTACGCAGGAGACCCGAGTTCGATTCTCAGGTGGGGTGAATTTTTATCGGGTATCCCAGTCTTTTTATTGGGATGTTATTGTTATTGTATCCGTTTGAATACCTCTTGTACTATTCTTTTACCCACTTTACTTTTTCTCGTTTCTCACCTTGTCTCTTTTTGTAATGTTCAAAGTTTCTTAAAGGCATCTCGATTCGTAGACGTTTCATGTACCATAATATTGTATTCTTAAAACTACTGTTTAGTACACTGAGGTTGTACGTAATGATGTCAGTACAAAGAGACGATTTGAACAGTCAGGGACTGACCTATTAGTACTATTATTATGGAAAGAGGCTTCAAAATGGAATTAAGAATTACAATATGATGAAGACTTGGCCCAGTGACAGAATTATGCAATATATCATGATAAAGAGATATGTGCACATCCTGTACCTTTTCATTATTATGGAAACTTTATTTAACCCTATCCGTACGCCCTGGGGTCATTTTGTACCCCCGCGGTAGTATTCTTCACATTTTAGAATACTTCTAGTACGAAGATCTCTTTGAAACTTTCAGTATTTCTCAAAAAATCATTTTGACAGACTGCTACGCAAAGCGTACGAATCGGATTAATGAGGAAATTTCCTCTTTGTTGAAAGTGGTGGCACCGAGTTCCCCTCGTCGTATGGATACGATAGTAAAACATGACGTACGGATAGGGTTTACAAATGAGTGTTTTATGTGATGTAATGTGGATCAATGGCCTTAAACACTGAATAAACGAATTGCTTCTTTCTTACTTATTTACTTACTTACTTACTTATAAATAACAAAGCCATTTAATAATGTAGATCATGAAAGAAAACTGAAGTCAAGGGAATCAAATTTTTAAATATTTTATTGACTATCCACATTGTGAGACACAGATACCAATTATATCCACAAACTACTTGGGTGACGGTAAAGCTCACTGAGAGCAAACTAAACCATTCTCCCAGCTTTGAAATAAATCATCATCAACAACCATGAAAAGGTGAAGAAAAAAATGTACACCTGTGAAATGTTAATGGTGGGGAAGGAAGTAGAGAATATTTACATACATCATGTACAAAGTGAGAACCTCAATGATATTTTTGTGTAGCGATATAGTACACTGTATTGTAGTATGAACAGAATACGGGAAGTAAGGCAAACTTAAACTTAGACTAACATTTCATATGGTTTTCCCATTTGTTTATTTATATGTTGCTAACCAATAGGTCGCATAGCTGCCAACCAGCATGTAAAAAGTGTATAAAATACGTTATTCGGTGTCTGACTATGAAAGTTCGTTTTCATATAGGTAAATGCGTACTGCGTATTCTCTACTATCTAATATTGCTCCTCCCTGACATGCCGATGTTGAAAAAAAGATTATGAACTTTCAAGACTGGATTTGTGAATAATGATGAGAAGAAAGTCCATTAGCTAATAGGAGGAGAGATCTTTTGCTGCAAGTGTACTTTGAATTACTTGAATTCATAAAATGCAGAAAAGGATGTGGGTGAAGGGTTTGAAGGGGGGGGTTAACGTGGCCAACGTCCAACGTCTTAACCCATCATCTTGACCCATGGTCTTGACCCTTTGCATGTGTAGAGTTTGTTATTTGGTTTTGAAATGTTGGCAGCTATGAGGTCAATATTTTTACTGAAAATGAAATTGGTGAAAGAAAAGAATATCAGTAACAACACTAGTAAGAATAAGAATAAGAAGAGATAAAAAGCTCAAAAACAGATCAAATAAAATAAAAAATTTCATATTCATAATAATTTTAAAAAAAAACAACCTTTAGAACAACCATGTTTGACCTCTGGTAGACTTACCTAACCGTTACAGGGGAAGCAATTCAAAGACAAAACAACTCAGAATCCCAAATACCAGGTGAAGTGTGCCTCTGGTAGATCATACTTCATTTTTCTTCCTCTGTTATTTCTGTCTATCCCAACTATCTGTCTTGCTTCTTCCCTGCACCAAAAGACCATTATTCTGTCAAGTACTGGTGTCCGAGGTGTAGCAGTAAGGGAGCTTTGCCATCGCATGCAAAAGACCCGAGTTTGATTCCTCAGTGTGAAAATGTTTTTATCGAGTACGTATCTCAGTGTTTCTACTGGGTTTTTGTAGTCCTCTCCTCTCAGCCCAGGTTGTCCCTATTAGGCAGGGTCAAAGCCTGTCTCCTAAATGATCTAAATTGCGCTGATGGGGATGAAAAAAAAAATTAAGAAAAAAATTATTTTTAAATAAAGAATCACAAGTCTCATCATATAGGAAGGAAAATTCAACATTGAGTTTATGTAGTATAGTTTACAGCAAGTTTAAACTACATTGTAGTTCTCATGACAAACAGAATTTTTCCCTTGAAAAGTTCAAAGAGTTGTAAATAATCTACAACTGAGAATGAAGTGTACAAACAGTAACTGCGAATTCAGACCAAAGATCCACGACCGTCAGTGTCTTACCATCACAATTTATTTCTTCCATCTTATGCTAATGTTCAGACCTAAGTCTCACATCCGCTCGTTGGAGAGACTTGATGGTAATCCGTGTAGTTTGCTTTATGGCGGCCATAAAATTTCTGCCTTCAAGCCCCATGTAGCAGGGCGAGTGCAGCCAGGCTAGTTTTTCAAACCCAATTTTTGTCGAAATAGTTAAATCTTAAATCATATTACATACAATCCTGGTCAAACTTTGATACAAAAACATATCAAATGTAATAGAATTTGACCTTAGTTTGTCGATTCCTAAAAAGTTACAAAAATAGATCAGTCGTGTGACCTCAATTAGCCCACTGCCAAAAAACCACTCCAACGAACCAAGTGGTGTGGTATAAAGTATAAACACGATGACCTCAGTCAGCTACCATTCGTTACACAGATAGACAGATGTGGGTCTTTGATCTGAATATGCCTTAAAACTGCAAAAAGCGTTCGCCATCATGAAGTCACGGCTTCTGCTTGGGTCCCACTCGGGTCGGCACACAGAGGTGGGATAGGGGTCGGGTTGAGCTCCCCTCGCAGGAATTTGTCCACAAATTCTGTCGCAATATTTGTAGTGACCTTGACCTCTGAGCATGTGTAGACATTTTGTTCTGGACTGTCCAGGATGACAAGCAGTGGGCATGTGTCGTCCAGATCAGCAAAATCCCGAACGTTGTCGGAAAACTCGTCCTGAAAAGCACAAGAATGGAAATTTAACAATTTTCTTAGTTTTATATTAAATTTGAGACCAACTGAAGGTATTCAATAATATAATTCACAAATGTCGTAGTTGTAGTATTTGTATGGTAGGCTTCTTTCAATACATCCTGGTGTTAGGCACTGAGCACACTGCACGACTGAATGGCCTAGTTCTAGTCAGTACCTTTACTTTCAAAACTGCCCATAGATGCAATGATAGATATACCCCATCATTGAAACAGTCCTATATAGAAAACAGTCTCTGAGCAAAGAGGAAAATTGTATAGTGAATGAGTCCCACACTCCCATAGCCTCTTCTCTTATACTTCTACAGTGAATGGTTATGGGCGATATGAAGTTGGCATGTGGATTCAGCCACTTCCACAATCCATAAACATCTATAGAAAGAGATAGAAATCTTTCTGAACTTCTAATTTTCCTTACTTTGCCACTGCATAGGAGAAGTTCAGTGGAATGACCCCCCCCCCTCCCCCAGGCCCCTCCCCCAGGCATCAGACTAACCTCTCCAGCTGCAAAAAAAAGAACAAATTCTGCAGATTTCCTTTCCCTGCTTCCCCCTCCCCTCCCCCCCCCCCCCACACACCCGAATGCCAAAACACTGACTTACCTCTCCAGCTACAAAGAAGAACAAATCCTGCAGATCTCCTTTCTCCGCCTCTTTGTGAGCAGCCTCAGACAACACAGCTCTGCCTTGCTTCAGGCCCGCGTCAGTTCCATCTGTAACCACAGGACACAGGGATTACTAACAACATGGGAATATTATACAATAAAACAGTATTGAGTCAGCTTGCTAAATTATTACAGAATATAGAACATCTCACGGGCCAGCCGTTCAAATGTTCTTCTTAGCCCACAATTTTGGAGAAAAAAAATGCAGTTTCGTAATCTGTGATATTGGTCGCATATGTTTAAGAAATATTTTTTCGAAATTCAAATTGTTAATGTTAAAAAAGCAAGAAAAAATACTCAGTATAATTACAATTTGTTAAAGAAACAATTCTTTCTCTCTCCTGAGAAAAATTTGGACCCTGGGCTCAGTCAGTGCACCTGTTTTGTCTGTCTGTCTCTTTCTATGTGTCTCTCTAATCATATAATATATACAGTCGAACCTGCCTTAACGGAAACCTGTATAAAACGGGAACCTGTCTTAACGGAATCTCCCCGCTCCCCCCTTGATATTTTCCTCTTTAATTACCTGTAAAAAACGTAAACCTGTCCAACGCGGAAACGGAAAGAAAAATCCGCTCCCTTCCGAGGGTTTCACCTGTCTAAGACGGAAAATGTTTTGCCCGCCCAGCCCTGATTTGAGGCAAAACTCGCAAGTTTGGTTCCGTTGGCTCTAAACTTAACGCAATGGCCATGCCGCTGGGCAAGGAAGGGGAGTAGGGGTGCAATTTGGGGGTTGATGTTACCCATCATGTGAGCCCTGAGCGATGCAAATGGTCAGTGTAGTGTGGGTGTGAAATCTCACGACTGCCCGTGAGAGTGCTCGAGTAGCGAGCCACTTCGGAAACTTTCCTGGATAGCCAGAAGCCAAAGGTGTGATATTAGATTGACCAATGCCTGCCGCCCTGATCGTATGGCCAGCCGAGAAAAGAGTTCCTCGAATCGTTGTTACAATGATGACAGTGAGGGGTGGCACTGGTGGGTGGGGCTAAGGGTGGAAGCAAAGGAGATGTTCAAACGTTTCTGTTTTTAATTGGTCAAACAGTGGTCCTATGAAAGGCAAGCACTGGTGGTAATTGGATAAGTAAGACTAACGCATGTCATTATCAGACAGGATAGCAGTTGAGAGGTGTGAAGTTTTGACCACTGCTTGTCGATCGGACAAGCGATCCCTGATCCCACCGGCTGGGCCTTTGAA
>NW_004797361.1:757977-761003 GCF_000002075.1 Aplysia californica
TCTTGTTCTACCCTAATCGATATGTTCTTATACTATCACGCCATGTAGCCAGTTCCATGACCTCTCGAGATAGAGGCCCATAGCCAGAGATATCATTTAGCGCGACGCGTACATGTATTTGTTCAGCAAAGGGGATCCGATTACCTCATAATTTGCATTACTACACCGAGGGCACTATAGTTTGGCTATTAAAAATAATTTTTGGTAAGTGTTTTACAGCACTCACAACTGCGTAAGTTCATATCAGCGCGCGGGACACATTAAACATTTTCAGTCGGTAGGAAATTTTGAAATTTTCCCAGGTGGCGGCCGAAGCTTACACTTATCGATTTTAGACCACCAAAGAATCTTTGACATGTGTAACTTGCACACGGGACCCCCCGGGATTTTTCTCCCTTGTCCGAGAAGGCTAGGTGTAGATCTTTCCTACCAGAAGATCAGGGATGTGGCTGAAAGACAGCAGTAAGAAGGAGCCAAGTAGTAGCAGTAGAAAGGCTGCAGAAAGAGTCAGGAGCCCAGAGGAGGGGGCGAAGAGGGTGAGAGGGTGGGGAGCAGAAAGTGGAAATGAAAGCAGAGGACAGAACATTGATAGAGAGCAGAAAAGGAGGTGAAAGAAAAAAGAAAATTGTTCGAACCCGGGAGCCCCCGGCTATTGTTTAAGAGCCTGGTATTGACACCCTTCAATCAAGCAGTGCTCAAAGAGACACCCATTTGCTTTACATGGCACGAAGTTTGTACTGTGTGTAGTCAGTATTGTGTGTTGTAGCCATTATAAGTATTTTATTTACATTGTTTTCTAAATCTCTGTGCCGTTCTTAATGGATTGTTTTCACATGTATGACCTAGAGTATTTTATTCACAATTCTGTAGGTGGTTATTTTCTTGCACTATATTAGTGATTTGATTCATTGTGGGATTGAGCAGCTGCTGGAATTGTCCCCGACGTTCTCCTTTTTTTTCGCAAAACGGTGAGGAGCTAGGCTAGCTACAGATCTAGAACTTGTTTAAAAAGTGGTGACAACAGACAATATAATTTTGCATGAGCAAAATTTGTCATATCAAATTGATCCTGTTATCTTATACAGCAATGCAGGGAGTCTCCCAGGACTTAAATAAAGTGTACTTAAGACTTTTGCATACATTCTATGTGCATGTAACTGCCTGTTTTCATATTGTTCATATTTGTGGAATGTGCTCACAAAGGCTGCAAAGCCTTGCCTCCTCAACATAATACAAAATTTATTCTTTATTTTTACACTTAATTATACCCTTATGAAATAAATAGCAACTTAGTTACTGCAATGTCTTCTTTTGTATTACATCCTTACTCTGTTCGTCACCCTTTTATTACAAGTTCCTTAGGTATGATTCAAGTATTGGTTTGTTATGTCAGTAAAAGTAGATCTTGTAAAATCTTCACTGCCCTTTTAGAATTATTTGTTGAGAAAGAAACAGGGTACCATAATTTTGGACACTAGTTTTTAAGCAAGCACACGACGTGGGACTCTCACTTCTGCAATGTGCATTGTCTGCTGTATTGGGCTTCTATCTCAAAATGACCTACTTCGGGTGACATGGCTTGAAGTTCTGAGCATCTAGACCCTAATCTAAAGTGTCCTTAAAAAATCTACCAGTTCTAAATTAAGGGGTAAGTGTGTGGAGGAAGGGTGACAGAGAGGGTTGAGGGGGGGGGGGGGTAATCTAAAGTGTCTTATTTTCACCCACCCTCAACCAAAATGCATAGATATCTATGTACATGAATATGGCATTAATTAACAGAATTGCACCTAGTTGAAACCCAATATGACAAAATATTCACTGAGTATATTGCTACATTTCATTGGTCATTTTTTCTCAAGATCAGCGACATTTCTTCCTCAACAGGTTTATACAGTACGAGTATTACAAAAAAGCTGACCAAGCATGTTGCACACCAACCACCTAGATTCTATGCATATTATTTACACAAGAAGGTACAATTGTAAAAAGAATGACACAGCTTTTTTACTCTCTGTTGAAAAATTATACTTTCTGGGCTAAGTACATTTGAACAGCTCGATGACAATATGTGCCCCTGAAAACAAGAGTGATTTAACTCCACTTTCATCAATTCACTTAAAAAACGGGATTTTTTAAATTTTCAGATGCACTAGAACAATGACTATGAATTAAATTCCGGTCCAAACTACTTGAAACTCTTTCAAAATAACCATCATAACAAGTGTGGGCCTTTATTTGACTAAGAGATGTGACATAGTTCTATTACACACAAGTGCTTAGTCAATTTTGACTAAAAGTGGAGATACACCACTCTTAATCTTATTGTTATGTGCACCTATTATTAAGGTCAGTAACAAACACCCTCACCTTGCACTGTGGGTCTTGAGCCAGGGCCTGTCTGCCTCCCATGGTGATCACACTACCCTTCTCGTCCACCAGGACCAGCATAGGAATTCCTGAACAGATGTTGGCAAAAATAATAATAATAAAAACCAAACCAAACCAAATAAAAAACAACAACATTACAAAACATAACATAATAATACGTGGACGGCAGATATCGTAATCACGTCAAGTTTTGCGACATTCAGCGATGACAGAACACGGAAAATAACCCTGGGTCAACAAAATGCCGGTAAAATAAATTTCATGGTTATCCCCCTTGCGTCACAAAGGATGATGTGTTGTGTGGGCTTTTCTCGCAGTTATAAAGTTATAACTTTAAAAAAGCAAACAAACCAAAACAACATTATTATTTACTGAGCTTTGCCTATCAAAGGAAATTGTTCATCCCCACCCCCCTTTCCTAACTCAACCCTGTGATAAAAATATTATATGTTTAGCTATCCATGAGAAAACTTAAATAGTTTTGGGGTTCTAAAAGCACGTTTCTAAGTCTTGCTTTCATAAATCTACTCTCAATAGGCCTATATGTTTGTTTGTGTGTTTGTGTGTTTGTGTGTGTGTGTGTGTGTGCGCGCGCGCGCGCGCGTGTGTGTGTGTGTGTGTGTGTGTGTGTGTGTGTG
>NW_004797361.1:762289-763877 GCF_000002075.1 Aplysia californica
TCTCTCAATGTATGTCTGTGTGTCTGTCTGTCTGTCTGTCTGTCTGTTTGTCTGTCTGTCTGTCTGTCTATTGGAACGATGTATCCAAGTCAGTTCACATAAACCCACATTCGGAATGATCTTAATTTTGTTGAAGAGGGCGAGCGCAAAACACTTGCTATCATAACAGTTACGTCTAAAGCTTATTGACGAGGTTATTGATGAAGTGTCATGACGCCTTAAGCTTAAACACTTTCTGAAAAGAAAATCCGACAGACATTCAAGCAGATGTCGAATCCAGGACTTCCAGATAAAAAAGCGAGTGTCTTATCTCTAAACTCTTTCTAATCGTAGAAAGAAGATTCGTATTATATTTTTACAGGACGTTTTGTTCCCGTAAGCAAAGTGACATCTGTGTAAAATTGAATCCCCCCCCCCCCACCCCACTCCCGAAAAAAGTCAGCCGAGTAAATGACTCAAGTATACGTCAAGTTAAATTGGAGAAATCTCCAGGTGGTTATAACAGGCAGATGCAAACGCACACGCAGACAGGGCTGGCCGGCGCATCTCCAGAGGTGCTGTGAGAGTATAAAGAAACGAAACTTCATTGACGCTTCGAAGCATAAAGCCACTATTCGCGCTATTCGAATACTGTGTGCGAATATATATATATTTTTCGTTATTGGCTCTTTTTATAACTGTACATGGAAACACAATGATGTGTGAGTTTTTTTAGCGTCTGAGCGGAGAAATGGAGAACCACGACGACCGACGTCTGTTTCAGATGTGGCTCTTTCTGGTGATGGTGATGATTGCACTGAGAAGCATAACATTGTTTTAGAAAAAAAACTCTTGTTAGCTTCACTTATCATTTGTCTCGTAATCAGCAGGTACACAGTATTTCTGTATTTACTTCAGTGATTTTAGATACGTGCTGTATTTTTTCGATGGTTTGAGAAAAATGAGACGAAAATCCCATTGTCCGTACAAATTACTTAGCATATTAATGGCCCTGCCACGATTCGAATAGCAGAGCTGTGAACAGCGGTAAATCGTGAATGCTGAAGAGTAAAGCAAAATGATGGTGAAGACCATTTTTTCCTTTAAAAAAATTAATGTTAGTGTTTTTACGCCCTTATCGACACAACTTAATATCATTTATGAGGTTGACTTCCGAATCTGCCTGTCAGGGCCAACCCGGGATGAGTGGGCTACACAATCCAAGCAGAAAGACCGAGATATTCCACAAAAATGTCTCCCCACTCAGGAATCGAACTAGGGTCTCCTGCGTGCGACAGCGTAGCACCAAATCACTACACCACAGACACGGACACCGGGTTAGCAGAGCTGTGAACAGCGTAAAAATCGTGACTCTCGAATAGTAGAGTCGAATAGGCCGGCCCATCTTCAGGGACAGTTGGAGAATCTATTCAGGCAAAGTTGGGCATAATTAGTGGCAGGAACTGGTGTGATGAGAACTCGCAAATGTCTCACCAGAGAGGGTTTACAGTAATAGTATTACTGTAAACTCTCTGGTCTCACGTGGGAGAAACTGCAAGACGCAGGGACGTGGGGGGTGGGATGATGAGCAGTGTGGTGAAAGGGAGAG
>NW_004797361.1:764907-767061 GCF_000002075.1 Aplysia californica
CCACCCTCCCCGCAAACTAAAACAATTTTTTTCTTTTAATGAAGCGAGGAAAAGTCTGTAGCTTTGTAAGCGGCAGAAGAAAAAAAAAACAAGGTTAAAGACGAACACATTACGTCACAAAAAGCAGACGAGTAAAACCAGTGTCTCTGTTTTTCGAGAATAATAGCATTTTTTGAGATACGACAGTTTAGCATCTACCAACACTAGATGTACTCGTGACGAAATACGGCCGGTGATTAGAATGTCACGCAGAATGTATCACTCCAGCTCGAGTTGTTCCCACAAACGTGGGTGGTACGGTTCGTGATACATGTACTTAGTAACTAACGACGGGGCGATCATTTATTTGGGAACGATGACGTCAGTCAGAGCCAGATGTCGAGGGCGTAAAAGCAGAATGATTGTGTAATGAGATGATGCAGCGATTAGAGAGGAGACACATTAAATGTACTTTCTGTCTCACATGTTGGACTTTTTCAGCTTTTAAAAGAGTTTTAGTTTTTTAGTTTAATTTTTAGTAAGTGTTTTACGGCACTTGCAACACAATAAGGTCATATAAGTGCCGAAGAATAGAGGTGTTACAAGAGAGTAACAAACATAAAAAAGACGAAGGGGAGATAAGGACTATAGATGTTTGATAGGAAAGAAGAAGCAAACCATACCAGAGCACCCGCCAACCACCCACGCTTAAAAGAGATTAGAACAAAACACAAAACAACAACAAACAAAAAAACAAAACAAAACCAACCAACCAGCCAACGAACAAATCAAAACAAAACAACCCCCCTCAGATCCTATCCTATCAAGCCTGTTTTATTATTCTGAACCTTAACATTTCATACATTTCTTCCTCTTCTTCTTGATAGCAACAGCAGCAGGAAGAGGAGTGTAGTAGTAGTAGTAGTAGTAGTAGTAGTAGTAGTAGTAGTAGTAGTAGTAGTACATATAAGTTGTAGTAGCAGCAGCAGCAACATCAGCAGCAGCAGTAGCGGCAGCAGTAGTAGTAGTTGTACATGTAGTAGAAGTAGTAGTGTAGTAGTAGTAGCAGCAACAGTTGCAGCAGCAGCCATATTAGTACATGTAGTAGTATTTTTAATTGCAGCAGCAGCAGCAGAAGAAGAAGAAAAAGTAGTAAGTAGTAGTATTGTTACGAGTTTTGTTTTTTTTTTTGTTTGTTTTTTGTTATGATTAGGGCTGTTCTTTTTAAAATAGATGATGATCTAAACGATTATTATCACTAAAATGCACACGTGGGGGTCCACTTGAAACACACACACACACACACACACACACACACACACACACACACACACACACACTTTTGAGAACTCCGTCCTAGAGATGAACTTCGCGGAAGTGATTGTTCAGGTGCTCTTTCACCTCGCGCAATAATGTAAACAAGTCCCTGTTTGTTTAGTCGTGCGTCGTCTTTCTGCGCGGAGGAATTTCCACAAACAGTAGCCCGGCCCAGACCGAGAAGCCGCCGAGTCCTGCGTCTGCGCGCACGGAAGGAAGGAAGAAAGGAAGGAAGGGAAGAAGGAAAGCAAGAAAGCACATTCTGTGTGTTGTTTCTTCCATCCAACCACGCAAGTTTTGGTGTAGTCGTCTGTTTTTCTCAGAGTTTTTCGAAAACCGCGTAGTCTTTCTTTCCCTCGTTACCGAACATAATGCGGGAAGGATGAGCGGGGTAAGAAAATGAGAGTTCTCTCACTCTTAGGGTAATTACAGCGGGTCGCGTTACCCCCAGTTGTGTTAAGTAGGAGCTAGTGAAGTTAACGTTCCTGGGAAGAAACAATATGACGCGCGCTTTCAACAAGTCTACTTTTTTATTATGAGGTGTTCAAAGTCTAGATCTAGTTCTTTTGAAGCTTTTGAAGAAGACGATTTTGATGATTAGTTCTTCAGACGTTTTTGAAGACTCATTTTTATTATTGTTTTATTATTTTATTGTTTCTCAAGATTTTTGAAGACTTGCTCTTTTGAAGATTTTGAAGACTTTTGTTCCTTCATTGCCTTCATAATTTACGAAGACGTGTCGTTTTGAAGCAGTTGAAGACTTGTTCTTTAACAGGCGATGTTAATTCAATTTTGCGTTCAGAAAAAAAAATGCGTTTATCCCCGAATTTGTTTTTGCTTTTGTTTTGTTTTTGTTTG
>NW_004797361.1:770313-771681 GCF_000002075.1 Aplysia californica
AACAGACAGACAGACAGACAGACAGACAGACAGACAGACAGACAGACAGACAGACAGACAGACAGACAGACAGACAGACAGACAGACAGAAAAGAGAGAAGGCGCCCCCAACCACCTGCTTCAGCGAGAGAAGAAATATAAATGTACAAAAAGGATGCCTGTGAAAAGTCCAGGAAATAATTATAAAGGCAAAAACATTACGCTCTTTTGACATTCAAGAAATAATTTAGGATCTCATTCCAGTGTCATTCGAATTCAGTCGAACCGAGTCAGAACCAGCCAGGATTTCCTCAACCGACGGGTCAAAGCTATCATAATAATATTTTAAAAACGGTTTTATCAACTACTCCAAAATCAAACCTGGTTGTTTTAGAGGAATTAAACAAATTGTGCTAAAAGGCAGCTTTTGTTGCCCCCATAAAGGAAAATCTTGGCCGGCGCCGACTGCATCAAATGAATCAAATTAAGCATCACACAGTCAATTGCACTGGGTATTAAAAGAGGAAGGGGGAAAAAATGAAATATCTTCCTTAATTGAATAAGAGAGAAACAGGCTAAATTTCTAACTGTAATCGTTTCGTTTCTATTTTATAATCTCTGAGCTTCCATCTATTTTCCGTTTAAAAAAAGAGCACCCCCAACCTATTTCTCTTTCTTGGTCATTTTAAAATCAGTCCCGGCGTTTATTCACTGAAAAACGGATGAATTGGGGATTCTTTTTACTGACGACATCCATCCTGGCCTTACGTTTAGTCTCCGGCTGTGAGGGGAAAACTCCGATTTCGGCCACTTCTGTCGATAGCCACGGTGCGTCGTAATAAGGCCTCTTTGGTCTGATTTCTTTTCTTTTGTTTAGTTAAATAACAGGCTAAAGAACAGCGACAATAACAACAATAACAACAACAATAACAACATTATCAGCAGCAGCAGCAACAACAACAGCAAAATCTACTAAAAGAACCTTGAATTCTAAAACTTAAGGGAGCACAGACCAAATAAACAAAAACAACAACAAAATAAGACAACAACAGCAGCGGTAGAAGCAACAGCAGCAACAATAACTACATGCAACATAAAAACCAAGTAACATGAGCATAAAGTAATCTCGTTAAAGATACAATCTTTAGGCAAATCTGACACGAACTGTCTTGCCCTGACTGCTTTTACTTTTTTTTTGCTTATTTCGTTTCGTAAGCCTAAATATTCTGCTGTAGGAAACAGGTGCACACAGCTGAGAGGCGGCAGTTAATAAAAGGTTACACTGCAAAACGGACAATACGCCAATTTATTAATCTAGACAATTCTAAAAAAGCCTAACCACTCCATGTGATGGAAATTGTCGTCAGGATTCTTTTCTTTTTAATCCCC
>NW_004797361.1:773874-775242 GCF_000002075.1 Aplysia californica
ACACACACACACACACACACACACACACACACACACACACACATCTATATATTGACGATAATGAACATTCCTGGCCTCATAAAACCTCCCTCCAGCACTGGCTGACTCAGGTGACAAGCTGACAGGGCCGACCTCTCCACACTGCCAGGTATGAGGAGCAAACCTCTCAACATGGGGCCAGGAGATTCTCGTGCTCGTCGCTACTCGCGTACCGAATGAGTGGGAGGAAAGGTCAAACTACTGGAGTGTAGAGCTTCAGTATAACGTATTCCATTCGGACCCAAGATTTTGAACGTTTTAGCCGAGGTAGGTGTTAGCCAAAAAGAGTTTAAAATACTAAATGGGACTGGGGGGCTTTGGGCTTCAGAAAGTTTTATGGTTATACCAGAGAGGGTTTACAGTAACAGTAAACTCTCTGTTTTACCGAGTTTGTTTGAGTCAAGAGAAGCACATTAGCACAATATTAGTCATATAGCGCTCTGAAAAAGTGTGACAGACAGACAGAATCAACAGAGGGGAGAGTAAAGAAGTAGGACCTACCAGTGGTGCCCTCCAACCATCCGCTTGAACGTCTTAGTCGAGTTACGCATTTGGCATAAAGAGTTTAAAGTTATGAATGGGACTAAGGGGTTTGGGGGCTTCAGAAAGTGAACCTTGCAGCCGCCGGGTAGTACGTTTTAATGTCATGCCGAGGTTGGGCAGTATGAACTAAAACTGGAGAGGTTCGGTCGGTGTACAGAGCTTGAAGGAAACTTGAGGCCAAAACAACCCTCCAGCAAAGCAAAACAAAACAAAAACGTACGAAATGTGCGAAATTGTAAAGTTTATACACCCCTTGTTAGAGTTTTAGCGCCTATAGATGGCCTTTCGTACTGTTCTACTCTTCCCAGGAAGCTGAGGTTGTTTCATAATGCTCTCAGGTCTGCTGAGGTAATAGTACAGAAGATCGTGAAGCGCATAATTATAGGGATTGCTGTTAAGCGGGGATTTGCGCTATACAAATGCTTTCTATTATTATCATTATTCTGTAGATTTATTTAAAATGCGGGACTTCCAAATTTGACGTCCATCTTTGATAGCACCGAGCATAATGGGGAAATTCGTGTAATGCGTCTTAATCTTATCACGGACCCAACGTCGAACGGAACTGAGCCTCAAACGCTGGAATCCGCAATCTCACGACTACAAATCTGGTAGCCGAAAACTAGATTTTCTAGATCGAGGTAAAAAAAAAAAAAGGGAAAGGTATGATCGGTTCAGAGAGCTTGAAGGAGACTTGATGCCAAAAGCTGTTCTGATTTACAGTCAAGCTTGTTTAACGACCACTTGTCCAAGAAAATCACATGTACAAAAGACCAACTCCCACCC
>NW_004797361.1:780870-782958 GCF_000002075.1 Aplysia californica
AGGCAGGCAGACGGACAGACAGACAGACAGACAGACAGACAGACAGACAGACAGACATACCCCTTTTCCCATCACCATCAACCCCTCCCGACAATATATAGATCATTTAAGAGATGGAGGCTGAGAGAAATGCATAGGCTACAACATCACAACAGAAGACGACGGGATAGCTCATAGAAAAGACGTTCCCCACATGGGGATTGAACTCACACCTTTTGATTCAACAGCAAAAGAAACCCATTACTCCACAGAGGCCGATTCCCAGGGTGAGCATCTTCAGCACCTCGCTAGTCTCACAAAGCTAAATGGATCAAGCTACTATATGTTAAAAAGTAGCCAAATATATGCTAGTTTTCCAGGAACCGAAGAAGCAAACTAAAATCTATGAAAATATTGCCTAGAGTCTCTTCTCTGGTAACATTTTGTTCATGGTTTACTCATAAGTAAAAATGTCTGCATTTTTATGATTTCACCTAGGTTAGCTATATCAATTGTGTGCAAACTGGTGGCTGGCGTTTGGTGACAATTAATAATTCAGGCTTCCACATTGCTCTACCTTGGTCCGAAATTTAAAAGGGCGCACCCTTTTGAAAAATATAAATCTTCCTTGAGTGAGCTTCGGGTCAAACATGCAGCATATTACAGATTGAATATTAGTAAGAACTGTAAGAAAATGTTTCATGTTCTTGTAAGAGTTTAACGGCACTTGCAACACGATTAGATCACCCCTGCAGCTTATTGCAGATTCCAGATTAGTACTCGCAAGAGCAAGAGCTCTGAGAAAATGCTTTATGTTCCAGTAAGACTGTTACGGCAATTGGAACACAATAATATGGTCATTTAAGTGGTGAAGATTAGAGGCGTTATACGTGAGTAACATTCTAAGAAACGAAGGAGCAAACCACACCGGAGCCCACATCAACCACTCACTCTCTAAGAAAATGCTTAAAGAACAAAACAAAATATTCTCTATAAACGATTAGTTGCAGGTAACAGGAGAGAAGCCTTCCATTCGGGCCACGTCTTATCACCTCAAGTTTTATGTACATTACATTTTTTCTCTTTCATCCAGCGCTCCCTTTCGCTGTTCTGTGGGGAGATAGAGAGAAAGGGGGAACCGCCTCTAGAAAAAGAAACCTTAGAACGACAGAAAAAAGGCCGCTTGTTTGGTGGAGATACGGGAAGCTTTAGATCGCTGTGTTTGGGGAAGGAGAGGGGGAAAAAAAGGGGGGTGGGCGGTATGGAACGCACGAGAAAGCAATCAAACAAGCAAACATACAGACACTCTACTCACACCACCCGTATACCCATACAAACACACTCATACGCATTATATACAGATGTATAATAGACATATCAAAGATATACATCACGTATTGTTAGTAACACTAATGTTGTCTTTAATTTCTATCCTACCACCCCCCCTTCCGTACTTTCTCCTGTACTTTTTTGTCTGTCTGTCTGTCTGTCTGTCTGTCTGTCTGTCTGTCTGTCTGTCTGTCTGTCTGTCTGTCTGTCTGTCTGTCTGTCTGTCTGTTAGCTTTTAAATTCTCCATTCTGAGTGTACTTGGCCTTCTACACACTCCAAGAGGCTCCACTCTCTGTGTGTGGTCAATGTAAGGGTAGCTGTGACGCAATTTGCAAAAGACGATTTAAAATTGTTTGAAGAATGGGTGTGCGGCTTGGGGGTGGTGGGTGGGGGCTTGAGGGGGGGTGATAAGTTTGGGGAGAGGTGGAGAAGTAGACATTTACCGAGAGTCAAGACTGCACAGAGCTATTTACCCCATGAAGCCTTTTATCCAAACACAATATGCCATCTCAAGGGCTATCTCGACAAATCACTGAAACATATTATGCACATTATAATCAAAGCTTTGAACTGGAGCAACGAGCCTCAACATCTTCCTTCGTCGTTTTCCTAAATCATTTTCTGCCGTCCGTTGTTTATGTAAACAAAATTATGGGTAATGCAAGCTGCATAAAAGATGACAAGATGGACCGAACAAGTGCAAGATGAAAGCAAGATAGACAGAAGCAATAAAGGAATAAAGGGAAAGAATAAAAAAGCAGAACCTCCATATGGCGCCT
>NW_004797361.1:785054-786339 GCF_000002075.1 Aplysia californica
GGGGTCAAATGATTTTGTGTTGAACTTCAGATACTTAATACAAGAACGGTTGTTAGTCTTTGACACGTATTTATACATCTATTTTTAAATTTTTAGTACAAGTTTTACGGCACTTGCTGCAAAAATAAGTCGTGAGTGTCATACAAATTAAAGGAGGAAAAATAAGGACGATTAATGTTTGATAGGAAAGAAGGTGCAAACCATACCAGCGCATCCACCAACCACCCGCAAGTTCAGCCATTAGATACAATAATAGACATAAAGGATTTAAGAAAAACAAAGCAAAATACTTGTATTGTTTGTCTTAATAAATAGATGCACATCGACACTATAACGACTCTAATATATTGCTAATTGCAGGAGAAAAAGCAAGATAGACAGACAGAAATAACAGAGGTAAAGAAAAGAAGAAGGAGTCATCGCTGGAACCCTCAACCGCCTGCCAAATGCCAAAAAGATACTTAAAACTTGGATGAAAAGCAATGAAAGGAGCATAACACTTCTTGAAATACATTTACCACGATAACCAATTCTACTGACGTTTTTGAAGATTAGCGAGTTTAATTTAATTTTGTTTATAACACATTGTCGACTGTGACTAATTTTGTTGATGTTGTCGCAGATTGCGTACGTTCTTTGTTTATGCGAGGCCTTAAAATATCTCAACGCAATCTTTGACGACATTCACCCCCCCCCTCCAACCCCCCAACGAGCCGGAGATACAGACCTAACTATCCTACCCTTTAAGATTCTTTACAACATAGCCTCACGGTACACCCCACACACACAGCAGTAAGTTTGCGTGTTCAACAAGATACGAAGAAAGATTGGATAAACAATTCCGCAGGAAATGGCCAAAACACCAGGAATACCAAAAGTAAAATAGACACGATCTGGAAAGCATAAGGGCACGCGGGGAAAATGTCAGATCCCGCGAGGCGCCATTGATGAGTTGGCCAAAATGGCAGGCCAGTCATTCCCCGCGTGCCTATCCGGCATATCCCCCCACACAGCGGTGGCCAGGACCTACGTCTGAGACAGGAGAGCGGACAACAGAAAACGTAGTAGGTCTCTTCTTCTCTTTCTTTTAAAAAATGTAGATTCTAGGTGTCTTTACGCTCCTGTCGACACAATTTAGGCCAAGGTTTTCACGTCCCTATCGAAACAATTTAGATTATTTTGGAGGCGGGTTTCCGACTACGCTTGCCACTGCTTGCCAGGGCTAACCCGAGCTGAGAGGAATACAAAATCCCAGAAAAAGACCCAGATACTTGATTAACCCTCC
>NW_004797361.1:790708-793761 GCF_000002075.1 Aplysia californica
GGCAAAGATGGTCACGCGAAGCAGCCGGTCAATGGCTTTTGGCTATTTCGCTTTGTCAAAAGTTTGCTACAGCGGGTGCCACAGACAAGAATCGACTCACACGTGGACACCAACAATCCTCCCCCCCCCAAATAGCACTGAAACCAACACTCACCCCCTTCCACCCCACGAACTCACACAAAAGACATAGCAACAACAAGAGCCAGCGAAATGACAAAGTAATAACTAACCAAAACCAAATTAAAAAATTAACAAGCAAACAAACAAACATACATACATGAATAAACAAACAAAACCATACCAACAACAATAGCAACCACAAAGCGAGACAAACATGTATGCCATGTGTTCTTTTGGGGGGAGGGAGGAGGGGTAGCAATTCCTTTTAATAATTTATCAAGTGCCTCAATAATAGCACACACACACACACACACACACACACACACACACACACACACACACACACACACACACACACACACACACACACAAACCAAAAAGCATATCGATGACATCAAACGGCATACAGGATCACGTGACAGGCCTCCCGTGTCCCGCAGCGCAGGACGACATGAAAAGAGTTCTTTCCCGCGCACAAAAATGGCTTATTATGTCCCCAGAGTTTCATTATGATTGGCTAGCCGCACACCCAAAGCCATAACGTTCTATGTGCAACACTTTACAGTTGCAGATAGAGCCTTTACGACTCGCGGCTGGCTTAATGAGGCGACGTGGGACTGACGTCACCAAAAGACATCATGATACAACAGGCGCTGTGATATCGCCCGGCGAGGCTGGAACCCGTGAATAATTTCCCTTAGATCTCCTAGCACAGCGATATAAATTTCTCTTGGATCTCACATAATGACGATAAAAATGTGGCTCCCGTTCTACGATCTCACATGCTCTCTCACATGCTCGGATTCTCCTGAGATACACAACTAACATGCTTCCGTGTTCTATCCGCTCAACACTACACTAAAGCTAAGAAAAAAAAATAATATATAAAATTAATCAAAAGGAAATATGAATGATTCAATTTTTTTTAAAGTTAAAAATTCCCAAATCCCCCCAAAAATCCGAAACTCACAAAAATAAACAAAGTAACAAACGACAAACGATACAGAAATTAAAAAGGTGGAAAGTAGCTCAGAAGCCGTATAAATGTTATGCATGAAAGGGAGTCTCTTTGCATTTCCAACCAAAACAAACTTTACATTTTATATTTTCCAACTTTAAACATTTACGGTTTACACAATATGCCCCCCTCCCCCCCCCTTACACCTCCACACCCGCTCCCTCATCATTATGAATACTGTCATTATGATGCCAAGAGGAGAAAGAGAGAAAGAGGACTCAAGAAGGTTGAGGCATAAGTTGTGACCAGTGGAGAAACTGGTCCAGGGTCGGGATTCGTGGTGAGCCCTTCGCTACCCTAGAATTACAAACGTAATTCTATCTGCTCAGTGGTTAGTTTTGAGAAATTTGACGTAATAATGTTTGAGTTTCACAACATGTCAAGCTTTTTTCGAATGCAGTTCTCAGAATATCTTGATAACAAATCCGAATAAATTTTACGATTTTGTTAAAGCAGAAAGAACACTGGTTGGTTTCTGGCCTCATGGTCCTAGTAACTGAAAACAGCTAAACCTGTCAGATAGAACTTAGTAATTCTGAGGTAGTGCCTTGTCGGCGGCCTATGTCTCAGTCGGGACCGCTGGCCTAAACAAGTAGCTTAAGTTATTTTTTTGGGGGGTAAAGTGTTTTACGGCGCTCGCAACTGCATAAGGTCATATGAGCGCGCGGGGCACACCTAATATTTTCAGTTGGTAGGAAATTTGGAATTTTGCCCGGGTGGCGGCCAAAGCCTACTCTTATCGATTTTAGACCACCAAGGGATCTTTAACGTGCACAACTTGCACACGGGAGCTCCGACATTTTTCGCCCTTGTCCTAGAAGGCTAGGTGTAGATATCACCTACCAGAAGACCAGGCGTGTGCCTGAAAGACAGCAGTAAGAAGGAGCCAAGGAGTAGCAGTAGAAAGGCGGCAGAAGGAGGAGGGAGCCCAGGGGAGGGGGCAAAGGAGGTGGGGGCAGAAATTGGAGACGAAAGCAGACGACAGAACATTGTTGAGAGCGGGAAAGAAGGTGAAAGGAGACAATTTTAGAGAAGGCATTTTTCCGTCGCTACCCAGATTCGAACCCGGGTCCTTCGAATGAGAGGCGAATACCTTAACCTCTAGGCCACGAGAGCCCCCTTCTGTCTTCTTAATGGAACGTT
Organism: Aplysia californica; assembly: GCF_000002075.1. NCBI lineage: Eukaryota > Metazoa > Mollusca > Gastropoda > Aplysiida > Aplysiidae > Aplysia > Aplysia californica. Next base: position 792,990 of record NW_004797361.1, read on the forward strand.
ATGTTATATCCCTCTCATCCCGGGCGGGCTCTGACAGGCATGGTCGATGTAACCAATCTCCTAAATGTTCAAAATTGAGTCGATGGGCGCGTATAAAATCTGTAACTGATTTTATTATTTATTCTACTGGTACTATTTCCATCTAGCAGAGTGAGTCTCATTGAGTAGAAAGCTTCCAAAAGGAAGACAGATAGTAGGGGAGCAGAAAGTGTTTATTTTCTTTGATTTCTTTTACAAGTGTATTTATTAAATTATCTCCCCACCTCAACCAAAAAAAAAAAACCCACACAAAAACAACAACAATAAAAACAAACACAAACAACAAACAACAAAATCGTAGACGAGCATCCTTACTACACCAAACCCAAAGGGTGGGTGCGAGAACCTAGAACTGAGTACCGGTAGCTAACTCCCCAACCCCCCCCCCAAAAAAAAAGGCCAAAAATCCCCCATAAAGCCGATGATTATTTACCCAGAACCTGCCCCTGTTTACACGTTGCGGGTCTAACGTTTGTGTAAATCGTACTTCAATGACATAGCGCAGCCATTCGCTCCACGATATCGGCAAATTGTGAGTTTGTTTCTGCAGTCGCCGGCGCGCTTTTCCCTTTCGTCAACCCGCAGCCACCTCCCAATCGTCAGCCACCCCCAAACTTTGACACGGGTCAAACTTCCATCTATTTATAGGTAGTTACCGGAACATGTATAGGTGAAGTGTTGTGCCGTGATAGTCGCGATATATTATTTATTGAGATTGTTTTGGTCTCTCTTT
>NW_004797361.1:801020-802096 GCF_000002075.1 Aplysia californica
GGCGTTTTTTCAGGGAGGAGGGGCATGAAGGAGTGGGTATTCGTTGTGTTTACACGCTGTTTTCTTACGTCTTGTTTCATTTTCTTCTTGTTCTAGCGACATATTTTCATTTCTAGATGGATGGCAGTTTTCTATTTATTGTTAGAAATAAAGTTTGTATGTTTAAGTAAAGAGAACCACATCGACACGATAACGGCAGTTAAGTATAGGGGGAAAAATACAACAGAAACAACAATAAGAAGAATAAATACCTTCCATGAGTGTCGTCCCCTAATTAATTCACGAAAGGCTGCATCTAATCTTTACGTACGGCTGTGCATGAGTTATTGCAGAAGAAGTGTGTCTATAGTGCGGTCAAAAATTCGTGGCGCAACTTATCCTCAAATCTCTTTAACGGGTGAATCAACGTCACCCATATTTTGCACAGCAGTTGGTTTCAAATTTATCTTAACTCTATCACATTTTCCCACCACAACTGAAGCTTGATTAAAGAACTTTTCTTTATAGATTTTTATAAATAATATAAATCTCCATCACGCGGAAAATATGATTATTCACAGCCCTTCCCGCTTCTCGCTCACATTTTGCATACGCATATGACCTACGTCACAGCTCGCGAATGACACTTTATAGTGGTAAAACTTCTTACTAGAAAATATTTTTGTAGTGAACACATGTTTTGCACTAAAGGTTCCCTAAACTTACGTACAATAAGCATGATGTTGCGATTAGAAAAAAAAGCCAGAATTGCTTTTAAAAGCGGTATTGCACGAGCTGTAAACGTTTTAAAATCTGTAAAAACCATCAACTGAGAGTTTTTATTAGAATTTATTAACGAATTTTCTAGAATACAGTGCGCAGGAGTTTGAAAAAGTATTCACTTGTTAAGACAAAAATGATATACGTCATTGGGCAAAAGTTGGAGAATCTATGTTTAATAGTTAAGGAGATATTTGACAATAAGTTGTGCAATAAATTTTTGACCGCACTAAAATATTATAGTTGACGATTTGTGCGTGAGTACGAGCGAGAGAGGGTGTGTGCGTTTGAGTGTTTGTGTGTGTGTGTGTGTGTGT
>NW_004797361.1:804579-805769 GCF_000002075.1 Aplysia californica
GAGGGAGGGGGGGAGGGGAGAGAAGGTATGAACGAGAGTACGAGGTTGTATATTTGAGCATCGTACTTTAATCCTCGAAATTGTTCACAAAATTATTTGTTTGGACGGGGTCAGTGGTAGCTTTTTCCAAGCTCAAAATGATCGATGCATTTTGTATCTTCAAAAAGTTTCTCTCAACTCCCAACTAAGCTAAACTAAACAAATAAACGCTAATCTTGACTGAACTAAATTAAACATGATAAATAATTAGCTTGGCAGCCCTTTACCCCATGGTATTTCGCTGTCTTAGAAGGACAAAGTTCTATGCTCAGTACCTATTTTGAGAAATTTGACGTCTGAAATTTTGAGTTTCACAAGTCAAGTTTTTTTCAAATACCATTCGTTGGATATTTTGATAACGAATCCGAATGATCTTACGATTTTGATGGGTCAGATAAATTTGGTTTCTGTTACAAGAGAGTGGCATACACTAAAAGACGGAGGAAAGATAAGGATGAAATATGTTAGGAAAGAAGGAGCAAACCACACCAGAGCACCCACCAACCACCCACCGTAAATCTGATCAGAGGACGAAAACGGCAAGGACAAGGAAGACATACGATTAGAAATAGAGTTATTTGTATGGTTAGAGGGTTAGGTGTTTTGTTTGAGTCAAAAGAAAAGTTAGTGCTGGGAAAAAGTAAGACAGATAGACAAACAGCAGAGAGCGAAGGAAAAGAAGTAGGACCCACCAGTGGCACCCTCCAACCGCTCGCGCAGGGGGTTAGGGGAAGGGATAGTGGTCAGTTGGGTGTAAGGAAAGACCAGTTTAATTTTCAAAGGTGGTGACGGTAGGGTTCACAACTTCTGCCTTCACAAATCAGAACTTGTCTAAGACCAGAAGTTGAATATCATCCCCATTTTTCGTGTAAGCTCCTTTCCTTTATCTACATTCTCAACCGACCAGGATCATCACACTTAACAAAATATATGTAATACTAAGTACGATTCAAGTAATGAATGATTACATATGCCAGATATCTTATCTGTCTAATGTTACGGGTTGGCTAGAATAAATGCTGACAGAAAACGGAATAATCAAGTTACGGAGGACCTGCAGTTGGCAATGAGGAGGAGGAGGAGGAGCAGGAGGAGCAGGAAGAAGAAGAAGAAGAAGAAGAAGAAGAAGAAGAAGAAGAAGAAGAAGAAGA
>NW_004797361.1:806040-807168 GCF_000002075.1 Aplysia californica
AGAGAGAGAGAGAGAGAGAGAGAGAGAGAGGCAGACAGACAGACAGACAGACAGACAGACAGAGAGCGCAAGAAAGAGACAGTAAATAAATAACAAATATCTGACAGACTCCACCCACCAACTATCCAGACGTTGTGAGGGAAGGAAGAGGAAAGACATTTATCAGGAAAGACAAACATATCTTATCGCAATTTGTCATGAGGAGATACAACGAGACAGATTCCCCAGACAAATACATACCGGTGGATCCAGGTTGCTTCTCTTCGGGAACACTAAAAACAGCACATTTTGCACGGCACTAACAAACTCCAGGTTGGAGGCAACTGATTTTTCGTTTGAAGTAAATCCAGAAAGAATCACTCACAACAGTTGTCAACACAGCATGCGTGAGGAAGAATAGCATTACAAAGTCTTGTTGCAAAGTGGGATTACAAAATCTGACAATAATAAAGTCTTACGGCAACGTTTTATTACAACGTCTGGCTACAAAGTTTTGTTACAAAATATCACAAAGTCTGATTGCAAAGTCTGATCATACAGTAGTTTTACAACAATGCTTTATTACGAAGTCTGATTATAGCATCAATGTCTTATTATACTGCCTGTTTACAAAGTCTTGTTACAACGTCTGGTTACAAAGTCTGATAATAGTCTTACAGCAACGTTTCATTACTATGTCTGCTTACAAAGTCTTGTTACGAAGTCTGATTACGAAGTCTTATCAGAGAAGGGAATATATCACAGCGCACAATCGCGGGCAAGAGAGGGAGTGAGAGAGAGGAGCGGCGAGCGAATCCGATACTGGAAGTCTATTGAGAAGTTGAATCCTGGCATGTGGTGAAAAGCGCGCTCACGGCGTGAGAAAGCTCAGGAAGAAGACAGGGGCAGGATAGGGAGCGGGAAGCAAGCGGAGATTCGAGAGAACGAAGGAGAGAGGGGGAGAGAGGGGAAGGAGAGAGAGGACAGACATGCAGACAAAACGAGCGGGGGGCAGACAGATTAAGGGATGAGAGAGAGAGAGTGAGAGAGAGAGAGAGAGAGAGAGAGAGTATGTTTGTGTGTGCGTGCGTGTGCGTGTGTGTGCGTGTGAGTGTGTGTGTGTGACAGAGAGAGAGAGAGAGAGAGAGG